>NC_052146.1:49889256-50204363 GCF_902713615.1 Scyliorhinus canicula
TACCTATGCCAGTGGTACACCCCACGGCCCATCCAGTGCTATAGCGGGCATTGGGTGACCGCTTGGGTGGGCCGTGTGATGTCCTGCTGGCGTGTGGGGGGTGGCGCGATGTGGTGTGTGATGGTGGTGTAGTTCGGGGTTGGTGGGGCGCTCATACGGCCAGCGTCATTCTGCGCAGCCACAGTAGGGGGTGGTCAGTGGGATGCACGGCAAGATGGCAGCCTTGCATATTTCTGGACACACTAGTCCTGAGGGTCAGCTCCCACTGCTCCCTCCGGGACCTAGCAGATTCCCCCCCTCCACCCCCCCCAAGCCCTGCCAGTGCAGGACCAGCAGCTCATAGCTGTGCGTCTGCGTGTCCTATCTCCTCTCCCTCATCAGTCATGGTGCCTGATACCCAATTTTTAAAACCACAAGTAAAACCTGCGATCGGTTATTCCTCCTAGCGAGGCGAAGCATCACGTAGGCCCCGGAGAATACCGGGTCAGGCCATTAATGATCTGCCAACGGTGTTTACTGTGTGCGCAGAGTAGAATGCATTGATACCGCTGCCGAGGCACTGGAGCATGGCATTATTTTCGCCTCACGCGCAATTATCCGTCAGATCATGTTTTGCGATTCCGCCTCACTGGATTGAGAATCCCGCCCATGTTTTCAAAAAGCAGTTAGATATATCATTTGGAGTGAAGGGGACCGAAGGATATGGGGGGCAAGGCGGGATCAGGCTGTTGAGTTGGATTAGTCGTGATCAGAATATATGGCAAAGCAGGCTCAAAGGGCCAAATGGGCTCCTCCTGCTCCTATTTTCTATGTTTCTATGTAACAGCACGTGTTCAATTCCCATTCAGCTGAAGTAGACTTGAGACCTTCGGGAAGCCAATGGGAAACCACCAACGACAAAGAAATTGCTACTTAAAATGGTTCAGCATGAAGTATCTGCAGTCAATGTATCAAGGACCAGCCTTGAGCAAAGCACACATGATAGAGTTTTAAACAAAATGATGGAATGGCAGAGACCCATTTTCTGCAATTTCTGTGCCCAGTGGGAATTCCACTTAATGTGTCCTTGATAAACACACGTGCAGTAAGTGCCTCCAGCTGTTAGAACTCAAGCTTTGAGTTTCTGAGCTAGACTAGGAGATGGAGTCACTGCAGAACATACAGAGGTGGTCACCCCACAACTACAATCTAGGGAAAGGCAAATGGAGGCTATCCGGCAATGTAGGAAAAAACAGGCAAGTGTGGTGCTCTCAAACCAGTTTTCAGTCCTGAATATCTGAAAGTATTGACACCTTGGAGGAGTGTAGTCTAGAGCATGTCCACCACACCATGGAGCAAATGACTGAAGGGGGAGGGGGATGGGCAGGAGTGGGGTCACAGAAATGCAATGGTCATGGGGATTTAATAATAATGAGCTTTATTAGTGTCACAAGTAGGCTTACATTAACATTGTAATGAAGTTACTGTGAAAATCCCCTAGACGCCACACTCCGGTGCCTGTTTGAGTACACCGAGGGAGAATTCAGAACGTCCAATTCACCTAACAAGCACGTTTTTCGGGTCCCACGGGAGGAAACCGGAGCACCTGAAGGAAACTCACGCAGATATGGAGAGAACGTGCAGACTCCACACAGACAGTGACCCAAGCTGGAATCGAACCACTTTGCCACCGTGTCGCCCTGCCAGCTCTGTAGATTTGATAGGGTGATTGACAGGTGTTTCTGCAGCTGCTATTGAGAATTGCAACCTTCAGCGAGGTTAAAAGTAAAAATATACAGCCTGGATCACAAGGGAGTTTCATTGTTAGGCTCCTGGGTCTCATAGATCATAGAATTTACAGTACAGAAGGAAGCCTTTCGACCCATCGAGTCTGTACCGGCTCTTGGAAAGAGCACCCAACCCAGGCCCACATCTCCACCCTATCCCCACAGCCCAGTAACCCCACCAACACTAAGGGCAATTTTGGACACTAAGGGCAATTTAGCATAGCCAATCCACCTAACCTGCACATCTTTGGACTGTGGGAGGAAACCGGAGCACCCGGAGGAAACCCCCGCACACACTGGGAGAACGTGCAGACTCCGCACAGATAGTGACCCAAGCCAGGAATCGAACCTGGGACCCTGGAGCTGTGAAACAATTGTGCTAACCACAATGCTACCGTGCTGCCCCTATGTATGCACTTTTGCGCTAATGGATACAAATCACTGGAATTCAACTTCCATAAAATAAATATGCAACAAGACCACTTATGGAAATGAGTGACATCACTGAACCCAACCAAATACATATGCTCGTCCTATACTTATAAAACAAATCATATGTTTTTAAAACTTTACTCTTTATACTCTGCATCCTCCATGTGCACCTCCTCTATTAGGAATTCCAATTCATACAGTATAACAGATTATATGGAAGTTGACACTACAACCTGTCTCTATAATACAGTATGTGAAACAACTCTCTACCTATCTTCTTCATACATGCACTGGAATCTATAGCACTTTAGCTAACAAGTACCAGAAGTAAGCATATTGTGACTTTTGCTAATGCATTTCAGGTCCCAGATCACAATACTGAAACCTGTTTTAAAATCAGAAGTATAACTTTATGTATGTTTTTATGTATTCTAAACTTAGAGCTATGAATTATAGTCAGTTACAATTTATAGCATTTGTTGCTAAGGCAGCATGAGATATGATTTCCCATATATGTAAGAGTTTACCTCATTTTCTTTATCTTGGATGGCTGTTGCCAGTTCGGCCTCCAAAGTGGCAATAATGTCTATATTTTTCTTATCTTGCTTGATGATGTTTTGCACATATTCAAACTTTTCTTTTTCCTCAGTGGGCATTATTAAAAGTCTCTCAAACACAAAATCTCTCAGTTCCATTAGTGCCAGAATGAGATCTGCACAGATACCACTTCGGGCTCGACATTCTGTTTGGATTATTTCACATGCTGAGGGATTCCCCTGAAATAGTCGAAGGATATTTTTAACTGAGCCACCAAAGGCCTGCTGAAGGATTTTAATATCTTGCTGTTTCTCTTTGAGTTTTACTTTGCGGATTGTACTCTGACTTTCCACGTCAGGATCATCTTCTTCGAACAGTTTCCCAACAGCAAAATCTAGATGACCCTCTAGTCTGTTATGCTCCTTTATAGCACATACCAACTCTAAACCAAGAGCAACACTGAACCTGTTGATGTTGTCAAACAAATGGGGAATCAAAGTGATTATTTCTATTTTCTTAATAGTCTTTTCAACTACAGAAATAATCCGCTCTGCTTCAATAGATGCAAGCTTTTTTCTAACTGGTTCCAAGATTCGCAGTGAATCCACTTTGGGTGACATCTTTTGCACAGATACATCATAATCCATTGTGGGTCCACTGATGGTCTCTAATTGCTGATTCTGTACCATGGTTTCAGTTGCCATTGTTTCCTTCTTCAGTAGATTTTTCTTATATCTTTAAATCTGCAGTGAGCTGTATTGCTGAAACATATAATAATATATTATCCAATGTCGAGCAGTGTTATTTTCAAAGATTCACAAATGTGTCCAGTAGAGGGAGGCCATTTGATCATGCTGTCTACACCATTTGCTACAGGCAGTCATAAACAAATTAAGTTATTTTTGTCTTTATTTAAAATGACGGTATGACAACTTTAAACACCATTTTCTCTTAGGCAGCATGTCATGGTTGTTGGCTGTAGTGGAGCCACACTGAGTAGAGGAGGTATAGGTTGATGCTTCAGGTGGGGGGGGATTCCCTCAGAACACTACCAACGGGATGACCCACAGCTCTGAGATCTACCAGCCTTTCTTCAGCATCTCTCTTCAGAGATGCGGTGCCTGGCAAGGTTTTTTTTAACTTCAGATTTCCAGCACCTACAGTATTTTGTTTTGAGTGACCTTATTATCACCTAACTAATTTGACATGGCGTTTCCTTTCACAATCTTATTTTTTTGCATATAATGACTTCCATTTATATAGTGCCTGTAATGACCACAGAATTCCTGAACTGTTTCATCAGTGTTTTTGAAGTAGAATCACATTGTAATGTAGGAATCACAAACAGTAATGGGATGATTAGAGAATTACATTGAGTATAAAGCAAAGAAAATGGCAATTTGACCGAACCAGTCCATGTCGTGTCTGTACTTCACTTCAGCCTCCTCCTGTCCTTTTCAGCATAACTCCCCGTTTCCTGCTTCTTCATATTCCTATCTAGCCTCCCCTTAAATGTATCTGTACTATTCACCTCATCTACCTTTATATTCTTACCACGGCCTGGTTAAAGAAGTTTCCTCTGAATTCCCTATCTGATTTATTGACCATTTTATAATGATGGCTCAAGTTTTATGCCTCCTCACAATTGGAAATACATTCTCTGGGCGCGGAAGCCCCTCCACAGGGCATTCTTTGGCTGCACCTCCACCCAGTGTGCATCCTTAATCCTTGATTAACAAGGTATTTAATGAGCCTAAAATAAAAGCAAAATATTGTGGCTGCTGGAGATCAGAAATAAAAAAATAGAAAGTTAAAAAAACTTTGAAAGAGTCATATTAGACTCAAAGTTAACTCTGTTTGTCTGTCCACAATGCTGCCAGGCCTGCCGAGTTTTTCCAGCACTCTGTTTTTATTACTTAATGAGCAAACTGCCTGTCTTCTCTTGGGGTATGTAGTCTTCCCAGGTCCTGAACCTGCATCGACCAAATTGATCCACAGCTGAAACAGGGTCAGGAAACTGGCATGCCAACTGGCTTATAATTATCGGGCCCCAAAGATTCAGTCCTCCGTTTTTAAGAGTATATGAATTAGGAGCAGAAGAAGGTCATTCAGCCCTCGAGCCTACTCTGCCATTCAATAAGATCATGGTGGAACAGCTTGTAATTTCAACCCCACATTTTTGCCTATATCCGATAACCTTTTATCCTCTTATTAATCAAAAACCTACCCAGCTCTGCCTTAAAAATATTCCACTGCCTTTTGAGGAAAGGAGTTTGAGACTCAACCCTCTGAGAGGAAAGAATTACCATTTCTGTATTAAATGAGCCCCCCTTTATTTTTAGTAGTGATTCCTAGTTCTAGTCTACTCTATCAAAACATTTCAGAATTTTAACGAGGTTACCCGTCACCTCGGAAAGGAGACCCAACCTGGCCACCCTTTCCCAATCTCTTTAATCCCATCCTTATAAATCTTTTTAACATTCTCTCCACAATTTTATGTTTATATCCTTTTTATAATGTGGTAACTGGAAGGGTACGCAGACCTCCAAGTATTTTATAACCAAGGTCCATACCAGTTTAATTAACTTTTCAGTTCTATCCATCTAGAAAATACCCTATTTGCTTTCCTTCTGTTATTACCATATTGACCTGTGCCGCAACTTTGTGATTTGTTCCTCAACTCCATTTAGATGCTTATTTTCTGAATAACATGTTATCTTATTTTTCTTATTAAAATGAAATACCACATTCGCCTACGATTAAATTCATTTGCAAATTATGTGTTCATTTTTCAAGTTTATAAGTGTTTTGAGGGAATCTATATTTTTGATTTTTGTCTGTGTTTTTGGAAGAGAGCCATTGTGCATTGGGAGTAAACTTTGGTTGACTAGAGATTGTAACATTTAAGGTACAGAATGTCCCAAGGCTTCATACATTGCACCCTGCCTCAGAACAGGGGTTGCCCTGTTGGGAGATTTAACTGGATCAAATCAGTCCAAAGGCACTTGTAGCAGTTCAGCTGGGGTGCTGGGGAACAGGAAAGCTTGACAGTAGCATCAGTTCAGTGAAGCTGATGGAGTTGCTTGCTCCGTGAAGGGTAATTTATGGAAGAGCGTGACTGAGGATTGGGACTGTGCCTGTGTTTAGATGCTGGCGTAGCCTGGCAAACACAGTGGAATGCAGTCTCAGAAGCAAGTCAGCTCAGCTGGAAAAGACCAAGTATTGCAATGTCAAGATAATGTCTCTATCAACTGCCAACCAAAAAGCACTCTCTTCTGATGCAGTATAAATTGGTTGTTTTCCCTTGCATTGATATTCTTGCGAATTGTCCTGATGAGTACAAGATAAAAAGCTTTGGCAAACTGCCTTTTATTTCCAGCGATACTCAGGTTCTGTACTACCAAACGATAATTTGAAGACCAAGACGGGTGAATCTGGGTGCTGATCTGAGAGAGATCTTGAATAACATGCCTTTTAGTGAGGATTGTACCCTGTGGAACTTGAGTGGTGTACAGCTTCTGTCAGCTGGGAATTGGAGGAGAAAACCTACAATTCCTCATGAGAAGACACAAGTTTTAAGGATTTTTGTGACTCACAGTGTTCACTGACGTCTGGGCAGGTTGCTGAGAAATTTGTGGGACCTGTCTTGGTTGTGTCTGACATTTAATATGCAATTTGTGCTATGGTCAACCAGTTTGCTTGTTAATCAATTTTACCTGAGTTAATTCTGGATGTTAGAATATGAGATAAATAGTATTGCTTTGTTGACTCTTGGGGAGGCAGTGGCAATGTGGTATTATCACTGGTCGAATAATGCATAGACCTAGACTAATGCTCTGGGACCCAAGAATTCAATAACCAAAATAAGTCTTATGTCAATTACCGTAAAAACTCATCTGGTTCCCTAACATCCTTTAGGGGAGGAAATCTGCCAACCTTATTGGTCTGGCCTACATGTGATTCCAGGCCCACAACAATGTGGTTGACTGTTAAATGCCCTCTCAAGGGAAATTAGGGATGGCCAGTAAATGTTGGCCTAGGCCAGTGATGCCCATACTCCGTAAATAAATAAAAGCATTAGGATGCTCATTAAAAGTCAATCTTGCTAGAATTAAGTTCCCCTTCCAAATTAAGCTCCCCGCCAGCGAGAAATTAGGACATTCAAATTCACGACTGCATATAGGTGGCATACATCAGCCAGGTTGACTTTGTCCATCATAATGATGAGTTGCTTCTGCATTGTCACCTTTGAGGCATGCCTGTAAATACCAGCCTATGCTTGAGAATTGGGTGGCGGCAATTTGCTTGCAGGATGATGAAGGGAGGGAGGAAGGATTAGCAGCGAAGGATGGACCAGTGGCCAAGTAAAGGTGAAAGAGATAGAGCAGGCTGTCTAGGGAAAGATATTGCAGGCAGTCCAGCTGTTCTTTAAATATGAAACTCCGCTCTTTGACCCCCAGAAAGTAACTTCCTGCCTGCTCCTGTTGTAAGAATCGCAGGTTCCTTGCGGATGCATAAGTAATGAATTAAACGGTGCAAGATAAAGCATGAACAGCCAGCTTACCCCCATGGAGATCACTCCCACCTCAGTGCCCAACACCAAATTTAGATTCAGAACAGCTGATTCAGGCCAGTATTTCTGACAATGCAACATTCTCTCGGTACTGTTCTGGAGAATGCTTTTAGGTTACATGCTTAAGTCTTAAGTGGAATTTGAACCCACAATTTTCAGACTTCACGACACTGAGCCAGATTTAAATTGGAGCATTGGGAGGGGATAGACATGGTAGGTATTGATTTACTCAGAATTGCACAGTAAGAATATAATATTTGAAGAGATACATTAAATATACTTTCACAACAGAAGGGAATAACTTAAAGTAAAAGTGCATTAAGGTATGAATCACAATTTGAATTTAGTTTATCAAATACAGGAACTTTTTAAAAATAGATTAGAATTGTTTTTTTACTGTTCTTTGCTTTCATTCTCCATAAGCATGGGTTAGAACATAGAACATACAGTGCCGAAGGAGGCCATTCGGCTCATCGAGTCTGCACCGACCCACTTAAGCCCTCACTTCCACCTTATCCCCATAACCCAATAACCCCTCCTAAACTTTTTGGTTACTAAGGGCAATTTATTATGGCAAATCCACCTAACCTGCACGTCTTTGGACTGTGGGAGGAAACCGGAGCACCCGGAGGAAACCCACGCAGACACGGGGAGAACGTGCAGACTCCGCAAAGACAGTGACCCAGCGGGGAAATTGAACCTGGGATGAACCTGGGTTCATCCAAAACTGCTGACAAAATTTGCACCGAGTCCTATTCACACATCATCCCTGCCCTGTGCTCACCGTTGCACATTGGCTCCTGGGTCAGCAATGCTCCGATTTTAAAATCCTCTTCTTTTTAAATCCCTCACTATTGTGGTGACTTCTTCAGCCTTACAACCCTCTGAGAACTCTGCACTCCTACAACTCTCGTCTCTCACACATTGCAATTTTCATTATTCCACCAATGTCAGTCTTGCCTTCAGCCATTCAGGCCCTAAGCCATGGACATCCCGGCCTACACCTCGGTGACACTCCTTCTAATTTGCTCCTTCAAACCTCTTTGTCGTCCTACACCTAATATCTCCTTCTGTGACTCAGTATCTAAAGCTTTCTGATTTCCTGTGAAACACCTTAGTGCGGGGATTCTCTGGGGCCAGCTTAAGTGGGAATCACAATGGCCCGCTCAATCGGGGTCGAGGGAAAAAAATGGGATTCCAACGGGTCATTAAACCTGTTGCGAGTCTCCCTGCTCTCCCAGCTGGCCCTGACAAGGTTCTCACCCAGAGCGTGCAGGAACATGTAAACTCCTAACTTAACTTCATTTCAATATCATTATCGGGCAGGTGCTCTGACTGAGTGCTGTCCCCGCACCTGCTCTTTCTAGGAAGCTCTTCAGAACAAAGAGACAGCCTCTTTTAAAAAACTGTTGCGAGAAAGAACAACTGCTCAAAAGAGGATGTACTTCAGAGTTAATGGACTCCTGTAGAGCTATAAACACAACCAACAGTTGCCTCCTTTGAAATGTCTTGAACTTGTCAATTAAGAGGCTTGGAAAAGGCAACGGATGATGAAATTGAATGTAAACAAAGCAAGAAAAAGTTGATGGAGAATGAAATCAACTGTGACAAAAAGAAATGGAGGTTTCCAACACATTAAAGGGAAGGCTTTCACCTTCTTCTAACAGATTTTTGAAATTGACATACTGGGGGAGATATCAAAGAGTTCCAACACATCAGAGAAAAGACTTTAAACTAAAACTTGACATGCTGACAGTTTCATGATTTTCAAAGCTACAAATGGAACGCCATCTGACTCCCCATCCTGGGAAAGACCCCCAACCTGAGCCCCTCAGGTCAAGCCCAAGTCCCCTTGGCCCTCACCTTCCGGAAGGACTCCCCTTGGCACCTTGGAGGTATGTGTAGAGAGGGTGTTCACCCCCTTGCTTCCTCCCCAATCGGATTCCAAGGTGCCAGGTTGGAAGGGGCAGGGCCTGAAGGGGGAAACTGAGGTGGGGGGTACGTTTGGCGAGCCCATAGCAGGATGTTGCTCACTTCGGGGGTGGGTCCTTGTCAGCGATTCGGTGGGTGCTGCAAAATTATTCTGAGATTAGGGTGACCTTTTTAAAGGGTGTCTGGATCTATGAGGAGGAAGACCTATAGGTGATTTTAGGCTCTATCCCTTTCAAGTCTCGTAAAATTCTGACCCTGTCAAAAAAGTTTTCTAGGTGCCAGTGAGTGGCACCTGAGCAGTGCTCCTAGCGCCAGCAGAACACTCCTGTTTCCCTTAGGGAGAATCGCACCCCTTGGAACATTTTATGTTAAAGGCACCATATAAATGCACATTCTGTTTGCTCTGAGATGAAACAAACTCCCACAGAAAGAAAGCAAGCATCCATAAAGTGATTTCCCACTAGGAATGTTAACTTTATTTGTACCTGTAGTCAATGTACAGGATACATATATTTTTTATTCTTGCACAAGACATTGACGTCATTGACAAAGCCAGAATGTGTTGCTGATCCTAACTGACTTTGAACAAAACATTTTGGAGGACAGTTAAGAGCCAACCATAGGTAAGGTCGGCATATTTCTTTGCCTAAATATAATTAGTGGACTAGATAAGCCTTTGCAATAATCAATATTTCATGGTCACAATTACTAGAACTAGCTTTATATTGCAGATTTATTAATTGAACTTAAATTGCTCCAAATGCCAAAGTTGAATTTAAACCCATGTCACTAGCTAAGGCACCTGACTTTCTAATTACACTATGTCACCATCTTGCCAGTGAGATATTTGCCTTCCGATTACAGTCACTGTGTGAGGAATCCTGTCAAGACAAGGGATATTTAAATTAGACAGGTTTTTAAATATCCAAGAGTGATATTTAATATTGATTCCCAGATCTAAATTTCATTCAGTAAGCACTTTGTAGTCTGTAAGAAAGAAAGAACTTGCGATGTGTTTGTCTACCTGGAATTGAGTAGTAAATCTGTCAGTCCCAGCACAAGGCCATTTTGACAGTCAAGCTGATCAATCATAATCAATGTCTTGAAGTTACAGTGGATTAATCTGCTTCAAATTTCAAAAGTCTCAAATTTTAAGTGATGGAGTGGCAGATTGGTGGCAGATGAAGTTCAATGTGGAGAAATGTGAGGTGATGCATTTTGGTTGGAAGGTCATGGAGAGACAAAGGGATCAGGGTTTATGGGGAGAAGGCAGGAGAATGGGGATGTGAAACATATCAGCCATGATTGAATGGCGCAGCAGACTCGATGGGCCGAATGGCCTAATTCTGCTCCTATGTCTTATGGCCTTATGATATAAAATAAGGGCTACAGTTCTTAAAGGAGTGCAGCAGAGAGAGACCTGGGTGCATAGAACATTGAAGGTGGCAGGTGAGATGGATAGAGCAGTTATAAAACATAATGTATTCTGGGCTTTATCAATAGGGGCATGGTGTACAAGAGCAAGGAGGTTATGCTCAAATTATACAGGTCACTTGTTAGACCTCAGCTGAAATAGTGGACGCAATTCTCCGGCCTTGTTACGCTCTCGCTCAAGTGAAACAAGGTCAGTGAATAGTGGGACAGGCCAAAAACGAGATCTGCACCAGGCGGGAAACAGTTTGCGATGCAACCGCTCCGTGCCCGTAGGCAAAATCTGAATCTCGCCATAACATGGTGATTAACCAATTATCACCACCAATATCCGTACAATTAACGAGGGCTACCCATATCCAATTGCCTCCTGTCATTCAATGGCCTCCACAGCAAGTGCTCACATTGAAAAACGTGAATCTGATGGAAGGTGAGGAGCCATCTTTGCTCCCAGGCAAGGCCCCGGGGATCGCCAACCCAGTGCTTGGTGGGGGATGAGGGACCTTAGGCTGGGGGACCCTTGGCTGGGGTGGGCCACCATGAGAGGGTGGGATGGAGGCGCTGGGAGGGCAACCTCTCACGGCACTACCATGCCAACCCCTGAATTGTGTGCACCAGTTCCGGGGGCAACCCTTGTCACTGCCTGACTGCCCCAACGACCACCCATAACCACCACCGACTGCTGAGGCCTCTGGCTGTCTGGCTGAAGGCCATTGCCAATAGGGAATTGGCAATTATGGTTAAGTGAGCACTTCACACATGGTAAGTGGATTTCCAAGGTGGGCAAGCGGGCCATGTAGCATGTGGGAGTCATTCTAAAATCCGAATCACACCCTGATGCCTGGACACTTGAACAACACCACACACACAACATCCGAACACCCAGGGGGTGTGACAAAGCTCCGGGGACATGTCCATGGACGGAGGGTGGGTGAGCGGCATGGGGAGGGCAGCGGGGAAGGGGGGGGGGGGGATGCCTGGAGAGATGGGCAAAAAGTCTGATTGTTAGCGTCCATTGCGGAAGGAAGTGACAGGGGGATCATAATGGTCGTGCAAAGAGATGATTAAAATGTTGTACAATATCCCACTCCCGATGGTGCCGCACCCCCAGGTGCCCTCAGTGATCCTCAACGTGCTTGGCCCTCCGAGCTCTACCATTACAGCTAGGTGTTTCCCCAGAATGCACTTCTGTGGTGGAGGCTGCCAGCTGCCTACCTCATCCCGTGGCCTTTGAAATGAAATGAAAATCGCTTATTGTCACGAGTAGGCTTCAATGAAGTTACTGTGAAAAGCCCCTAGTCGCCACATTCTGGCGCCTGTCCAGGGAGGCTGGTACAGGAATTGAACCGTGCTGCTGGCCTGCTTTAAAATCCAGCGATTTAGCCAAGTGAGCTAAACCACTTGGCTAAATGGTGGGCGTCCTCTGGGGCCGGAGGGCCTCGGCTCACTTGTTGGCGGCACATGCACAGCCATGCCGCCCTGTGCCGTGTGCTGACCTTGAGACGCTGCCCCATTAGAAGGGTGGAACTCAGGGGAGCTGGTCGTCACTCTATGGGGCAGGTCCGGGTTGACCCTCAGTGCCCCTTCTCCCTGTCGGTACCCATAGGGCCCTGGGGTTCACCTTCGGATGGAGGGACAGCTGGTTTGAGCCCCTGAAAATTCTGGCTCTGCCAGCTCTGGTGGTTCCCCATGGTCTGCACCATTGTGTCGATGCCCCTCAGTGACTGGGACATGCTCTGCAGTGCCTCAGCCATGTCCACCTGCAACTGGGGCAAACTTCGCAGCGCCTCGGCCATCTGAGAGCGGGAAATGTCCCTCAGAACCTCTTCAAGGTCAGTCTGGTACTGGGTTACATCCCTGAGCGTGTTGGACATTCTGCCGAGACCCTCAGCCACAGCAGTCACCGATTGCGCAACGCCTTGAACACCTTCACTCATGGTGCCGAGGGCGTGCACAAGGGTCTCCACCCTATCAGTGTTGGCCTCGGTGCCACTCATTGCCGGTGCCATTCTCTGCGCCCGTAGCCTCTGGGACTCCTCCAATCAGCTTTGGATCTGCTGGAGTGACACCGACATCTCCCTCCGAATGTCCCAGCCACTCTCTATCATCTCCATCAGCTCTGGGTACCTCCATACCACAGGCGCAGCATTAGGCTGGAACCCAGCTGGGTGCTGGAATCCGTCAGCCCTCTGACTGCTGTGTCGCCTGGGGTTCCTGCCTCCACCTGCTATGCTACATCAGTGTTGTGGTGCACACCAGATTGTGCCCCCGAAGCCTGTCCATTAACATTTCCCACCGAGGTGCGTGTATCTGCGCTGGTGGAGGATGAGGGTGACAGCTGTGCCGCGACTATAACAGTTGTACCTTGAAGCTCTTCTCCAAGGTGTTCTCCTGGAAGCCAGGAGAGGAAGCCGAGATGGGCCGTCGCAGTGTCCTGGAGGATCTGTGGGAGAATGGACATGTGGTCAGTGGGAGGAATAGGTCAGTCAGTAAGGCAATAGCAACTCACGTTTGACAGGTCCCTCGGTGGATCCTCACCTCTGCGGCATCCGCCAGCCTTCACTTGGGTGACCGATCGGTCCTCGGCAACCCCAGTCACCACCCGGGTGAGGATTCTTAAGTCCGGCACCCCTCCGCTAGTCTTGGCCCTCTCCTGATGGTTATGGGAGAGATTTTCCTGAGGAGACACAGAGAGGAAGTCGTTAGCCACACACGTGGTTCACAGGCGGGGTTGGGGTGGGTTGAATAGGGAGGGGGTGGAGGAAGGGTTGGAGGTCACATGGGGAGTGGTGGATGCTCCCTTGGGGTTGGGGGGGGCTTTGGTGTCTACTCACGCGTGCTGCCCGGTCCGGGCCCAAGGCCAATCTTCCTCGTCACAGTCCTCGAGCTGACAGCTGCCGCCACCTCAACCCAAGCAGCACTGACTGCCTTGTGGCTGACACTCCGGGATCCTCAGGAGAATAGGACATCCCTCCTGCCCTCCTCCTCTGTCGAAGAGCCTCCACAGGTCAGCATCCCTGAATCTTGGGGTCGGTCTCCTGGGTGCCATTATTGTGAGCTGGCTGGGGTTGGCTGAGCAAGTGCAGCTTAAGTGCTGCTCGACCTTGTTAGAGGGTGGTGGCCAGTGTGGCACTGGTGAATCAGCTGGTGGGCCTTCATTTGCGATGAGAATCCCAGGAGGCCTCATTAAGTGGACCAATTAACATTGAATTGCGTTGTTGGCCGAGCGCCGGGAGGCTCGCGGCAATTCCCACTCGCTACCACACGTAGAACATAGAACATTACAGCGCAGTACGGGCCCTTCAGCCCTTGATGTTGCGCCGACCTGTGAAACCATCTGAAGCCTATCTGACCTACACTATTCCATTTTCATCCATATGTCTATCCAGCGACCACTTAAATTCCCTTAAAGTTGGCGAGCCTACTACTGTTGCAGGCAGGGCGTTCCACACCCCTACTACTCTCTGAGTAAAGAAACTGCCTCTGACATCTGTCCTATATCTACCACCCCTCAATTTAAAGCTATGTCCCCTCGTGTTGGTCATCACCATCCGAGGAAAAAGACTCTCACTGTCCACCCTATCTAACCCTCTGACTATCTTATATGTCTCTATTAAGTCACCTCTCAGCCTTCTCCTCTCTAACGAAAACAACCTCAAGTCCCTGAGCCTTTCCTCGTAAGACCTTCCCTCCATACCAGGCAACATCCTAGTAAATCTCCTCTGAACCCTTTCCAAAGCTTCCACATCTTTCCTATAATGTGGTGACCAGAACTGCACGCAGTACTCCAGGTGCGGCCGCACCAGAGATTTGGACAGCTGCAGCATGACCTTGTGGCTCCGAAACTCAATCCTCTTACTGATAAAGGCTAGCACACCATATGCCTTCTTAACAGCCCTATTAACCTGGGTGGCAACTTTCATGCCAAGATCTCTCTGTTCATCTACACTACCAAGAATCTTGCCATTAGCCCAGTACTCTGCATTCCTGTTACTCCTTCCAAAGTGAACCACCTCACACTTTTCTGCATTAAACTGCATCTGCCACCTCTCAGCCCAGCTCTGCAGCTTATCTATGTCCCTCTGTATCCTATAACATCCTTCAGCACTATCCACAACTCCACCGACCTTCGTGTCATCTGCAAATTTACTAACCCACACTTCTACACCCTCTTCCAGGTCATTTATAAAAATGACAAACAGCAGTGGCCCCAAAACAGATCCTTGCGGTACACCACTAGTAACTGAACTCCAGGATGAATATTTACCATCACCACCACCCTCTGTCTTCTTTCAGCTAGCCAATTACTGATCCAAACCGCTAAATCACCTTCAATCCCATACTTCCTTATTTTCTGCAATAGCCTACCGTGGGGAACCTTATCAAAAGCCTTACTGAAATCCATATACACCACATCAACCGCTTTACCCTCATCCACCTGTTTGGTCACCTTCTCAAAAAACTCAATAAGGTTTGTGAGGCATGACCTACCCTTCACAAAACCGTGTTGACTATCGCTAATCAACTTGTTCTTTTAAAGATGATTATAACCCCTATCTCTTATAACCTTTTCCAACATTTTACCCACAACCGAAGGCTCACAGGTCTATAATTACCAGGGTTGTCTCTACTCCCCTTCTTGAACAAGGGGACAACATTTGCTATCCTCCAGTCTTCCAGCACAATTCCTGTCGACAAAGACGACATAAAGATCAGAACTTTTTCCAGAGTATTGTGTCCATTGTGTACTGTTTTGGGTGCCACATTGTAGGAAAGATGTGAATGCATTGGACAGAGTACAAAAGATATTCCAGGAATGAGAGACTTTGACTACCAGGGTACCTTGCAGAGGCTGCAACTGTTCTCCTTGGAGAGAAGACCGAGAGGAGATTTGTCAGAGATGTTCAAAATCATGAGGGGCTGGTCAGAGTGGATAAGAAGAAACTGTTCCTGCTGGAATCGAACCCAGAGGTCAAATTTAAAGCGATTTGGAAAAGAAGCAAATGTGATGTGGGGATTTTTTTCGATACCAAGTGGGTCTCTGGAATGCACTGCCTGGCAGTGTGGTGGAGGCAGCTTCGTTCGAGGCATTCAACAATGGGGGGCGGGCGGGTGGCACTAGGTCAGGATGCTGGTTCTAAGAGCCGGTGCAGACACGACGGGCCGAACGTCTGCGCCTCAACAAATTCTGAGAAATTAGGGACAAGGACCGAGTGATCCAAGGTCAAGAATCTAACGTTGGAGTCTCCTGGTTCCCAAGGCCTCCTGCTCCGCTCTCCTTGGAGGGGTGTGTGGGGGGGGGGGGGGGGGGGGGAGAGCAGCCACTAATCTCCTGTAGGAATTGGCACCTGGCAACACCTCGACCTCACCCCCACTAACAGCAGCTCCGCTCCCCCACAACGGGATGGCGAATCGCCGCCGACCCCGCCGCAGCAGCGAACGCCCGCCACTCACCCATCTCCGCGCTTCTGTTTGCCGGCGTCAGTTATTCCGTTGCTGGGAGACGCGCAGGCGACCTTCCCGCCCCCTGACCCCGTGAACTCCTCGGGGCTCTCCCGTCACACATTTGGTGCCGAGAGTGGGCGGGGCTTCCCAAGCCAACCTGTTGGACGTCGCGCTTTGATCGACGTCCCGGTTGGAGCGGGCTCGCCAATCAGCGGCCGGGGGGGGGGGGGGGGGGGGGGTTGTACAGGGCCCCGCCCCCCCCACCTCACTCCCTCCACCCCTCATCTCACTCCCTCCACCCCTCTTCCTCCCCCCCCACCGGCGTGAAGTTAGCTCCATCGGCGGCTAGTTTGTTGTGTGGGGGTTGCGCCGGACGATGGCGATGGCACTGCCGGTGGACGATGATGTCCCTTTAATCCTGACAGACGAAAACGCGGGGATCAACGCCGAGCAAGACAGGGACGAGATCCCGAACGAAAGTAGGCACTGTGATCGCTTGCACTTTTAATGTCAGAGCTGGAAGGGATACAACTTTGTTGGCCCCCGGTGGCTGTTAGCCCAGTCTGCGTCTTGTTTTTCCATTTCTTTGCATCAAGTTGTCCCAGACTCTCTGCCTTTTGTAATGTCTGTGTGACCCTCTCAAAATGCAGGGAAAATTCACCCGGATCTGCTGTACCACCCCCCCCCCCCCCAACCCCCCACTTCCCCAGGGCGGCTGGCGGGCTGAGTGTCAAACAGCAAATACAAACAGAACATTCTGGAAACACACCAGTTCAGGCAGCATCTGTGGAGGAAGGGTTAACGTTTCATGCTCATGACCTTTCGCCAGAACTGATGGTGCAGAGCGGGCTGGGGGGGGGGGGGCGGGGGGTAGGTTTGGAAGGTGGGTGTGGGGATGAGACTCTTATCAAAATGCCTCAGTTATCTTTTGCCATTGGATCATATAGATATATAGCCAGCCTTTGCTGGCTCTTTGAAAGATCTATCCAATCAGCTCTGCAACATTTTGCTCCTTCCGAGTATTTATCCTGTTGTCGTTATCGGGTTTGCTTTCACCATCCTTTTAGGTTGCATTCCAGATCATAACTTGCTGCTTGTTTTTCATACCGAATTTACCAAAAGGATAACAATGCCGCAATTGCTATAGTTTTATAGCTATTTCAACTTCATATTGAAGAGATTTATATTTTTTGGGGGGAGATTTGCCAAGTTTATGGGGACAACTCTTCCCTCCTATTTCGACATAGGATCAGGTTTTATTGTGGCTGTTAAGGCGCAATCCAATGGCCATGCTGCACCGTAAAAGCGCCTCGCCGCTCCCAGGATTTACCTGGCTCGCAATGCCTTTCAAGATCCAACGCGATCACGTGAGACGTTGCGATGTAAATCCTGCCCATTGTGGGTGGAATCACTTTTTGGTAAATCTGCGTAATAGAGCGAGACAGCTAGTTTCACTCAAATGTGCAGATTCCCGAGATACCTGAGGATTTGGGATTCATAGAATCATAGAATTTACAGTGCAGAAGGAGGTAATTCGGCCCATCGAGTCTGCACTGCCCCTTGGAAAGAGTACCCACTTGAACCCACACCTTCACCCTACTCCAGTAACTCCAACTAAACCTTTTTGGAGACTCATGGCAATTTAACATGGCCAATCCACCTAACCTGCACATCTTTGGACTGTGGAGGAAACACACGCAGACATGGGGAGAACATGCACACTCTGCACAGACAGTGACCCAAGCTGGGAATCTAACCTGGGACCATGGAGCTGTGAAGCAACAATGCTAACCACTGTGCTACTGTGCCACCACATTTGGGATCCCCCAAAGGGGATTCATCCCCTTTGCCTCAGAGACCTAATGTGAGTGCCATTCAGCACTGGTCCCCAGATGGAATGGCACTTGTGGGGGTCTCCCGGGGGATCAGAGGCCCCAGCTGCATGTCTTTTGGGCAGTGGTGCGCAGGCATTGTTGGTACCCTGACAGTGCCAAGATGCCCAGGTGCATTGGCAGCTGGCATGGGCACTGTGAGGGTGCCAAGCTTGCATTTTTTGTGATTGGGCTGGGGGTGTCCTGTGTGGGTGTTGGGAGGGGTACTCCCATAGTACATCTGGGCTGGGGGTCCCTCCCATGGTACATTCGGCCGGGGGTGGGGGGTTGTGGATCACTTTGGAGGTCTCGGAGATTGGGACATTTAAAAATGGTGTCCTAATCTCTCACTACACTAGTGAGTTCTGGTGAGTGGTGCTCCCCACTGTACAAAACAGTGCTATGTGTGGCCTCAGCCGCATGTTCCCCGTTCAGGTCCCTTCTACGTGAGTCATGTTGAATAGCCTTGTGTTTCTCGGCACTGCGAGTGCCAGGAAACACGTGGCTATGTGCGCTCGCAATAGGACTTTGTTCCCATTTAGGTGAATCGCGCCCTCGATCTTTCAGTCTTTATCTCTATACTTTCACCTATATAAAACTAATTCCTATCAATCATTAACCGTCCATCGCTTAACGGCCTATTGCATTTTATAAAAAGATTTTATCCTCTTCTGAGTATATTTCTGGTGGAGCTTCCCTGGAAATATCTCAATTCTCTCCTTATATTTGTAGCTTGTCATCCCTAGAATTAGGCGAGGCAGTGGCATTAGAACATAGAACAGTACAGCACAGAACAGGCCCATGTGCCTATCCAATAACTGCTTGAAAGTTCCTAAAGTTGTCACTGGACTAGTAACCTGGAGACCCAGCGTGATGCTTTGATGACCGGGATACAAATCCCACCATGGCAGATGGTGACATTCCAATTCAATGAAAACCTGGAATTAAAAGTATAATGAAGATCTGCCGATTGTTGTAAAAACCCATCTGGTTCATTAATGTCTTTCAGGAAAGGAAATCTGTTGTCTTTACCTGGCCTGGCGAGATGTGACTCCAGACCCACAGCAATGTGGTTCACTCTCTTAAATGCCCTCAGGGATGGGCAAGAAATGCTGGCCCAGCCAATGACGCCCACATCCCTTTAACGAATAAAAAGAAAAAGCCTGGGGATGCTCAAGTGATGTGAGCACGCAGTGGCTTCGTTTTCGCAACTATTTAATCCTTTTTTAAAATCCTGATATACAATTATTATTTGTTCCTGTTGTATATGTTTGTGTGCTATGTTGCTGGACGATCCTGACTAAAATTTGGCAATGGGTCAAAAAATCCTTGTTTGTTTGAGGTGGGCAAGGTGGGGCCCTGCCTGCCATGACGGTTTTGTCGGTGAGTAGGCCTGCGCTTCGGCAATGCTCTTGGCATCGTGATGATGGCTACCATTGTGAATGATGTTCTCAATTCCTTGGTGCAGGATGTTGGTGCTCATGTTGATGAACTGCAAGTTATCATTAAAAGAATGGATGAAGAGGAGAAGAGAATCCTGTCAGTTGATAGGGCAATCTTCTTGGTTGGGGCTCACCCTCAGTCCTTGGAAAGCCTGTTTCATGGTATGTCGAATAAACTCGTCGATTCAGAGAGATGGAGGTCGGACTTGGAGTGCTTGTGCACCCGGTCTTCTGAAGGGAGCTGGGACAAATTCCTGGTCGAATTTGAGAGCTGGCTGCCATGCTTTCACAATCTCGATTTGAAGGCTGGACATTTTGAGTTCAACAGAGTACATTATATATGATCTTCGAGGCTTGGGGTTGGTTGGAAACCCCAAAAACTGATCTTGCATTGTCTTCTCCTCAATATTTGTCAAGTAGGGTTAGAGGCAAATCGATGTGATGGGTCACTACCGTGTTGGAATAAGAGTGGGGATTGTTAATCCTTGATTGGCTAGTCTTTCTTGGGTTGGTACTTAGCTACGTGGGTAGTG
The DNA here is from genome assembly GCF_902713615.1 of Scyliorhinus canicula. Classification (NCBI taxonomy): domain Eukaryota; kingdom Metazoa; phylum Chordata; class Chondrichthyes; order Carcharhiniformes; family Scyliorhinidae; genus Scyliorhinus; species Scyliorhinus canicula. The sequence goes on from NC_052146.1 coordinate 49,909,219, forward strand.
GCAGTAGTTGCTTGATTGAGTAGGTTAGGGCAGTAGTAACTATGTTTACCTGGGTCGGGTGGAGTTTATATTAGGTGGGGGAGCAGGTTACCCTTCCTTGAGTTGTCCCCTTTTGGGGGCTCCTGGTCTGCTCGCCTTCTCGAGATGGGGTCCACGAGGGCTACAGGGTCTGAGTGCAAGTCTGAGTGCTGTGGATCAGCAGCGTTGGAGTCTTCCTTCGGTTGGAGGGTAGGCTTGGTGGAGGAGTTAAGCGCTTTCCTCCAAGAAGTCTTATATAGAGACTTTCAGGGCGCGATTTAATGGAAATGAAATAGTGTCCCGTTGTGGGCACAGTTAGCGAGGTATTTCCCGGCGCTTGCAGTTCTGAGAACGATCCGGGTATTCAAAGGGACTCTGCTTCATTTTTGGGCCAAGGTGAGGAACGCCCAGCCAAGTCTGCACTTCAGCTCATTTCCTGATAACTAACACAGCTCGGTGGTGCAGAAAGAGATCTGGATGCCATTTTAAAATTCTCAGCTCTTGGTAGTATCTTTTAATCCTGTCAGTGTATTGGGAGACTCCGACCGCAATGATTATAATCTGAACCAATTATATGAATATTTACTGGTCTTATCTGTATACATGTGTAGAACGATGATCACTCTGCACTATGAGGAATTTTGGGGATTTGTTGCGTCTTGTGTTATATGTAAAATATCCTCTTCGAACTAATACCTTTGTGAATTTTTTTCTGTATTTCGTTATTTTGGGGTTAAAGAATTGTTGACTGGCTCCTGCAAAGGTACAGGTAGGTCTTATATCCGAGAGAAAGACATTATAACGTGTTATTAATGGCTCTGGTATAAGTGGAGTTGGGGAGATATGTTTTGATGCATGCCCAAATATGGCGTGAAAATCTTATCCCATATTTTCATTGGCTGTGCAACCATTCGCTACATGTGTAGGTGTGCGTCATTTAAAAAAAAAAAAATTATTTTATAAATTTACAGTACCCAATTCATTTTTTCCAATTAAGGGGCAATTTTAGCGTGGCCAATCCACCTAGCCTGCACATCTTTTGGGAGAATATGCAAACTCCACACGACAGTGAACCAGAGCCGGGATCTAACCTGGGACCCCGTGGGGCTGCAGGGCTAACCCGCAGGCAGTGCCACCGTGCTCCCCTAGTGTACGTCATTTTAACATGTTTTTCATAGAATAATAGAATCCCGACAGTGCAGAAGGAGCCCATTCAGCCCATCGGGTCTGCATTGACCCTCCAAAAGATCACCCTACCAAGCCCCAATCCCTGCCCCATCCATGTAATCCCGCCTCACCTAACCGTTGGACACTAATTTAGCATGGCCAATTCACCTAACCTGCACTACTTTGGACTGTGGGAGGTCACCAGAGGAAACCCACGGAGAGAATGTGCAAACTCCACACAGACAGTCACTTTATCCTCTTTCCCCCTCATCTCTAGCTTATCCGTTGGTACATATGGAGGCACCAAGTTTCGGAATGAAGTTGAACCAACTGTGTTATTCTCCTGTCTTTTTCTGTATTCATGTATGCTGAGGCAGTTATGCTGTGCTGTACCAATCCTGAGGATTTGTTGTGTTATTTGTAAAAATAGAAAAACTCTAATAAAAATATATATTTTAAAAAACCTGATGAATCTACTCTTGTCAGCCTTTAGTGGCTTTAATGTCCTTATGAGTCCTAAGTTTGCACACTTGCTATGGCTTAACCAAATTAAAAGCAAAATACTGCGGATGCTGGAAATCTGAAATTAGGGGGCGATTCTCCGCACTCACGACGGTGCGGAGAATAGCGGGGGTCGTAAATTTTTATGGCCACGCTGGTCTGACGCCCTCCCGCTATTCTCCCCCCCCCCCACGCCCGCCTCCCGCCACGAATTGCTGCCCGCCGTTTTTTTACGGCGAGCAACGATTCACAGCTGGCCGATGGGCCGAAGTCCAAGCCCTTTACGACTGTTTTTAGGAACGTCAAACACACCTGGTCTGACCGTTCGTAAAAACGGCCGTAAAGTTGCGATCTTGGGAACCATGGCACCGATTGGCATGGCAGTACCACGGCCGTGCCAAGGGTGCCATGGGCCCGCGATCGGTGGGCACCGATCGTGGGCAGTGGGTACTTACCCCGCGCACTCTTTATCCTTCCGCCGCCCGCTGTATCCATTCGCGGGGCGGCTGAGGGGCATACCGGCCCGCGCAAATGCGTGATGATGTCATCCGCGCAAGCTCGGGTTGGAGTCTTCCAATCCGCGCATGCGCGGCTGACGTCATGTGACGCGTCAGCCGTCGCAAACTCTGGCAAGCGGGCTTAACAGAATTAGTTAAGTCCGCGATGCCGGTGTTCACGGCCGCGGCATGCTAGCCCCGACCGGGGAGCAGAATCGGTTCCCGGTCGGGGGGGGGGGGTGGAGGCTGGCGTCAAACCCGCCCTGTTTTTGACGCCAGCCTCACGATTTCTCCCGGTTTTGGAGAATCACGCCCTAAGTGCTGGAAAGACTCAGCAGATCTGGCAGCATCTGTGGAGAGAGAAACAGAGTTAACCTTTCGAGTCCCATGACTCTTTTTCAGAGCATTTCTGGCTTAACCAATGTTTTAAAAACAATAAATTCATTATCGCACTCTTCTCCTAATTTATAATGTAGCACAGTGGTTAGCACTGTTGCTTCACAGTGCCAGGGACTTGGGTTCGATATCAAGCTTGGGTGACTATCTGTGTGTAGTCTGCACGTTCTCCCCATGTCTACGTGGGTTTCCTCCGGGTGCTCCGGTTTCCTCCTACAAGTCCCGAAAGATCTGCTTGTCAAGTAAATTGGACATTCTGAATTCTCCCTCAGTGTACCCGAACAGGTGCCGGAATGTGGCAACTAGGGAAGTAATTTCATTAATGTAAGCCTACTTGTGACACTAATAAAGATTATTATTATAAAACAACATTCTATTGGGCATTTTAATGACATATCTACCTGCACTCTCACTTTTAACAACAACTTGTATTTATACTGCACCTTTATGCAATAAAACTTCCCAAGGCACTTCACAGGAGAAATTTATGCATTAGAATCCCAGGTTCATCTGTCCATCTACGTCCTTCAGTGTCTTAAAATTAAGTGTGCCCTCAATCTTAGTTCTCCTTCAAAAATGTCTTGCCTCACAGTTAACCATACTAAATTGTCTCTGTCAGCTGTTTGCTCATTCCACTAACCAGTCTTTCTGTTCCTAAAATGTAATGAACTCCAATTGGCTTTATTGGTTGGCCAATTGGAGTATGAGCTCCCTCAATGATAGCTCATTGAGGGGGCCCATATAATCACCTGTGTAGGCTTTGTGAGCCAGTCTTAAGTTGACTGGACTGCTAGCAGCACTGTTTGTAGCTGCTCCTGTAATATCGTTATTATAAATAAATATTGGTGTGGTGACGGAACTCCTGCCTCCTGTGGATTACTACACTAAACAACAGTAATTTACATTTCCACAGTATTTTTAACTGAGAAGAACATCACAATGTTGTTTACAATAGCATAATTAGACAACAATTGGTACCAAAATCCAAGGAGGAAATATTAGGAGGATTAAAGAGGTAGGTTATACGAAGAATCTTAATAAAGGAGAGATGATAGATTTGGAATATCAAATTGAAAAAAATCATCTTGCAAATTGCTGGAAGTGTGAGCTGGCAACAATGTGGCAAAGACAACAGGGTGTCTGGGACATCGATGGGCAGGACCAACAGTTTATTCCCTAAAGCATTCAGATTGAAGAATCAAGCAAAAACAACATTAATGAAGAAAAAGTAGTTTGAGTAAAGTTACATTACTCAAATAATGTACACAAAGTAATTAATGTACCAAATGCCTTACTACACAAAGGACCATAGTACAGAAACAGAAATAAAGGGAGATATAGATTGAAAAGAGCCAGAAAAGAAAAATAATATAAAAAGAAAATAAATTAAATTTAAACTTTTGAAAATCATCAAGGATTTCCAGTGGCGGCCATGAAGTGAGTGGTTGCACATAAGGTGGCTCTTGCCTGAGGACTGATTTTGTGGCCCTTTTTGCCCATCTTGTGGCGTTTGTGCAGGTGGAAAAGTGGTGTAGCAGAAGAACTAAAATTCCTCCTCTGGGGAGAGATGTCTGAGAGTAACAAATGAGGACTGTGTCAAGTAAGGGGCACTTTTTGGACTCAGAGGACACACGTGGCACAGAGGGGAAAGCATGATGGAGGGACCTATGGCGTTGCTGCCCAACCAGTGGTCGATGGACAGATTGGTGGTGTTCCTATTGACCAAATTTAAAAAGCAAGATTTGGCGAAAGTGACTGATTCTGGCAGCCCTGGAAAGGGTGGAATAGAGGTTGGGATATGCAGAATGCGTCGATCCAGAAGGTGGAGGACACGGTAATCGATCATGAGGATCGGATTGTCTCCTTGGAGAGAGATGTTGATGATGTCAGAGGGGCAAAACGATGATGGGGGTCTAGATTGATGACTTGGATAACTATTCCTGATGGCAGAACCTGAGGATCGTGGGAATGTCTGAGGGCATAGAAGGAGCGAGGGCCACATAATATGTGGCAAAGATGTTTGAGCAGTTGGTGGGTGAGGGGGTCTTTGAATGCCCTCCTGAAGTGGACCGGGTCCATTGGTTGATGAGGAAGAAGATTGGAGCTGGGGAGCTGCGATGGGCGATCATAATATGGCTCCATAGATACCTAAGCAAAGAAAAGATCCTGAGGTGGGCAAAGGAAACGTAGAGTGCAGTTGGGAAGGCCACACTGTCTGAATCTACCAGGACGTGGGAGCAAAACTGGCAAAAAGGAGGGCCAGGTTTAATAGGGTTTTGGAATTATACCGGCTCGCAAGTGAGTCACGCATGGGAGAACATTACTTTGATCGTCTGGAGGAGGCAAATTACTTTATTAAGGACCATGGATTGGGGGATATCTGAAGAATCTGGGTTGGTTTACCTGCATGGCTGAGTTTTTTCGTTGTGTGCTGAATGTTGTTGTTATTTGTTTTTTTGTTACATGTCTATATAATTCTGTAATATTTGACACCCTGTGTGTAGTGTACGGGTCATGGATGTTTTAAAGCAATTGTTGGGAATGGTGGGAAGCATGAGGGTGGGGTGGGGGAGTAGGTGTGAGGATGGATTGGTTTTGGATACTCAACTAAAAGTGGGTTCTGGGTAGAGAGGCTATGTGTGGAACCTTTTGTAAATATAAGTTGCGTTTTTCCTCAGGTGAGGATCACCCTGCCAGCAGAGATGCTGGTTAACGCAAGTGAAATGGAGGAGAAAGCTGCGGTTGGTTATTTGGGGGGGGGGTGTTATTATCTATGTGGGTTGGGGTAACAAGCCTTAGGCAGTGGGGTTTTCTTTGTCTGGGATGGGTGAGGGTTGGGTTGCTGATGGTGAAGGGTTCTTTGTGGAGTTATTGCGTGGAGGGAGGTGGTGACGGCCATCTTGGGTGGGACAGGAATTTGGGTGCGATGGGACCTGCGGCAGTCCATTACCAGAAGTTTACCAGACTGATTCCAGGGATGGCGGGACTGTCATATGAGGAGAGATTGACTAGGTTGGGGTTGTTCTCGCTGGAGTTCAGAAGAATATGGGGGGGGATCTCATAGTGACTTATAAAATCCGAATAGGACTAGACAGGGTAGATGCAGGGAAGATGTTACCAATGATGGGTGTGTCCAGAACCAGGGGTCACAGCCTGATGATTCAGGGTGAACCATTTCGGACAGAGATAAGGAGACATTTCTTCACACAAAAGAGTGGTGAGCCCGTGGAGTTCATTACCACAGGAAGTAGTTGATGCTAAAACTTTGAATATATTCAAGAGGCGGTTAAATATAGTACTTGGGGAGAATGGGATTGGGAGAAAACAGGATTAGGCTACTGAGTTGGATGATCAGCCATGATCGTGATGAATGACCAGGCCTTCAGTGAAAGGATAGTGCGGGCCATAGCGGAGTACACGGAGAACAACCAAAACGGGGAGGTATCATCCTCCACGTTCTGGGAAGCGCTTAAGGCCGTACTAAGAGGGGAAATCATTGCCTTCAAAGTGCAAAGAGATAGGGAGGAAAGGGTGGCTAGGCAGAAGCTGGTCGACTCCATACTGGAGATAGACCGTAACTACTCCGAGGCCCCGACCGTAGAGCTCCTGGCGGAGAGAAAAGAACTACAAAGGAACTTTGACCTGCTCTCCACCAGGAAAGCAGTGCACCAACTCCGCCAGGCGCGCGGGACCCTGTACGAACTCGGAGACAAAGCCAGCCGCCTGTTGGCACACCAGCTGAGAAAGCAGGCAGCCACCAGAGAAATTGCGCAAATCAGGGGTACCAGAGGCACGTTGGAAACAGAACCAGAGAGGATTAACAAAATCTTCAAGGCCTTCTACCAAGAGCTGTACACCTCAGAACCCCCAACGGGGAAGGCTGGGATGAACTGGTTCCTTGATGGACTGGACATACCAGTCGTGGGAGAGGGCAGGAAACGGGACCTGGAAGCACCACTAGCACTGGGAGCGATCATGGACAGCATTAGCTCCATGCAGACGGGGAAGGCGCCGGGACCGGACGGATTCCCGGCGGACTTCTACAAAAAATGCACGACAGCGCTGGCCCCGCACCTGCGGGAGATGTTCACAGACTCGCTAGCTAGGGGCACACTGCCACCCACGTTAGCGCAGGCCTCAATCTCGCTGATACCTAAGAAAGACAAAGACCCAACGGAATGTGGGTCATACAGACCCATATCTCTGCTGAACGCAGACGCCAAAATACTGGCCAAAATCCTAGCCAAAAGGCTAGAAGACTGTGTACCTGAGGTGGTCACAGAGGACCAGACGGGCTTCGTCAAAGGTAGACAGCTTACCGCGAACATCAGGCGCCTGCTGAACGTGATAATGACCCCCTCCGGGGAGAGAACACAAGAGGTGATCGTCTCCCTGGACGCAGAAAAGGCCTTCGACAGAGTCGAATGGAAATACCTCATAGAGGTACTGGAGCGGTTCGGGCTTGGAACAGGGTTCACCGCTTGGGTAAAGCTCCTATACAACGCTCCCATGGCGAGTGTACGGACCAACAATACCAACTCCCAATACTTCCAGCTGCACAGGGGCACCAGACAAGGATGCCCACTGTCCCCGCTGCTGTTCGCACTAGCAATCGAACCGCTAGCAATCGCGCTCAGGGCAGCAAAAAATTGGAAGGGGATCCGAAGGGGAGGTAGAGAGCACAGAGTCTCACTCTATGCGGATGATCTGCTCCTCTATATCTCGGACCCACAAAGCAGCATGGATGGAATCATCGCGCTCCTGAAAGAGTTTGGAGCCTTCTCGGGCTACAAACTCAACATGAGCAAAAGTGAGATCTTCCCAGTACAGCCGCAAGGTGGGGGGGGGCAGCACTAAAGGGGCTGCCGTTCAAACAAGCCCGACACAAATTCCGCTACCTGGGGATCCAAATAGCCCATGACTGGAAAGGGATCCACAAATGGAACCTCACCAGCCTGACGGAGGAAGTTAAAAAGGACCTGCAAAGATGGAACACACTCCCGCTCTCCCTCGCGGGGAGAGTCCAGACGATCAAAATGAACGTACTGCCCAGGTTCCTCTTCCTGTTTAGATCCATTCCGATCTACATCCCCAAGGCCTTTTTCAAAGCGCTGGACAAACTTATCATGGCGTTCGTATGGGGGGGTAAAAATGCTAGGATCCCAAAGAAGGTCCTACAAAAAACAAAATCCAGGGGGGGGCTAGCCCTCCCGAATCTACAATTCTACCACTGGGCGGCAACAGCCGAGCGAGTAAGGGGATGGATCCAGGAGCCAGAAGTCGAGTGGGTACGTGCGGAGGAGGCCTCTTGCATGGGAACCTCCCTCTGGGCCCTCGCCACGGCAGAACTCCCATCCCCACCCAAAAAACACTCCAGCAGCCCAGTGGTGACAGCCACCCTCCAATCCTGGAACCAACTGCGGCAGCAATTTGGCCTGTACAAAATGTCGGAAAAGGCTCCCATCTGCAACAACCATAGGTTCACACCAGCACTGACTGACGCCACCTTCAAAAGGTGGAGGCAGGACGGGGGGGACACTGACAGTCAGGGACCTATACACGGACGACAGGATCGCAACACTGGACGAACTGACAGAGGAATTTCAGCTAGCTGGGGGGAACGAGCTACGGTACCTGCAGCTCAAAAACTTCCTACGAAAGGAGACAAGGACGTACCCACAACCGCCACGACAGACACTACTGGAAGACCTACTGGACGCAAGCATACTAGAGAAAGGGAACTGTAGCGACATGTATGACCGACTGGTAGAAAGGGACGACACCGTACTGGACGCAACAAGAAGGAAATGGGAGGACGACCTGGGGATGGAGATAGGGTGGGGACTCTGGAGCGAAGCACTGCATAGGGTCAACTCCACCTCCACGTGCGCAAGGCTCAGCCTGATGCAACTAAAAGTGGTACACAGAGCCCACTTAACGAGAAATCGTATGAGTAGGTTCTTCCCGGAGGTGGAGGACAGATGTGAACGGTGCCAAAGAGGCCCGGCCAACCATGTCCACATGTTCTGGTCTTGCCCCAGACTTGTGGAGTACTGGACAGCCTTCTTCGAGGCTATGTCCAAAGTGGTGGGGGTGAGGGTGGAGCCATGCCCGATAGTGGCGGTCTTCGGGGTTTCAGACCAGCCAGATCTATTCCTGGGGAGGAGGGCGGACGCCCTTGCCTTTGCCTCCCTGATCGCCCGCCGTAGAATCCTGTTTGGCTGGCGGTCAGCAGCACCGCCCAGAGCTGCAGACTGACTGTCCGACCTCTCGGAATCTCTCCAAATGGAGAAAATCAAATTCGCCATCCGAGGGTCAGACGACGGCTTCCACAGAACGTGGGAGCTATTCATGCAATTGTCCCGGGACCTGTTTGTGGCCAACGAACAAGAGGAAGAATAGTCGGGCGGCCAAGAATCAGGGGAAAATGGATGGGAATCGGGGGAAGGTTGCCGGGGGTGGGGGGGGGGGGGGGGGGGGGGGGGGGGGGGCTATGGGTTCGTTATGGGGGTTTGATGGCTAGCTACGGCCCAAAACCAAACTGTAAATAAATGCCTATAAACATGTGCCTCGGTCATATTGGGGAATGAAAAATATGTATGCTGGCTAAAGGGGGGAGGCCACAGTTATTATTACGAAGATGCTTACCTGTAAATATATATGTTAATTTTTGCGTGTTCTTTTTCTTTTCTCTCTCTCTCTAACAATTTGTAATTTGTTCAATATAAAACATGAAAACTGAATAAAAAACATTTATTAAAAAAAAATGATCGTGATGAATGGCAGAGCAGGCTGGAAGGGCCAAAAGGCCTCCTCCTGCTCCTATCTTCTATGTACCTATGTATTACGATTAAGTTATGGCTGATCAGGGTTGGGGGGATAGGGGGAGGGGGGACCTGGAGCCCCCCAACCAGTCTGGTCTCATGGAATGTGAGGGGTTTGATTGGGCCAATTAAAAGATCTCAGGTGTTCGCCCATTAAAGAGTTTGAAGGCAGAAGTGGTCATTTTTGCAGGAGACTCATCTGAGGATTGGGGATCAAACGAGGTTGAGGAAAGGGTGGGTTGGACAAGTGTTCCATTCGGGACTCAATACGAAGACGAGGGGAGCCACATTGCATATTAGTAAGAGGGTGACCTTTTCTGTGTATAACACAATGAGTTACCTGCAGAGAAGATACATGATGGTGAGTGGAAAGTTGGAGGGACTTCCTGTAGTGTTAGTGAATGTGTACGTTCCTAACTGGGATAATAGAGTGCATTAAGAAGGTGTTGGCGATGATCCCAGATTTGGATACACTTTGGCTGATTATGTGAGTGATTTTAACTGTGTTTGATTCTAGGCCGGATAGGTCATGCCCCAAATCCCTGAACATATCAGGGGTGGCGAAGGAGTTGCTTGGGTTCACAGAACAGATAAGGTGTGGATCCCTGGAGATTTAAGCATCCGAGAGAGATGGAGTTCTCCTTTTTCCTCACATATGCACCGAGTTTACTACCGCATTGACTTTTTAAATTATGGGTAAGACACTGCTCCGTGATGATAGACTCGGAATACTCAGCAATTGTTATATCTGACCATGTGACACTATGTGGATCTGTGTGTGGAGAAGGGGGTACCCAGCGACCGCTGTGGAGGTTGATTGGCTGTGGCACTATTGGCAGATAAGTGGCCTTGTGAGTGGATAGCCGCGGCAATAGAAACATGCATGGATTTCAATAAAAACGAGGAGGTCTCACATTTCACATTCTGAGAGGTGTTAAAAGCAGCAAACGGGGGAGCTGATCTCGATTAAGGGAGAAGGCAGGAAGGATAGAAAGGTGAAGGTAGGTAGAGGCCATTCTGGCAGAGGACTGGCAGCATTCAGCTACCCCACAAGAGGAGTTGTTGAAGGAGAGGAAGAAGCTCTAGATGGAGTTTGAATGATGGGGATAGGAGTTGGCCAGGTGCGTCGGGTACGAGGGGCATTTCATGAGCATGGGGAGAAGGTTTCTGGATAGTTTCGATTTCCCAGTGGTGAAAGACGGTAAAGCGCAGGGCTGGAGACCCCGCTTAGGCTGGAGGAAGCTATGAGGTGTAATCTGGGAAGGCTCCAGGCTCGGATGGATTCTCAGCAGAATTTTAGAAAGAAATGTGCGCGCAGCTGGGGCCTCACCTATTGGAGATGTTCAATAACTCATTAGTCAGGGGTAAGCTGCCGCCCACATTGGCACAGGCTTAAATCTCTCTAATCTTAAAAAAGATAAGGATCCAGTGGAATGTGGATCTTAATGGCCCATATCACTCATAAATGCCGACACAAAGTTATTGGCTATGGTGCTGGCAACACTCTTGGAGGATTGTTTACTGGGGGGTTGTAGCTGAGGATCAGATGGGGATTGTGAAGGGCCGACAATTGTTGGCCAATATAAGGAGGTTATTGAATGTAGTGAAGTTGCCCCTGTCAGGTCCGGAGTTGGAGGTAATAATCTTCATGGATGCGGAGAAGGCATTCAACCAGGTAGAGTGGGAGTATCTTTTTTGAAATATTGGGGCAGTTTGAGTTCAGACCTAGGCTCATTTCCTGGATCAGGCTGCTGCATTGGGCCCTCACGTCAAGTGTTTGCAACAAACACATTAAGCTCGGGGTGCTTTCATTTGCAGAGGGCGACAAGGCAGGGGTGGGTGTCCGCTTTTTCCGTTACATTTTGAGTTGGCAATTGAGCCACTGGTGGTCACGCTGAGGAAATCTTGATTTGATTTAGTGTCACGTACCGAAGTACAGTGAAAAGTATTTTTCTGCGGCCGAGGGAACGTACACAGTACATACATATTAGACAAAAGAATAATCAACAGAGAACATTGACAAATGGTACATCAACAAACGGTGATTGGTTACAGTGCGGAACAAGGGGCCAAACACAGCAAATACATGAGGAAGAGCAGTAGAGGGCGTCGTGAATGGTGTTCTTGCAGGGAACAGATCAGTCTGAGGGGGAGTCGTTGAGGAGTCTTGTAGCTGTGGGGAGAAGCTGTTCCGATGTCTGGATGTGCGAGTCTTCAGACTTCTGTACCTTCTGCCTGATGGAAGGGTCTGGAAGAATGCACCTTGGTTGGAGGGGTCTCTGATAATGCTGTCTGCCTTCCTGAGGCAGCTGGAGGTGTAGACAGAATCAATGTGGGGGTGGCAAGCTTGTGTGATGCGTTGTGCTGAGTTCATCATACTCTACAGTTTCTTGCGATCTTGGACCGAGCAGTTGCCATACCAGGCTATGATGCAGTTGGATAGGATGCTCTCTGTCGCACATCTGTGGAAGTTTGTGAGAGTCGATGCAGACATGCCAAATTTCTTTAGCTTCCATAGGAAGTAGAGACGTTGTTGGGCTTCCTTGACTGTTGCATCAACGTGAGTGGACCAGGATTGTTGGTGATGGTGACCCCCTGGAACTTAAAGCTATCGACCATCTCCACTTCGGAACCATTGATGCAGACGGGAGTGTGTATCGTGCTACGCTTCCTGAAGTCGATGATCAGTTCCTTGGTCGTTCCAACATTTAGAGAGAGGTTGTTTTCGGTACACCATGTAACTAAGTGATTTATCTCCCTCCTGTAGTCTGATTCGCCGCTGTTTGAGATACAGCCCAACACAGTCGTATCATCTGCAAACTTATAGATTGAGTTGGGAGTTAAATCTTGCCACAGTCATGTGTGTATAGGGAGTACAGTAAATAACTGCGCACACATCCTTGCGGGGCCCTGGTGTTGAGGACTATTATGGAGGAGGTGCTGTTGCCTATCCTGACAGATTGCGGTCTGTTAGTGAGGAAGTCGAGGATCCTGCTGCACAGTGTTGCACGTTTTGCTATGGGTGTAAAACGCGTTTATTGGGGTGTATTAACTTACCTGTGTTAAAGGCCGTGTGCTTAACACCACTAGGCTCTGTCTATGTATTTTTCAGCTCAGGAGTCGCCAGTTGCCGTATAGACAACTCACATATATTCCAAGGTCAGGTTCAAAGTAATAAAACGATACACCGATTAGTAAGTTCCAAACGATCAATATTTATTATACAATTATAATAAATACGCATGCACACGCTAAGGGACTAAGCTATGACTAAACTAAGCGATCAGAATACTTAACTAAACAGGAACAGGCAAGGTCAGGGAGCGAGGCCTTCGTTCCGATCTTGGTCTGCAACCTTCAGAGAGCGTGCTGGTCACTGGGGGTCTAGAGGGCCTGGTTCGCGTAGCGAGCGTCGTATTGGCACTTACGGTTCGGCGGCTGGTGCTCAACGGCTGGAGTCAGGATACAGGTTGGAGTTCTTGGTCAAAGCCGGAGCACGAAACAACAGACAGGACCATGGGTGGGGGTCTATCTTTTATAGGGGTCCCCAATGTCCGTGCCTTTCCGGGGCGGGCTTTACCTTCAGGTATCGATTGGATCACTCCCAATCGATATCTTTTGAATTCCTCCAATGTGAGGGTCTTTCTTGATGGCGGGGGCGGTTTCTATAGTGGATACTTCTGGTGCCGTTCTGTCTGGACATCCACTTAAAGTATCTTATTCAAACCCAAATGTTGCCATTGTGTGTGCCTAGATCTGGACTGCCTCATTAGTATGCAAAGCGTTTTGCTATTATCACCTTTGGTTTGAGATCTTCCACCTGGCCAGAAACTAGTTTTGCTGCTTGCAAAATGCTAATGAGTGTTTGCAGGCTGCTGCCTTGGCTAAACTGCTTTTCCCTGCAGTCTTAGCGATTCTCCATTTTGTTTAGTTCAGTGTCCATTTTAGGTGGCTACAGTGGCTACATTAGGGAGCTGGATCCTCCACTTCCTCGACAAAATGAAAGGGTATAGAGAGGGGAGGTATGGATCATCAAGTTTCCCTATACATGGAAGATTTTCTGTTATCGTTTGCTCGGGTGGCGGGCTTTGGAGCCGCCTAGGGTGACAGCATGGGTGGGAGACATGTCGCAGTTTCTGCATTTGGAGAAAATTAAGTTTGCCATCAGGGGTCTGAGGAGGGGTTTTATTCGAGGTGGAGGCTATTCATCTCCTTCAAGAATTGGTAATCGGGAGGTGGAGGGGAGGGGGCGTGGTTTTGTTTTGTTATAATAAAAGGTGGCACAAGGCAGGACAGTGGACCGTTTGTTGAATATGAAAATTGTATAGAGGTGAATGAATGTTGTGTATGTTGTAAAATGAAAAATGTCCTGAATAAAATTATTTTGTAAAAAATCATTCGGAACATTCACTACAGGTCAGATATCCTTTATTTGTATCTGAATACCAAAGAACAGTCGCCCCCTAGGGTTTCGAATAAACGATACTCATCCAGTATCTGCAAGATTAACACTCCACAGTTTCACTTCCCTTTCTGCACCAGAGATTTTTCAACACAGGATTATAAATCTTGTCATTAAAGAGGTTTGTTTATGCTGTTAACTGCGCCCCCCCCCCCCCCCCAAACAAAACTGCAGCAAATTCAATTGAGAATCAATGTGCAAATACAGCAATTGTGATCAAGTTGCTGGTTTTGCGTGGCAAATACAGTTCAGAAACCCGTGATGATTCACAGGTCCCGTGGTATTTCTCGACCACAGGTTGCTGGACAATTTACGCATTAATAACAGCATGCACATTAAACATACTGGTATTTTAGCAGTAAATTCTGTGCCAATATCTATGCCATATTTTCATCACTAAGAATCAGTCTTCATCCATGAAATGGAGGCAGGCACCTATTGCCTGTGAAGCACTAGGTTCAGTGCCTTTAGCAGTGGGAAGGACAAAGCAACAAACAGGAAGGCAGTGGCACAGTGGTATTATCACTGGACTAGTAATCCAGAGACCTAGGGTTATGCTCTGGGGATATGGGTTCAAATCCCACCAGGGCAGATGGTGGAATTTGAATTCAATAAAATAAATCTGGAATTTGAAGTCTAATGACAACCTTGAAACCATTGTCAATTGTAAAAACCCATCTTGTTTACTAATCTCCTTTAGGGAAGGAAATCTGTCATCCTTACTTGGTCTGGCCGACATATGACTCAGAAATGTGGTTGACTCTGAGTGCCCTTAGGGATGGGCAACAAATGCTGGCCTAGCCAGCGATACCCACATCCCATGAACGAAAAAAGAAAAAAAACCAGCCAAGGCGGAGGTACAAAAAAGAACTAGGGAAATCAAGAACCAATGGTGGAGTGAGAAAGTTGAGGAGCTGGAACTCCATGACACCCTGGGCTTCTTCCGTGCTACTAAGGCAATATATGAACCCAACACCTAGGCTTCAAACTGGTGCGAAGTAGGGATGAACCCTTGAGAGAAAAGATTGGCCTTCGATAGAGAGAACACTTCGAAGAACTCATAAACCATGATGCAACCATAGATGACGACATTTTAGAGGAAATCCCCCAACTCCCCATCAAACTTGGATTCCCACTAAGCGTGGATGAAGCGGAAGCCACTATTAAACACATGAAGAATGGAAAAGCTGCAGGATTGGATGGGGTCCCAGTGGACATTTTCAAGCTTGGAGAAGAGATCACTTGTCATCTCCATCAGCTGTGGCTGAAAATCTGAGACAGAGAATAAATTCCTGCCAACCTCAGGGACACCATCATCGCCACCATCGTCAAGAAAGGAGACAATATAGACTGTGAGAGCTTCCAAGGAATCTTCTTACTCTCCATCACGGTAAGACCATTGCCCTAATCCTTGCTAGCAGCCTTCTTTCCGCCTCTGAAGAAATCCTTCCAGAAAGCCAATGTGGCTTCTGACCAAACAGTGTACATGATTTTCACTGCTCAGCAATTTCAAGAGAAATGTGACAAACAATATCAACCACTCTACATGGCCATCATCGATCTGCCTAAGACCTTTGACTCAGTTAATTGGGAAGTGCTATGGAAGGCCCTATCAAAGGCCGGCTGCTCAGAGAAATTCATCATCATCCTCCGACTCCTCCATGACAAGATGTCGGGGTCATTCCTCAGCGACAGAAGTAAGATAGAAACCTTTGCGGTTAAACCTGAAGTCTCAAGCCTGAAGTCAAGCAGGGATGTGTCATCGCCGCCACCCTTTTCTCCATCTTCATTGCCACCATCCTTTACCCTGTCAAGAGCAAGCTTCCCAGTGAAGTGGACATTGTCTTCAGGATGGACAGAAAACCTTTCAACCTCAACTGTTTGAAATCCAAGAAGAAACAACACTGACATCACTCATGGAACCTCAGTATTCGGTTGACATCGCCATCTCCACTCTCTCAGAAGAGAATCTCCAGGTCCTTGCTTGACCCCTTCGCGGAAGCATACCAAAGAATCGATCTCAGCCTCAAATTTAAGAAAGCTCAAGTCCTTTACCAACCAGGCCAGGGCAAGATCCAGCCTCTCTATCCATAGAGATCAATGGAGAAACCGTACCAAATGTGGAACATTTCCCATACCTGGGGAGCCACCTCTCCTCTAAGGCTGACATTGATGCAGAGATCCAACATTGTTTCCAATCCGCGAGTGCCTCCTTTGGACACCTAAGGACGAGTGTCTTTGATGACCCTCAACATCCGTGTTGATACCATGATCCTCGTGGACAAGGTGGTTGTCCTCCCTACTCTTGTATACGGCCAGAAACTTGGACCATGTACAGATGCCACTTCAAGGCTCTGGAGAGGTACCATCAACACTGTTTGCGATGGATTCTCAATGTCAGCTGGGAGGACAATCATACTAACATCAGTGTCCTTTATAAAGCCAAGAGCATCAGTGAAGTGGACATTGTCTACATTGAACACAGGATGGACAGAAAACGACTCAACGATCATCTGAAACCAACTTCTCTGTTCTGATCATGTGCTTAGGATGTCAGAGTTCCGACTGCCAAAACAAATCTTCTTTGCCCAGCTCAATGAAGGCACCCGAACAAGATGAGGATAAAGGAAGCCCTTCAAAGACACTTTGAAGGCTTAACTCAAGAAATGCAACATAAATGTCAACACCTGGGAGACCCTTGCTCAGAAGAGACCTACTGGAGGAACCTCCTGATTGAAGGGACACAATTTTCAAGGACACCCGATAGCAATAGGAAGCCCAGCAATGGAGCCTGAGAAAGGAATAACAGCGATCTAAAGTCCAAAAACCGATCCCACCTACCAGAAACACCTGACAAGTGTGTGGTCGAAGATATGGCTCTACAATCGGGCTCATCAGCCATACAGGAAAGACAGAACCCATGACTAGGAACACCAGAGTTTCTTACTGGGCAATCATCCTCGATAGTGAATGATCGCCGATGAAGAAGCAGAAGAAATGGAATTAATTGGGTTAGGTGATTCAATTTTCTATATTAACAATTCTTTATATTAAATATAAAGTAACAAATTCTGATTTAGGGCTGCATTAGATTAGCATGTCATCCTTTCAATCAACTTTGATGCAGTTCTGAAGAAAACGAAACACAAATACAACAAAACCTACAGAGATTTAAAAATAGAATATTGCCAAGTAGGAAAATATGCGGGACGGGATTCCCCAATAATGGGGCTATGTCCCCATGCCTGCGAGAAAACGGGTGCGAATCACTCCGGACTCCGGGATGATTCACTGTTTTTAAGGGGGCTTGCAGGGCCCCGGAGTGCTCCATGCAGCTCCGGCTGCCAATATGGCGCCCTGCAATTCCGGCCCCGGTCCGCCTGCGGTGCCGGCCCTGCGTGATATGGCAGACCCACACAGTGGGCCGGCAGTGAAAAAGTAGTCCTGTCGCCCCCCCCCCCCCCCCCCCCCCCCCAAGATCGCGCGTGCTCGACGATCAGTGGCCCCCGATTGCGGGCCTGGCTGTCGTGAAGCCCTCCCCACCCCGGTGACGGATCCCCCCCCCCCCCACCAGGACGGCCACCGCAGCCGCAACTCCGAGCTCCTGCCGGGTGGAACCATGTGCGAAATTCTCCGACCCCACGCAGGGGTCGTTCGGGGCCCACCGATCGGAGGGCAGGCCAGTGCCGTGGGGGCACTCTTTCTCTTCCACGGCCTCCACCATGGCGGAGGGAGAAGAGAACCCCCAGCGCGCATGCGCCGGTGGCGACGTCAGCGGCTGCCGCTGACGTCACCACCGGCGCATGCGCGAACCGGCGAAGGCCTTTCGGCCGGGCGACGGGTGTGAAAGGCCGCTGGTGCCGGTTTTGGCGCCAGTCGGCGTGGTGCCAACCGCTCTGGCGTGGGCCTAGCCCCCAAAGGTGTGGAGAATTCCGCACATTTGGGGAGGCCCAACGCCGGAGTGGCTGGCGCCACTCCCCTACGCCGGGACCCCCCGCCGGGTAGGGGAGAATCCCGCCCCATATGTGAACCACGGCGACGGGAACTCGGCCGGTCGTCCGCGGAGAATCACTGCGGGGACCCCTTTCAACGGCCCCCGACCGGCGTTGTGTCGACCGTGCGCGCGACTGGCGGCGATTCTCCAGTCGCCGCAGAATCACGTGAAGGCGTCGCGGGTCCGACGCCCCATTCTCCGCCCCCGCGCCGGGCGCGATTGCGGTGCGGAGGCGCGGATTATCCCAGCCCTCATGAAATCTAGGTAGTTCAATGAGATTGGTTATGGTCATGAGTACAATGCATCAAAATTAAATTTGCAGTCTCATTTGGAGATTGTACAATGATAATTTGGGATAGGAGAAATTGGCTCTTGAAATTGGGTTTGGGTGTATTTTTGAAGTAGTGGACACTAAACCTAACCATGCTTTACTGGGCGAGATTCTCCGTTTGAAAGACTATTTTCCCGCTGGAGCTGAGTTGCAACTGAATCATGCTCCCGCTGGGAGTGCAGATCAGGAAGTGATTCCCAATCTGCATGGCAAGGATCTGAGGGATACCCGCGGGAATTCAGCTATTGAGCCACCATTTTGAGCTGGTGGCACGGCAGTGAGGTCTCGTGACAGGCCACATTGCAATTAACCCCTTGCCCCATGCATCGCAATTCAGACCCTCACACCCAAATTTTCTGGGTCCCCCCCTTCTCCCAAGTATGGGGTGACACGACCAACTGGGCCTCCTGGGACCCATAAATAAGGAGACCCCCCTGCAGAGACCCCTAAATAAAGGGGCTCCCAGAGATCCCCTAAATAAAGATGATCCCCCAGAAAAGAGACCCTTGTCGGGAAGCCCCCTCCCCAGAAAAGAGACCCCTGTCTGGAAGCAGTCCAGACAGAGACAGTGAAAAGAAAATTACTGTTGTAACACTCACCTTGGCATACACCTGCTGGCTCAGACACAGGAAGCACCACTTGTCATATACTGGAAAGAGAAACTAGTCAGCTGTGTTTAAACCCCTCAGATCATGGAGCTGCAAACTATTCATTCATTTCCCTTACTAGGTAGTGATTGACACACATCTTCCTTCATGGTTGAGTCCTCTAGCCACAATGTTTGCAAACTTCAAAGAGAGTCCAGCTGACCACTTCAAAATCACTGGCTGTGAAAAGGGGTGATTGGAAAGCAATGTTTATAAACATTGTGTTTAGAGCACTTCAGAGTTACTCAAGCGTAAAGGAAGGCGAATTAAGCAAAGCTGACAGCTATGTGTGTGTCCACCAAGTCAGAGCCACATTTGTCCATACCTGTAGTAATCCTTGCCCACGTGATTCCTGGTCCAGAGGACCGGAGAATCAAGCGGGCCATGAGAATTTGGTGCCCGGCCCGCTAATTGGATGCAAATGGGTATTAATGCGCTGGCATGGGGCGTGAAACTCGAGCCCTCCGGCAGCCGAGGACTGCAGCATCGGAAACGGGTCCCGTTTTCTTCACTAATGTGGGATTCTCCGCATCACCGGGACTCCTCTACTGGCAGCGCGAGGCGGAGAATTTCGCCGACTGGATTTATGCTAACTCTCACGATGTGCATCTAAAATCCCTGACAGTGGAATTTATGCCAGGATCAGTAAAGTGTGGGATTTGCCCACTGGTTTCCGTGCCTGATCTGCCAACTTCAGGCAGCAAGGGCATTCATCCAAAGGCCGCAGTTTAAATGGTGCTTTATTGTACTTTCAGCACTAACCTGGTTAAGTTTCCATCAATTATCATAATACATTGTACTTTTTTATTAACCAACATGGGGCAGAATTTTTAAAAACAAAGTTAGAGTACCCAATTATTATTTTTTCCAATTAAGGGGCAGTTTAGTGTGGCCAATCCACCTAACCTGCACATCTTTGGGTTGTGGGGGTGAAACCCACACAGACATGGGGAGAATGTGGAGAATGTCCACACGGACAGTGACCCAGGGCCGGGATTTGAACCCGGGTCCTCAGCGCTGCAGTCCCAATGCTAACCACTACGCCACATGCCGCCCTCCTTGGGACGGAATTTTGACCCTGAATTAGCCATCAGCGTACATGGTGACATGGGCGCAAAATCCCACGAGAGTCGGGAAACGAGATTCTCAATGGCAAAATCTTGTTTACTGATTTTCCCCACCTCTCACCAATGACAGAATGGCTCATTTCAATACATTTTAATAAATTTAAATATCATTATGGGGCGTCCTACCCATATTATTTCCCACCTCACTGAGTAATCATACCTCACAGATGTGACATCTCATGTTGGCAAGGTTTACAACTGGTATCTAAAAAAGCGAACCAGTCGACGGGAACTTGCCAAGGATGTCAAGGGGAAAGAGACATGTCCAGCCTGGCACAGGTTGGCACTGTCCCTGACAGGATGGCAGTGCCAGGGCGGGTCTTCTGGGGAGCCCCGTTGTGAGGGGGGGGAAGAGAGTTTATTTTTATTGCAGATCGGGCGCATTTTAAAGTTGGCTCTCTGTGGAGCTGACCTTACTAGCTCTGTCAGGCCTCACTCTGCCACAGTGACAGCGAAAACCCTGCCCCCAAATCTTTTTTGCCAAGTCTGTGCACTGAGGGGAAGATCCCGCCATAGCTGTTAATCTTTTCTTCGACTCCATCAAATGCATATCTTGTTCAACAGCACATTAGCTACATGTGGTTCACCTCCACCCAAGCTTTGGTAACGTCAAGCAAGAAGTGGCCAGTTAGAGACATATGATAATGACTCAGTAACAATTGTCTTTCTTATTCCACACATCCTCTTTTCACCCTCCAATCAGTCGACTCAAAATGTAAAAAATGGCAATCCAGAGGTCTAGAGCTAGTTAATTATGTTGAGGCAAAAAAATGGAGGGTGAAGTTTATTTCAAAATACATGTTGGGGAGTAACTTACCAATGACATTGTCTTAGTGGAGCTGGTTAATTAAGTGCAGACATTTACTAATCTAGATTCTTCATTGGGATTGGGATAAATAACTTACTGCAAATTTTTTTTCAAGAAAACTATGTTTTGTAGCTAACAATCTTAGGTTAACTAAAATGTTTGTTTCGGTCTGTATTCATGCTATGAGCTATGCATTTAAAGCGTATTGTGCAGTTTCCTTTGTACTCAAAAAAAAAACCCTGCAGCAAACTTTTTAGCATTCTGTCTTTGAAGTTTGCGTGCTAGGTCATATGCTTGGAGTGCTTAGATACTCCAATTTATATAGCATTTGCAAAGAAATGATACCCCTCCACAAAAACAGACCATTCAATCCAATCAGTCCAGTTGATGTGCAGACTTATTCTCCTCTCTTCTAATTGTTTATTCTTCAGTGTTTTTGTAATTTTTGCCTCTATCAATAACTCTCAAACTCTGAAAGTGCATTTCACTGCCTCACAAACCTTTGTGTGAAATCATGTATTTTAGGTGGCATCCCAGTGAATCCGCGCTGTCGTTTCTATATTGCCTCAACATCCTTCCTGTATGATAGAGTCAAAAACCGCACACAATAATCCTATGTGGTGTTGTATAGATTCACCATAACACTTTCAGAACCTTCAGTTCCTGCATAATAAGCCAAATGTTCCTTTGAACATTTTCTTAATGGCCTTCTCCACTTGCTGTGCTGCTTTTAATGTATTGGGAACCACAAGCATCCACATTCTCTGCTCTTCCACACCACCTAGCTTTACCCCATTCAATTTTTTGAAAACAAAATTACTATCTCAAATTTATTGACATTGAATTTCATGCTCCAGCTTTTATTTGATCTTGTCAATAACTCCAAGCAGCTTATTTTGGTCATTAGAATAATTTACCATATCTTAGTGTGTCTATTTCCATCAGGGTTTTTTCTTTTGCCTCTGCAACATTTTTCTGTTTCTACTTTGACCAATTAGAATATCGTCTAAATAAGTGAAAGCTGACATGCATGCTGTGAAGGATGGCAAGTGTTTATCCAACTCTCTTCCCTCCCCCATCCTGTATCCATAGGAATGCTTGATATCTTATAAGCAAGGACACGCTGATGTTGTAAATTATATTGATTGCAATGTTGTTACTTAGCAATACAAGGATGAGGTCAAAACAGCTGCAAGGTAACCTCTATCTACTGAAAGAAATTGGGAAGAAGACGATGGTGCATTCAAAAATTATTAAAAGACATTCTCCGAAGCCTTGTGCCGCAGCTCCCGAATCTCCCCGGCCTGAGCCGTCTGAGTCGCCACCAGTTTGTCCAGCGAGGCCTTAAACGGCTCCAAAATCTCGGCTTTGAGCTCCTTGAAGGAGCGCTGAAGCAGCTCCTGTTGCTCCCGCGCCCACTGCTGCCACGCCGCTGCTGCTTCCCCGCCCGCCGCCATCTTGCCTTTTCTGCCTCTCGCCATTCTCTGAGGTAAAACCGATTTTTGGACCACTTCACTGCGTGTCCAGTCCATCCACCGGCTGCTGAGCACACTGGCCGTTGCAGCGCCGTTGCAGGCTCTTAAAAGAGCCCGAAAGTCCAAAAAAAGCGGGAGCTGCCGAATGTGCAGCTTAGCTCCGCATTGCCGCCACCGGAAGTCGCCATATGACTTCTTAATCACCATGGCCACCTATGTTGCCACTTTTAGGGAACTGTGGACCTGCATGCCCACATCCCTCTGTATGTTAATGTTCTTAAGGGTTCTGCCATTTACAATGTAATTCATACCTTTTACAATTTTTAAAGATTTAATTTAAAGTCAAAATGTAAAACTGCATTTCTGGTTGAGAACTTGCCAGAGAATTCACAGCTTCACAAAGTTTCAGCTTTTACATTGTCTTTACATTGCACTCCTTTTACTTTTTAAAAACAATAATTTTTATTCAAATTTTCAACAAGTTTCAACCAACAAAAACAGAAGAAAAATTAAAATTAAAAATAACAGTAGCCCCCCCCCCAATACAGAAACAATAAATTAACCAAAATAATTAACATGAGAACAAATACACATACCCAATAAAGGAAAAAACAAACCCAACCACCCTTGACAGCGTCTCCATAATGCCCCTCCAGCGCAGGGCACGCCCAAAACATGTGGGTGTGGTTTGCTGGGATCCCTGAACATCTGACACATCTGTCCCCTCTCCCAAAGAACCGGCTCAGCCCCAATCATGTGCACCCTATGCAGCACCTTAAATTGAATTAAACTGAGCCTCGCGCAGGACGAGGAGTAATTCACCCTCCCCAGAGCATCCGCCCACGTCCCCTCGTCGATCTCCTCTCCCAGCTCCTCCTCCCACTTACCTTTCAGCTCCTCCACCAAGGCCTCCTCCCCCTCTTGCATCACTTGGTAGACTGCCGAAATCCTCCCCTCACCAACCCACGTCCCCAAGAGCACCCTGTCCTGAACCCCCCCTTGACGGCAGCAGTGGAAACTCCGCCACCTGCCGCCTGACAAACGCCCGTACCTGCATGTATTTAAAAAAATAAATTTAGAGTACCCAATTAATTTTTTCCAATTAAGGGGCAATTTAGCGTGTTCAATCCACCTACCCTGCACATAGAATTTACAGTGCAGAAGGAGGCCATTCGGCCCATCGAGTCTGCACCGGCTCTTGGAAAGAGCACCCTACCCAAGGTCAACACCTCCACCCTATCCCCATAACCCAGTAACCCCACCCAACACTAAGGGCAATTTTGGACACTAAGGACAATTTATCATGGCCAATCCACCTAACCTGCACATCTTTGAACTGTGGGAGGAAACCGGAGCACCCAGAGGAAACCCACGCACACACGGGGAGGATGTGCAGACTCCACACAGACAGTGACCAAGCCAGAATCGAACCTGGGACCCTGGAGCGGTGAAGCAATTGTGCTATCCACAATGCTACCATGCTGCCACCTTTGGGTTGTGGGGGCAGAACCCACGCAAACACGGGGAGAATGTGCAAACTCCACACGGACAGTGACCCAGAGCCAGGATCGAACCTGGGCCCTCAGCGCCGTGAGGCAGCAGTGCTAACCCACTGCGCCACCATGCTGCCCCTCTTACCTGCATGTATCTGAAGGTGTTCCCTATGGGAAGGCCAAACCTCCCCTCCAGCTCCTCTAGGGTCGCAAACTTCCCATCGAGAAAAAGGTCCCCCACCCGCCTGATACCTGCCCTGTGCCAGCTCAGAAACCCTCCGTCCATTCTCCCTGGTACAAACCGGTGGTCCCCCCGTATCGGGGACCAGACTGAAGCCTTCACCTCCCCCCTATGCCGCCTCCACTGCCCCCAAATTTTGAGGGTAGCCGCCACCACTGGAATTGTAGTATATCTTGTTGGGGGGAGCGGCAACGGCGTCGTCACTAGCGCCTCCAAGCTCGTGCCCATACAGGACGCTGCCTCCAGCCTCTTCCATGCCGCCCCTTCCCCCTCCATTACCCACCTACATATCATCGCCACGTTGGCAGCCCAGTAGTACCCACATAGGTTGGGCAACATCAACCCTCCCATATCCCTACCCTGCTCCAGGAACACCCTCCTCACCCTCGGGGTCTTCTGTGACCACACAAACCCCATAATACTCCTATTGACCCGCCTGAAGAAAGCCTTAGGAATCATGATAGGGAGGCACTGGAAGAGGAACAAAAACGTCGGGTGCACCGTCATTTTGACAGACTGGACCCTGTCCGCTAGGGAGAGTGGCAACACATCCCACCTCCTAAACTCCTCCAGCCTCGTAAAGTTGAGCTTGTCTTGGGCCCCCCAGCTCCTGGCTACCTGGACCCCCAGGTACTTGAAACTTTTCAGCAGGAGCTCCCCAATCCTTCTCTCGTTGCCCCCCGGATGTACTACGAACAGCTCGCTCTTCCCCATGTTGAGCTTATACCCGGAGAAGTCCCCGAACTCCCTAAGAATCCTCATCACCTCCGGCATCCCCCCCAACTGGATCCACCACGAACAACAGTAGGTCATCCGCGTATAATGACAGCCGATGCTCCTCCCCCCGCACTATCCCCCTTCAGTTCCTCGACTCCCTCAGCGCCATGGCCAGGGGTTCGATCGCTAGCGCAAAGAGCAGGGGAGACTGGGGGCACCCCTGCCTCGTCCCCCGGTACAGTCGAAAATTCTCCGACCTCCTCCCATTCGTAGCCATACTTGCCACCGGGGCCTCATACAGCAGCCTCACCCACCTAACAAATCCCTCTCCAAACCCAAACCTTTTCAACACCTCCCAAAGGTATCCCCACTCCACCCTATCAAAGGCCTTCTCCGCATCCATCGCTGCCAGTATCTCCGCCTCCCCTTCCACTGCCAGCATCATTATGACATTCAGAAGCCTTCATACATTAGCATTCAACTGCCTCCCCTTCACAAAACCCGTTTGATCCTCGTGTATGACCTGCGGCACGACGACCTCCACCCTCCTGGCCAATATCTTTGCTAGCAGTTTTGCATCCACATTCAGGAGCGAAATCGGTCCATATGACCCGCACTGAAGGGGATCTTTATCCCGCTTCAGGATCAGTGAGATCAGCGTCCTAGACATCGTCGGGGGCAAAGCACCCCCCTCCCTTGCCTCATTAAAAGTCCTAACTAGCGGCAGGCCCAACAGGTCTGAAAACTTCTTATAGAATTCAACCGGGAACCCATCGGGCCCTGGTGCCTTCCCTGTCTGCATGCTCCCCATCGCGTTAAACAGCTCCTCCAGTCCAACTGGCACCTCCAACCCCACCACCTGCTCCTCCTCCACTCTCGGAAACCTTAGCTTGCCCAGAAAGCAGTCCATCCCTCCCTCCCCCACTGGGGGAGCTGACCGGTATAGTTCCTCATAAAAAGTCCTAAAAACCCCGTTGATGCCCCTCGCACTTCGTACCAAACACCCTCCTCCATCCCTAACTCCCCTATCTCCCTCGCCGCCTCCCGCTTCTGGAGCTGGTGCGCCAGCACCCGACTCGCGTTTTCCCCATATTCATATACCGCCCCCTGCGCCCTCCTCCACTGCGCCTCTGCCTTCCTGGTGGTCAATAGATCGAACTCCGCTTGGAGGCTACGTCGCTTCCTCAGCAGCCCTTCCTCCGGGACCTCCGTGTACCACCTGTCCACCCTCACCATCTCTTCCACCAGCCTCTCCCTCTCTCTCCTCTCCCCCCTCTCCCTATGTGCCCTGATGGAGATCAGCTCCCCCCTAACCACCGCCTTCAGCGCCTCCCAGACCACCCCCACCTGCACCTCCACATTATCGTTAATATCTAGGTACCCCTCTATACACCTCCAGACCCGCCCGCACGCCTCTTCGTCCGCCAGCAACCCCACCTCTAACATCGGATGTTGGTCCCTCCCCTCCCCCAACTCAAGGTCTACCCAATGCGGAGCGTGGTCTGAAATGGCTATCCCCGAGTATTCCGCACCTTCCACCCTCGGAATCAACGCCCTGCTCAAAACAAAAAGTCAATCCGGGAGTAAGCCTTGTGGACATGGGAGAAGAACGAGAATTCCCTAACCCCCGGCCTCATAAATCTCCAAGGATCCACCCCTCCCATCTGGTCCATGAACCCCCTCAGCACTTTGGCCGCCGCCGGCCTCCTACCCGTCCTGGACCTAGAGCGGTCGAGTGCTGGGTCCAGCACTGTGTTAAAATCCCCTCCCATTATTAAACCCCCTGTCTCAAGGTCAGGAATCCAGCCCAACATACGCCGCATGAAGCCCGCATTGTCCCAGTTCAGGGCATACACATTGACCAACATCACCCGCTCCCCCTGGAACTTACCGCTTACCATCACATATCTGCCACCGCTATCCGCCACCACACTCAACGCCTTAAACAACACTCTCTTCCCCACCAAAATCGCCACCCCTCGGTTCTTCGCATCTAAACCCGAATGGAACACTTGCCCAACCCACCCCTTTCTCAACCTTACCTGATCCATCACCCTAAGGTGCGTCTCCTGGAGCATGGCCACATCCGCCCTCAGCCCCTTCAGATGCGCAAACACCTGGGCCCGCTTGACCGGTCCATTCAGTCCCCTTACATTCCAGGTAACCAGCCGAATCAGGGAGCTATGCCCCCCCCCCCCCCCGGCGCCAATCAGCCATAGCTCTTCCTAGGCCAGCCATGTGCCTGCGTCCCCCGCATTGCTCGTTCCCCACAGTGGCAAAGCCTCAGTTCCCCTTTGGCCCTTCCAGCAGCAACCCGGTACCCCCCCCCCCCCCCAGCTAGGCTTCCCCCTAGCTGCGTTGCTCCCCCCATGGTACCCCCGTAAGTCAGCTGACCCCAGCCGCTCCCGCCACTCCAACGACCCCCCCCCCCCCCCCGGTGTAATACTGCTCCTTCCCTCCCTGCCCAACAACAAGCACAGTCCCTCCCGTTCCGGCCCCAGCACGGGAAAAAGCCCGCGCTTCCAACTTTAGCCCCGCCCCTAAGCCCATAGCGCGGGAAAAAAGCCCGCGCCACCCACTCGGCCGGCCCCGCCCCCTCTGGCGCAGCTCCCTTTCCAGGCCCAAACTCCCCAGGTCGCCCTACCCTCCTCCGAGGCCCCGTCCACCTTCACCGACCCTCAACCCCTCCCAGCCAAACACCTACCCCCCTCCCCGAGCCCGTCCGACAGGCCTACAAAACATCCCACAAACTCCCCAAGAAACAAAGGAACAAGGAAAGAAAAACCCAAAACACTATACAACAATCCCCGACCAACCCCCAACCCTCAGTCTGAGTCCAGCTTTTCGGCCTGAACAAAAGTCCAGGCCTCCGCCGGTGAGTCAAAGTAATGATGACGGCCTTTATGGGTGACCCAAGGGCTCGCCGGCTGTAACATGCCAAACTTCAATCCTCTCCTGTGCAGCACTGCTTTCGTCCGGTTATAACCGGCCTTTTTCCTCGCCACCTCCGCGCTCCAGTCCTGGTAGATTCGGACCTCCGCATTCTCCCACCTGCTGCTCCGCTCCTTCTTGGCACACCTGAGTACACGTTCTCAATCCGCGAACCGGTGGAACCGCACCAGCACCGCCCTTGGCGGCTTGCTGGGCTTGGGCTTCCTCACCAGCATCCGGTGGGCCCCCTCCAGCTCCAAGGGCCCTTGGAAGGACCCCACTCCCATCAGCGAGTTCAGCATGGTGACCACATAGGCCCCCAGGTCCGATCCCTCCAGCCCCTCCGGGAGGCCCAGGATCCGCAGATTCTTCCTCCGCGAGCAGTTCTTCAATTCCTTGAGCCTCGCCTGCCATTTCTTGTGGAGCGCCTAGTGCGCCTCCACCTTCTCCGCCAGGCCTAGGATCTCATCCTCGTCTCCGAGGCCTTTTGTCGGATCTCACGAATCTCCGCCCCTTGGCACGTCTGGGTCACCAGGAGCTTGTCGAATGAGGCCTTTAGCGGTTCCAGAAACTCAGCCTTAAGCTCCCTGAAGCAGCGGTGGAGCAGCTCCTGCGGCGACTGCATCCACGCTGCCGGTTCCCCACCCGCCGCCATCTTGGTCTTCCTCCCTCGCACCATTCTCTGCTCCAATGCCGCTTTTTTAACAGCCCCGCTCCTGGTCCAATCCATCCACCAGCAGGGAAATGTTGCTGTTACCTTCCCACACCGGGAAAAGTCAGACAAGCGCCGTTACGGGCCCTAAAAAGAGCCCAAATGTCCGATGAAAGCGGGAGCCGCCGAACGTGCGGCTTAGCTCCACATGGCCGCAACCGGAAGTCTGCACTCCTTTTACGACCACTTGGTAGAAACAGCGATTGAACTGGTGGCCGAGAAATCGAATGCCATTTTATATTTCTGTTTGGTGCAACAAATTTGGTTTTAAATTTGTACACATTGTGGTGATCATAACTTACAACTTACTAGGAACGACACACAACCTTCTCAATAAAGTAATTACAAATTTCAGTCATTTCTTTTCATATGTCTGTTTTTCTCCCTCCATTTAATCATGGTTCATATTAAATCTATTTATGTCTTGACAGTATAGGGGGCGAGATTCTCTGAACCTGAGGCTAAGTGTTGACGCCGTCGTAAACGCCTTCGCGTTTCACAATGACGTCAATATGCCCTCAGGAGCAGCGATTCTGACCCCTGCAGGGGTCAGCACGCCCCTGGAGCGTCCCACACCGCTCCAGCTGCCAATGCTGGGGTCAAATGGGCACCGCGGGTCTGCGCACTGCGACTGGCACCAATGCGCTCATGCACAATGCGACAGGAGCCAATGCATGCATACGCAGTGGCTCCCTTCTCCACGCCGGCCCCGACGCAACATGGCGTAGGGCTACAGGGACTGGCATGGAGCAAAAGGGGCTCCCAGCCCGAGAGGCTGGCTTGCCGATCAGTGGGCCCCGATCGCGGGCCAGGCCACAGCAGAGCACCCCCCCCCCCCCCCCCCCCCGGGGTCGGACATCCCTTCCCCCCCACCAGGCCACCCTCAGATGCATGCATGCCGAGATCCCGCCGGGTAAGACCACACGTGGATGGTGATGGCGGGACTTGGATTTTCTGTGCGGCTTCTCGGCCCATACCGGGTGGAGAATCGCTGGGGGGCCGCTCCGGGGCCGCGCAGACCATGTCGGCGCTAATTCTCCGCTCCACAGAGAATCGGCGGACCGGCGTCAGGGCGGCGTCACGCGATTCATGCCTGGCCTGACATGGGCTGAGAGAATCCCGCCCAGGGTGTTTTATAGTGAATTCATTGCACTTGTTGCAACATGCATTCAGTTTTGAGTAGCATCCAAATTGCTGAAGGAATTATGAAATCCGACAGATTCAATCATCTTTGAATGGAAGGCAGCTGTCCCGGAGTAGTAGTGTCTACATAAAAGCAGATAGATTACCTGTTATTATTTTTATTAAAATATTAATAAGAATCCTGTTCTTTGGCTCTATGTTGTAGTAAACCTAAGGTGAATTGCAAATTTTCAAATTTATCTTACTGCAGTTTAAAACCTTCAGTTATTGTTAATCATTCTTCAGAAATCACCCCACCGTTGTGCCTTAAGTCTATCACTGCCTCATAAAAAGTGCCTGGCACCATCACAGAGATACTTATTATTAGAACAGTAGTTCTTCTACTGTTTGTAGTTCATTCACATCAAGAATTCCAGTGTCAGGTATAACGGGCGGAATTCTCCGAGCCCGTGCC
Source organism: Scyliorhinus canicula (assembly GCF_902713615.1). Taxonomy (NCBI): domain Eukaryota; kingdom Metazoa; phylum Chordata; class Chondrichthyes; order Carcharhiniformes; family Scyliorhinidae; genus Scyliorhinus; species Scyliorhinus canicula. The sequence goes on from NC_052146.1 coordinate 49,939,157, forward strand.
GGGTCGGAGAATCGGCGGGTGGGCGCGCGAATCCCGCCACTCCGCTCCGACGCTGGGCTGCCGATTCTTGGAGAATCGGTGCCAATCGTGCCGGCACAGTCGCCACGGCGCTGGTCGGGGGCCGTTGAAAGCGGCCCCCGCGGCAATTTTCTGTGCTTGACGGTCCGTGCCCGCCGAGTCTCACCGGTGTCATTCACGTTTGGTCTTACCCGGCGCGACCTTGACGTTCTGCCGGCGGGGGCCTTCCTGGTGGGGGGGGGAGGGGCAGGAGGAGCTGACTCCGGGGGGGGGGGGGGGGGGGGGGGCCCTCCCCTGTAGGGGGCCCGACGCGATGCCATGTTGCCTGGGGGCCGGCGTGGAGACGGCCATGGCGCGCATGCGCGGTCCTGCGCCGGCTGTGAAGGGCCGGCTTTCGGCGCTGGAGCAGCGCACAGCACTCCAACGCCGTTCTAGCCCTCGAGGAAGGGGAGAATAACTGGGCCTGGCGGCCCGTTGACGCCGGCGTCGCTCACACCGGTTTTGACGGCGGTGTCAACACTTGCCGGGATTTTGGAGATGCAGAGTAAAGCTTCCTGTAGCACATCGCAACCTGTTCCCAAAGCACCAACCAAACTCTGCCTCCTTGGTGAAATTAAAAATTGGTATCATGTTTAGCCTTTAACTTCTGGGAACTGCATTTAAAGTGCTCAAACTCATTTTGCATAGGAATGCTACTACTGACAACAGAGATAGCTTTTGTTCAGTTAGTTTGGGTGAACACGTTGTGGTGATGAAAAACCTTGAAAGTACTTATGGAATACCCAGTTCCTTATGTTATTGTTTATATTGCAACATACTGCAAAAGGACAGAACTCTTCCAGATAGAATTATTGCAAAGTAGTGAAATATAGGGCTCAATTCAACTAATTGGGAACAAAGTCCCATAGCGAGCACGTTTAGCTGCTTGTTTCCCGGTGCTCATAGTGCTGAGAAACACATGGCTATACAACGTCACTCATGTTGCATAACCGCTTGCACCATGGTGCTCATCGCTATTTTTTAAAGATCTTTTATTCCAAACAAATTCAAAATAATAACACAACCTTAACATCCAACAGAGTGTACAGTTTGTACGTTTTCCCCATTTACAACCCCCCTCCGCGCCAAACAACTCCTCAATTATAGCCATGAACAGCCTTCACCATACCTCGAAGCCCTCCTCTGACACCGAGGGCAAGTTTGATTTTCTCCACCCTGAGAAACACGTACAATTCTCCCAACCATGCTGCAACCACGGCAGCTTGGCCGACCTCCAATTCAAAAGTTTCTGTCGCCGGGCAATCAGAAAGACAAAGGCCACGACATCGGCCTCCTTCCTCGCCAGCAGCTCCAGCACCTCCCTCACCCCAAAGTTTGCCAATATAGGTTTCTGCTTCATCTCAACCCCTACAATCCTCAATAAGTCCTCGAATACCGCCTCCCCAAAGTTCTCCAACTCCTCACAACCCCAGAACATATGGGCAAGATTCGCTGCTCATTGCTATTAAAGTCTAAGTTGGACCTCCTATGGTTGCACATACTCAATTCAATTTGGAAATCAGGAAGTTGCTGTCCCAAGATGCTGTGCCCCTAAGAAGCTGTGATATACTGGTACCTCGACAAGAGATTCGGCTTTAAAATAGATGAAACAGTCTGGAGTTTCTGTCATTTCACGCTAAATATCCACTAAATCTACCAGAAAGGTTTTCAATAGCACCATAATCTTAATAATTGTCAAATAACCGCTCTGGAACTGAAAATTAATTTTACAAGCCTGAAGTCTCATTCTTAAAATTTTAATTTTTGTTGGTTTACTTTCAACCTTTTGAACTTATTTGTGTAATCACATTTTTTTCCCTCTTCCTATTTTGCTTTCCGTAATTCACCAACACTTCCTGGTTCAGATTCTGCTCTGCTTGTTAACTATTCTTGAATCTGATCGGTTAAGGAGATGTAGTTAATTTGGCTGCTTTACACAGATCGCGTTCTCCTGTAGAGGGCGGCACAATGCTTTGACTCTCGAGTTTAGTGCATTACATTGCAAAACCCCATAGTCCAAAGTGCAATGAACAGTTTGCTGAGAGCAAAGTCTGTCTCATTGTCTCTTTGGGATGTAATTTCTCTATTTTCAAATAAATAATATTTGGCTCTGTGGTATAGCTAGTGAATAATGTAACAGTCTGCCTAGTTTTAGAATAGAAAAATTATGGGGCAGTGTAACTGGTGAAAGCAGAAAAAAACCCAATACATCAGATATCACCTGCAATAATCATTACAACAAATAGGAAAACATCAAAGTAACAATTTTGGTAGAGGAATGTGACTAATATCAAGAACTGTAGACAGCCGTCAGCAGAGATTTTGAGATTTTCTTTGTCCTTTGCAGTGAGCAAGGTCATATGGTTGTGCTACAAGTAGCTTCAAAGTGTACACATCTGGAGATACATTTTCCTCCTAAATCAGTAACTGGCGGGTTATCGTTTGAGCATGTAAGTTGCCAAGGATTTCAAATGTGATATTGTTGAAATACTGCAATGATTGTGCGTGCTTGATTATTTGATGCTACCGTTTGATGCTACTTTATGGCCGTTTTAGTTACTCACTCCCTCAAACACTACAGCTCTCCCATTACTAATGTTTGGTCTCTGAGTGACAATAGTTTTCTCTTAAAATAAAACTGGAAGCCTGCAGTGATACTTGACTAGAGATACCAAGGATGAACAGGTTTTTTAAAAGAGAAATTTGAAGTTTTCACATTTCAGTCGTACGTTGTTTCATATCACTTCAATTTGACTTTTTCTGGCAGGTGGAAACCCTGATGGGGTGAGGCTTAATAAATGCTTAAAATAAGGAATCACTGGGAGAGGCACTGCCTTTTTACTGGTCGGTGGAAAAAAGCTTTCTGATGAATATGTATAGCTGTGCAGCTGTAATGTGTACTTCACCTTTTGATTTATAAATACCCAAAAAAATAAGCTGCAAATAAAAATTCAAAATCACTTTATGTTCAGTGTTGCACTACTGAAGACATTTAAACTGTTTCCATTTTCTGATTGTGATATTAATTTACTTCTGTTTTTTCACTTCATTAATCTATAACCAATGAATAAAGAAAATAGATTACCACACTGAAGTAGCGTTTTGTGGGTTAGCAGCATAAAAAAATATTTCCTGTTTGGTACACAGCAATCTGAAGTCCTTTTCATGTTGTTATTCTGGAATCCGTTTGTATTTTACCAGCAGAGTTTGCATTTTGAACAGTGTTGCTGAAATTATATGATTTATCACAAAGCATTGATCTTTTCACATTGTTGTGGCACAGCTGCAGTACATGTTGTCTTAACCATCACAGGTTCAAGAAAGTTTCACTCAAGTAGACAAATTAACCACATGCACAGATCAGTGAACAAGAAAAGTGTTTTGCTCTTTGGTATGATCACGTGACTCTCGGATGCTCATTGTGGAATCAGATGACGAGGGTTGTAATCGTAAATTGCGATCCTTCTTATAAAAGAAGTACAGGGCATCTTGATTTCCCTTCTGCAAAAATGCAACATACAGGTATAACTTGTGTCTGCTGTGCTGAATTTAGTGACAGTCCTTTGCAACGATCTTCATTCATTTGGGGATATGAGACTAATGGTATGTATTATGTTTACATTTGTCCAACTCATAATTAGATCATTTTTATTTACCTTTTAGAGAAAGGTTGCATGGACTAATGCAAGAAATACTGAGTATAAGAGCAGGGCGGCACGTTGACGCAGTGGTTAGCACTGCTGCCTATGGCACTGAGGACCCGGGTTTGATCCTGGCCGCGGGTCACTGTCTGTGTGGAGTTTGGTCATTCTGCGTGGGTTTCACCCCCAGAACTCAAAGATGTTCACGTTAGGTGGATTGGCCATGTTAAGTTGATCCTTTAAAAAAAAGTATAAGAACTTTCTGCAGTCTTATAAATTTCTATAAATGTTGCCTTATAAAAACTTCCAAAAATGGGATATTTTTATATTAATATTTTCATTCCTGCGAAAGGGTTAAAGCAAGCTGTTTTATATTTGTATTTGGTGCAATAAATTATATTAATTAAACGCGTTGAAGGAGAAGAAAACGTAAAAGGAAATTGAACTAGGTCTACAACAAATGCAAATTGATATTTACACTAAAATGATCAATAATCTGAAGTAAGTGAAATAATCACAACAGCAGAGAGAATATAGTGGTTGCAAATTTTCAAAAATTAAGCAACATTAAATTAAGAGTCGACTATACATTGGATCATAAAAATAAATGAAATATAACTTTGTAATGTTTTGAACGATCGTCCAAAACTGGTAATCTGGTGTTGGAACCTTTCAACTTGGTGCAACTCTACGCAATTGATAAACGTGAATATTATTAATATAAGGCTCAAGAGAAAGGGTTATTTAGTGCCTCAGAAATGTTAATGTCTCATTGAAGTATCAATGGCCCTTTCAGTGCAAAAATGGAAACAACAAGGAGGAAGAGGGTGATGTTATCAAAGATGAGCAGGCATGAGAAAAAGATAAATGAACATTCTTCCCCTCTCTGAGAAGGTTAATTTATTTTGTTTCCTAGGCCAAAGATAGGAATTAAGGCCAGGAGTTCAATGTTGTGGATGATCTGGAAACTGTGGGAACAAAATAGTTCAAAAGATTGTTAGTGCCAACGGAGTCCAGGACTGGAATTTTCCGGTCCCCCGTCAGTTGGCCTGAAGGCAGGGTGGCTTGTAAAGTGCAGCACGTCGCCTACCCACCACCTATCTGACCACCCTGGACTGCTTCTCGTTTTACAGTAAGAAGCCTGACAACACCAGGTTAAAGTCCAACAGGTTTGTTTCAAACACGAGCTTTCGGAGCACTGCTCCTTCCTCATCTGAGGAAGGAGCAGTGCTCCGAAAGCTCGTGTTTGAAACAAACTTGTTGGACTTTAAAGACTTTTTACTGTGCTCACCCCAGTCCAACGCCGGCATCTCCACATCATGGCTCTCATTTTACAGGGGGACAATAGAAGCATTGGGCAGCCTGCCCACCCTTCGGCCTATTGAGGCCCCCGAAGTGACCAACTAATTTAGCCCGTGGCAAGCCCATGCCAAGCTGGTAACCTGGCAGTTTTACTGGGTAGACAGGTGTTGGGCAAGGGTGGGGACGGAACGTACTTTTGCTGGTCCCATGTGCCCTTTGAGACATGCCCCACACAGTCATACACACTTAACTTGATCCCCCACCCCTATCATTCCCTTCACTGCGGCCAATGAGGGCCTGCCGATACCTGAGAGCTGAAGTCCGGCTCTTAGCTCCAGAAGACTGCCACTTGTCCCAGCAGTGCCTAGTTGCAGTGATGGCCACTTCTGGGTCTACAAATCTGGCAACAAATCAGATTGGCAGGCAGTTCGCCCAGCTGAGATTTCCTTCCCAGGTGGGAACATAAGAAATAGGAACAAAAATAGGCCACATGGCCCCTTGAGCCTGCTGCACCAGTCAATAAGATCTTGGCAGAACTGATTTGGCCTTAGTTTTCAGTCTGGCCTGCATAACCCTTGACTACCTTGTCAATTAGTAATCTGTCTAACTCAATGACCCAGTCAACTCCATTGCTCACTGGAGGAGAGAATTACAACTATGCCCCCTAACTCGAGATTCCCCCCCCCCCCCCCCAGGGGAAACATCCTCTCCGCATCTACTTCATTAAGCCCCCTCAGTATTTTGTAAGTTTCAATAAGATCACCTCTCATTCTTTGGATTGGATTGGTTTGGATTTGTTTATTGTCACGTGTACCGAGGTACAGTGAAAAGTATTGTTCTGCGTGCAGCTCAAGAAGATCATTTAGTACATGAAAATAAAATATATAATACGGATAAAAGGAAAGGTTAGTAATAGTGTTAGTGTTAGAATTAAATTTTAAGTGATTAGTACGGTTACAGGAGATGTAAAAAGAGGATCTGTTTTGGAGAGCTCGCAGAGTCGCCACCCTCCGGAGCCATTTTGGAAGAATCTTCTAAACTACATTGAGTATATGCCCAACCTGCTCACCTGGCACTCACATGACTGACCAAATGATCCCTTCCTGTGCTGGAACAATTCTGTGAAATAGAATGCTCATACTCAAGATCCAGATTGTCACATGGAGAGGAGCTGCTGCTGCATCTGGCACTATATTTCGATATGGGGTCTTCACTTTTATGGTAGAAAAAATGGAGATTGGAGAAGAGAAAGATTCCATTGTCCAGAAAACCCATTGTGAATTTTGTAACTATTTAGATAAACATTTTCCACTTGTGTTGCATGCTGTGAAAGGATGAGAGTACTTACCACTTCTTTGGTCACTCAGATTGAGCAAGATACTTGCTGAAGTGACCCTTTAAAAAAAAATTCAGAGTACCCAATTCTTTTTTTTTCCAATTAAGGGGCAATTCACCTACCCTGCACATCTTTGGGTTGTGGGGTTGAGATCCACACAGACATGGGGAGAATGTGTAAACTCCACATGGACAATGACCCGGGGCCGGGATAGAACCCAGGTCCATGGCGCCGTGAGGCAGCAGTGCGAACCACTGTGCCACCGTGCTGCCCAGCTGAAGTGACACTTGATCCCTCTTTTCTCTTCAGTTTTCTTCGCTCCTTTGTGCATTGACATGTACCTAAGGGATGGTACCAAACACATTTGTCATTATCTGTGGCTTTGCCAGTGTGACCTTCATCTATGATCCCGACAATGTGATTGTGATGGTTGCAGTTCACGTGGATTCTAAGTTACTGTGGAAACATGTGCTTCTACATGCATGTTGTACACTGGAGCTATTGATAGTGATGGTAAAAAAACTCCTGAGTTCTTTCCATTACACAGCTGCCCAAGGATCTCTGCCTCTCCGATCGCCTGCCATTTCGGTGCGTTGATAGGACTTGCAGGTTGACACTCAACCTTTTGGCTGTATTTGGCGGCACGGTGGCACAGTGGTTAGCATTGCTGCCTCACAGCTCCAGGGACCCAGGTTCAATTCTGGCCTTGGGTGACTGTGTAGAGTTTGCACTTTTTCCCCATGTCTGCGTGGGTTTCCTCCAGGGGCTGGTGCAGACTTGATGGGCCAAATGGCCTTCTTCTGCACTATGGGGTTCTATGATTATGCATACTCCTTACTTAGCCATCTAGCCCTGATGCGAGATTTGAATTGAGAGCTTCTGGCTCAGCGGCACGGCTGTTACTCACTGCACCACAAAACATCCTCCTGACAGTGCACCAGTGTATCAAGTGACTATTTGACTGTAAGAATACATCCAATCATGGAACCTAAGCCTGATCTTATCCAAAGTTTACTTGTGCTGAATACCAGCCCTGTTGCAGCAAAGGTTAATGAACAGCAATCAGAAGCAGGAGTCTTGTCTTGAGGCCTCTCGTCCCACAGTTCCTGCTGAGATCAGCACCAAACTACAGATCAGTCCTCGGGATTTGCTGGTCAGTATTTTTAATAACAACTGCTCAACCAAGAGTTAAATGTAGCTCCCATTAGGCGCACATTTGCACTATAATCATCAGATGGCCTTTCTGGCCTTGCTGCATAATGTTTGCCTGATAGAATAACACAAATACTGGCAATAACTACATCTGACCTTGATGAGAAACGCAAACAAAAAAAGTCACTGCAGACAATGAGAGGCAGCCTTGTCGCAGTGCGAGGTTCTCATTCCATAAATGCCAATGTCAGCTTGGATCATTGTCAGCTTAAAGCTCAATGGCACAATATGGTGATCAAGAAAGTGATCTTGCTTGCTAAACTGAAATACTGCTGTCAAAAAGAATGTATATTTTAAAGTTAATTGGGCTAATTAAAATGTCACACATTTTGGAGGGATGTGGAAATGCAGAGAACGACTTGATTTTCTTGTGACATTCTTGGGTTGCAAACTCTTTACTTCTTAAATATTCTTATTATATTCCATTCATAAAGATGTAATGCCCCATGCACTAGTCCTGAACCTGCATTTCTCCGGTTTCTTTCCAAGCCCTTGACATCCATGAGACCCAACTCCTGATCACTTTCTCCCATTCCCACTGAAGTGCTGACCGTCCAACTTCCCTTCTTGGCTTTCATGCTGGCTGATACTATAAATGCTTTTCTCTTCTGGGGTAACCTTTACAAAAAAACGTTATCACACTCAGCAAAATACTCTCCTTCAACCCTTCTAACCATGTAACTACTAACTAGCCCATCCCCAGTCTTCCTTTTCTTATCAAAGCTATTGAACTGGAACCTCAAGCAATGCCACAACAGAAAGTGAAACTAGGGAGTCACGTGACCAGAGTGTGGGTGCAGCTGCATTTTCATGAGCTCTGGCCCTGCTTATCTTGTAATCCTTTATTTATCCTGGTACACATTTCATGTTTGTCTTTTCTTGGGATATATGTCTTGTGCTATGTCTCTGGAGGATCCGGATTGGTGTTTTTCAAAGAGGGACGGGGATAAATTGTAGAAAATCCTCATTTGACCATGGCAGTCAGTGTGGGCTAGGATGGAGCCTAGCTTACAGTAGCGTTGTTCCTGGTGAGCACGCTTTCACCTTGGTGATGCTGGGTGCATCCGGATGATGACCACCACTGATAATGTTGTTCTGGATGAAGGTCTAAGCTCTATAATGCAGGTCTTTCGAGCTCACTTTGAGCCCATGAGATAGTCCTTGCAGTCAGAAGAGCACTTTGCCTGGTAAGGGTCCACCTTTGCGATGTTAGTATCCTGCTGCATGATATGTCATTTATCCTGACGGCTTCATAAGATCATCAGAACTAGGAGCAGGAGTAGGCCATATGGTCCCTCGAGCCTGCTCCACCATTCAATGAGATCATGGCTGATCTTTTGTGGACTCATCTCCCCTTTCCGGCCCGAACACCATAACCTTTAATCCCTTTATTCTTCAAAAAACTATCTATCTTTATCTTAAAAACATTTAATGAAGGAGCCTCAATTGCTTCACTGGACAAGGAATTCCATAGATTCACAACCCTTTGGGTGAAGAAGTTCCTCCTAAACTCAGTCCTAAATCTACTTCCCCTTATTTTGAGGCTATGCCCCCTAGTTCTGCTTTCACCTGCCAGTGGAAACAACCTGCCTGCATCTATTCCCGTCATAATTTTATATGTTTCTATAAGATCCCCCCTCATCCTTCTGAATTCCAACGAGTACAGTCCCAGTCTACTCAACCGCTCCTCGTAAGCCAACCCCTTCAACTCTGGGATTAACCTAGTGAATCTTCTCTGCACACCCTCGAGCGCCAGTACATCCTTTCTCAGGTAAGGAGACCAAAACTGAACACAATACTCCAGGTGTGGCCTCACTAACACCGTATATAATTGCAGCATAACCTCCCTAGTCTTAAACTCCACCCCTCTAGCAATGAAGGACAAAATTCCATTTGCCATCTTAATCACCTGTTGCACCTGTAAACCAACTCTTTGCGACTCATGCACGAGCACACCCAGGTCTCTCTGCACAGCAGCATGTTTTAATATTTTATCATTTAAATAATAATCCCTTTTGCTGTTATTCCTACCAAAATGGATAACCTCACATTTGTCAACATTGTATTCCATCTGCCAGACCCTAGCCCATTCACTTAACCTATCCAAATCCCTCTGCAGACTTCCGGTATCCTCTACACTTTTTGCTTTACCACTCATCTGAGGTAGGGGCCGGTGAAGAGGAGTCCGTGAGCCCGGTTCCTGGCGAGAAGTGGCAGGTGAGTTCCCGATTGAGTCTGAAGGTTGGCTGCCATACTTTAGTAATCTTGATTTGAAGGCTGGAGGTATCTGGCACGATGAAGCACAGAGTATCTGAGCTTTGAGGCCTGGCGTCGGTCGGGACTCCCGACCACTGGCCCTATATCATCCGATACTTAATGCTCATCATGAGGGATTGGAGGTGGCCGAGCAGGTTGAGAGCCCCCCCAGGATCTTGGTTGCTTGGGCACTGGCATGATGGAAGTGAAGGTGCTTTGTTCGTTGCAGTCCTTGAGAGATTCTAGGGAGTGTGTGTTGATCCTGTCTTAGCGTTGCCCTTCTCGAGCAACATAGATGGTTTAATTAACCTGCAATTCTTCTATAATCTTGGACATTACTCCCTTGTGATTATGGTATTGATTATTTATTGTTGACCTTTCTCCTTCAAGGGTGTGTTGATGTGAGCACAAGGGCGGGTTTCACCTGTTACCCTGTTCTGGGAAATCCTGACGCCAAAATCGAGAATTGCGATTGGACGGAGAATGGCTCCCGATGCGAAATCGCGGCAGGGTTGCAATGCTCCACCCCCTCCAAATCAGCGTTATCGAGACACGTGCCACACACAATCACAACCCCGTATGAATATCATTGTTGGGCCCACCCACAATGTTCCGCCTCCGATGGGCCACGGTCCCGATGGCGCGGGCCACATATGGTCTCGGCGGTCGTGAGCCTGGTGTGGCGGCTGCAGAGACAGAGCAAGGGTGTGTGGACAGTGTCCAGCCGTGACATGAGAGGGACATGTGAACCATGCCGCTAGCCTGGGGGCTAGGCGGAGTAGTGGGGGGTGGCCGGGCGGTGGACTGTGGGGTCGAGGTGGATGGGTACGCGGTCCAGTACAACCGGCGCTATTTTTTCCTGCGCGAGCGTTGTGTTGGGGGTGTAGACGTAAGCGTGGCTGTAGCTTGTCAGCCCTGCGCATGTCCAGCACGGACCCTACGATTCTCCCACCATTTTTCACGCGTTCCGTGGGTGTTTCACGTGGCACCCACTTGCTTGTCCCTCACCTGTATCGGAATCGGTGCAGGTGTGGCGATGATTTTTCTGTCATGAAACACCACGGATCCTTCACTGGCGTCAACACTTAGACGCAGGAACAGACGATCCAGCCCCACTGGTCTGTGCATCGTTTTGCTCCTTTTTGTCATTATGTGTTATTGTTGTAGTCATGGGAGGGGCATGCTTTTATTTTGTTTCCACATCCCTTATCTCGTGTGTAATAAAATTAAGTGGAGCCAGAAGAATCTGTGCCTTTCTCCTTCGATGGCCTGTTCAGATTATGTATCCTGGGAAGGATTGGTTCCTTCTGACTCATTCTTGAGGTTGGTGTTTTTCCTCTGGGTCCATTTTTTAAGAGTTATTGGAATGGGAGGAAATGAGTGGTGGTGCACGCTAAGGTAGGTTTGATTAATCCTTGGCTGGTCTGTTGAAAAGAGAGATTGAAGTGAGGGCGCCCTATTATTGGGTGTCTTGACGATTCTTCTTCTCTTTGGTGATGGGGTCTCCCCGGCTGTGGCTGGCATAATCATCCCTTTTCTTTCAGCATAAATGGGGCGGTACACTGATCTGGATGTGATTGGAGATATGCACTGGCTGGGGTGTGCTGGAGGTCCTGAGGATATTGATACCTATGTGCTGGGAGGTGCTGGACTAGGCCAGATTCGGTGCTGTGGCTGGTATTCTGTTGTTCCCTAGGACCTGGGATGTCCTTCCTTGGAGATGCCTATTAGGAACATCCTGAGAGATGGGTTTGCTTCTTCAGTGAGCTGGGACCTGGGGTTGAGCCGAGTCGTGTAATTTGGTTCATATCCTGGTTGCCGCCCCAGTGGGGTGGGACACTTTTTTGGTTGAATGAACAGCCTGTTCCCTTCCTCATTAATGGGCGATCAGCATGCACCAAGGAAACATAGATGCTTTGTTATGCTGGGTTTATTCCAAGTAGCTCTAGCTCTTTTTCCCTTGTTTTTTCTGGGAGGCCCTGGAGGCTTGATCATAGTTCGAACATATTTTTACTGGTCCTCTTGATATAAATGTATGGAATGATGTTGGTTTTGTACTGGCCCTGAGACTGGGGTTATGTTGCGTTGTGTAATATATACTCCTCTTTAAAATTGGGGTTTTCATGTATTTTCTTTGTTATCTTTTCTTTTATAATGGTGGGTATAAAGAACCTGGGATTGGTTCCTGCATGGGTGCAGGCAGATTTGGTATCCGAGGAGAGGAGGCTATGGTGTATCATTGGTGTCTTTGGTACTGCAAGAGTTGAGGGAGATATAATTGGTGTGCGCCCAAAAATGATGCGTAAAATGTACCCTAAACTCTCGTGGTAATTGCAAACATGCGTGTCATGGGAGGGTGTGCACCATATTTTTCCAATTAAGGGGCAATTCAGTGTGGCCAATCCACCTACCCTGCACATCTTTGAGTTGTGGGGGCGAGACCCACGCACACACCGGGAGAATGTGCAAACTCCACACGGACAGTGGTCTGGGATTGAGCCTGAGTACACGGTGCCATGAGGCAGCAGTACTCACCCCTCCGCCACCGTGCTGCCCGGAGGGTGTGCACCATTTTACCATGTTTTCATGGCCTCATCCTGTTTCTCCCTTGGTCTCTGGTGGATCTTATTGAGGCATCTAGTTAATTCTAATGACTACATTGAACCAGTTATAATGTTCTCTTGCTCCCCTCTGTATTCATAAATGTTGATACATTTTGTCCTTGCATACTACGGTGCATTTCTTTTGTAATTTAGTTGCATTGTTTGCAAAAAAATGTAAAATCTTAATAAATATACTTTGAAAAAAAGTGAAACTAAGACAAAATCTTTGCTGGGCTGTTCTGGTGTCTGGGAGGAGTGGATCATAGGACTGAGGAGCTGATTACAGACACACCTATCTGGAATCTGTATTATTACACAATGAGAAATGCACAGTCAAGACATGTCAGAAGCACCTCAATGACTATAAAAGCAATTTAGAGCCTTCAACGTAATAGTGCATTTATGCAAGATTAATTCTGATAGATTCCAATCATTGATTTCCCTGCAATAACTAATTATACAAATCATGGTGATTCCCCAGTGTGATGACTCTAAAAACAATTGGACACCTGGACAAACAAGAGAAGCTGCCAGTTTCCGAGATGGGAACATTCAGGCCCCTTAAGTGTGTGTTCTAAAAATATAATCATCGAGTCCACTGAATGAGTAATCTATTGCCTCAAGTAAATGAAGAACATCTAAGTGCCTGGCCAAATCCATCTCCTGCCAATAGGTCTACTGAAATGGGGCCGGGGGTTTGGAAGAAGCACTCTGTGACAGTGACAGTAGTCGTTCCAATGGCCAGGATTGTATTGGCTAATAGGTGCGTAGACTGTGCATAGACTGATGCCTCCGCATGTTCAGGGATTTGGTGGCTCACATTTGTTCACATTCTCCATGAGTTGACACCCAGGAACTGGGAGGACATACTTTGCTTGTGGCTGTGAAAGTCACCCTCGTTCTTAACTTCTATGTAAGTGTCTGTTTCCGGGTGTGCGCTGGGAGCCTCTGCAGACTCTCTCAAACTAACACCATTAGTGCAGTGTTTTTAAAACCTTTTTCCTGGGGACCCACTTTTACCAACCAGCCGACCTTCAGGATCCACATTGGCCGACCTCGGATCCACGCTGGCCAACCTTCAGGACCCACGCGGGTTGACTTTTGGGACCCACACCGGCCGACCTTCGGGATCCATGCCGGTCGACCTTCGCGACCCACACCGGCCGACCTAGTAACACACCATTTTCACTTACCTTTAATGCGACAGGTGAGCCTGCTTGGTCCTCACGATCTCATCCCAATCAGGTTCACAGAAGGAGAGGGCATGCGCATATCAGGTGCAGAGTTCAGCTGGTTCCTTTGTGCTGTCTTCATATTTGTGAGAACAGAAAATCTATCCTTGCACGTGTAGGTCGTTGTGAAGGGCAAAAGCAACAAAATGCTTGTTTTACGCAGCACTGGATACTCCTTGGAGATGCTTCTCCTGACAGCCTCATGGACTTGTGGCATGTTTTTAATGTACTGTCACAGATGAGGCGCAGAAGTTTAGTCTCTTCATTTGGAGTCAGGTGTAAGTTTATAATTCACTCTGTTCCCTTACTAACACTGTTTTCTTCAACGTGTTAACAGTGTGGGAAACATGTAGTAGCTTTGGCTTTATAATCACACTTTCCAAACTTTCAATGACTTGTGGAAAGCATCAGTGCTGAAAGCAATCATCACCCTTCCCTTGCAATTTGAGGCTCAATTTGTTTAGAATCGAAAATATGTCTGCAAAGTAAAGGCATAGTTAACATCCAACTCTCATTTTCCAGTACTTCCCTACACACATGAGCTTTGCATCTTGATTTGTATTGGCACAGTTAACAAAGCCATGCCTCAAGAAATCATCTTTATACTGTATTGTTCCAGATTTATGTTTTTCTGAGTAGGCTATTCCACTAGAGACCCTGGAGCTCTGCATACAGCTCACATTAGCATTACTATCCTGCCATGGATTCATCTAAGTAGCTCACACTAGCACTGCTTGTCCCGCCGTGGACTCTTCTGAGCAGCTCACACTAACACTTCTTTGTCATGCCGTGGACTCTCATGAGCAGCTCTCTCCAGCTGATTCAATTGTGGGATACTGGCCCTCTCTTATAACAAAACGCTCCATCTTGTGTTCTTCACAGTCCTCTTGCGTGGCCTGCTAGCAAAATGGAGGAACAAAGAACAAAGAAAAGTATAGCACAGGAACAGGCCCTTCGGCCCTCCAAGCCCGTGCCGACCATGCTGCCCATCTTAATTAAAATCATCTACACTTCCGAGGTCCATATCCCTCTATTCTCATCCTATTCATGTATTTGTCAAGATACCCCTTAAATGTTACTATCGTCCCTGCTTCCACCACCTCCTCCGTAGGCGAGTTCCAGGCACCCACTACCCTCTGTGTAAAAAAACTTGCCTCGTACATTTCCTCTAAATCTTGCTCCTCGCACCTTAAAACTATGACCCCTAGTAATTGACCCCTCTACCCTGGGGAAAAGCCTCTGACTATCCACTCTGTCTATGCCCTTCATAATTTTGTAGACCTCTATCAGGTCACCCCTCAACCTCCGTCGTTCCAGTGAGAACAAACTGAGTTTATTCAACCACTCCTCATAGCTAATGCCCTCCATACCAGGCAACATCCTGGTAAATCTCTTCTGCACCTTCTCTAAAGCCTCCACATCCTTCTGGTAGTGTGGCGACCAGAATTTAACACTATACTCCAAGTGTGGCCTAACTAAGGTTCTATACAGCTGCAACTGCAAGGAATCTCTCCTCCATGATTTCCCACCAAAAGCACGGACGTACAGGATACGTGATGGCAGTGTTTATGCCGGGCGCGTGGCCCACTCTCTGCCGCCACTTCTGGCAGGAAGACTGCATAGTTCGCATTTCAAGGCCAGTCGTGGCTGGCATTCACAACCTTAAAGCCAGTCTCGATCATTGGGCCATCTCCCACGATTGGGAATGCCATGAGTGATCACTTTGTGACTCCCGAAGCCGCCCGTGACTCGCAGTTTGAAAAATTCTGCAATAGTGCATACAGGAGGTGATGGATGCACTCTTTGCTAAGGCCCACAAGTACATGGACTTCACTAGAGATCAAGCTAACAAGGCAGCCAGATCAGAGGGCTTCACTGCTAGTTTCAGATTTTCACATTTGTAGGAAGACATCGACTCACATGGCTGTAAGAGTCCCTGGCAACAGGCAATGCATCGCAAGAACAGGAAAGGTTTCCATTCCCTCAATGTGCAGCTGGTGTGCAATCACTAGAAACCCATCATGCAAGTTTGTGTGAAGTACCCAGGAACCTGCACATCTCCTACATCTGGAGTAAATTGCAGATCCTAGATGTCTTCGAAGGTTGGCTCCTCTGTGACAAAGGCTACCCGCAATGGATGTGGCTGATGATGCCTATCCAATGGCCACAAACTCCAAATGAAGATGCACCAATGCTCTTACTGCCACACAAACATTGGTAGAGAAAAACCATTTGCATCTTGAAGATGCGAAACCCCTGCTTCGCCAGATCTGGCAGAACACCCCAGTACATTCCCCAGAGGGTCTCGCAGATCATCGTGGTTTACTGCGCCCTGCTACCTGACGCTGCGAACTGGGGAAGACTTGCCAAAATGTAGCCGCTGCATATCTCCATCAATGTGAAGGACATAAAAAGAGATGAGGTTGACGAAGCCGAGCTGCATAGTAAGAAGCCATAGCATGGGCCATATGAGGTAGGCATGCACATGAAGCTCACGCAGCCACCAGATTCCAGGAGGATGATGACAAATGGCAGTGCTTATCCTGTCGATAGGCCATCAGAATGACTAGTCTTTCTTAATTTGCCTCTTTAATCTGAGATGGAGTGTTTACACATTCTACTCACTATGTCCTCACCCTTTGAAGGATGTTGAAGCCTTGGGGATATGTGTCCTTGCTGAGATGAAGTACCAACTACATTAGTTTGTTCCGGCATCACTGAACAGGAGGTGCCGCCTCTTCAAACATCTCTCCAGCCTCTCACTCACTAAGACAGGGAGGGATTGCACTGCAGTCCTCAGTGGAATCATGGTTTCAGTCCGACAAAGCACCTCAAGGACATTCATCTCCTTTCAAGGTACTCTTTAAAATGCACATCCTTGACAAACTTTTAGTCACCCTTCTAATATCTCTTGTCAAATGTTGCTTTTAGTCTGACTGCACTTCTATGAAGCATGTTGCAATGCATTTACATTTTAAAGCCGCAACATAAATGCACGTGTTGTTGCAGATTAAAATGAAGGTAAACATTTTGATTGAATTTAAATTTTAACATTCACAAAGCCGGGCTTGTTTTTGTTTTTAAGAGTGTAAGAATAAAGTTCTATACAATTGCATCATTATGGCGATACTCAAATACGCTCAGTTGTATGTTCTTGTTGTTTGAAATACTCATTGTTATTTAATCAATGAAACATTTCCACTTTTTTCTCTTTTTTCCCTTTTTTCCTCTCCGATGTGAAGAAGGCACCTACGTTTCATTTGGTATAGGTTCTTGTAAGACAGAATAATGACATTCCCCTTTTCAAATGCATTATGATGAAACTTAAGACGCATTTCCAAGGACAATGCCTGACCTGCCTGGCCTGTTGCTATTTGAAACATCCACTTTCTGTCCCCTTAATAGATGGAGGAGGATATGACATAATCAACACTGAAGTGGTTGCAATACCAGATGTTCGAGAGTACAGAGCGAGCTATGGTTCTCTGAAACAAGTCTGGGAGATGAATTATCAGGAAGCAGCAATCTATTTGCAAGTATGGAACCTTTTTACAACTAATGATCCTGCTCATGTCAAACTATTAAAAATGAAGAAAGTACAATATCATTCTATCAGTATGAAGTATGCATAGGGAAGGGAACATGGTAGTGCTACTGTTTCTTGTTGTGAAATTGATAGAGCTTTTAAGAAAGTAAAAATATTGAGCACTAATTACAGATAATCCTGATAAAGGTGTTCTTGCATCTATTCTGCTCTCGTTGGACATGGAATGACTTCCATTTCATGTACTTCAACTTTGAACATGTTAATTACGTTAATAATGTCTGCCATTTTGATTTAGTTTAGTGGAGTTGGTGTTAAATATGTCTCTTTATACTGTTTAATGTGTTGTACTTGTCAAGGTGAGTGATGCCAGTGCTGAAGAATGGAATTTTAAAATGTTTTTTTTTAAAGATACGGTAGCCAGTAACATACCTGAACATTCCCAAGGCAATTAAAACAGATTCAGATTGAGGCTTCCTCTATTCGCCTCTATCAACTTGAGAATTACATTGCAAAAACCTTGATTGTTTCATTTTATATTCTAATCAACTTTTTGATTTATCTAAGTGAGATTCAGCAGTGGTTTTGAATTATAGGTAGTTTTATGCCCCTAACGCATGGCTACAAACTGGATGTTGTCTGTCCAAAAGCACACTTTTTTGAAACCTTTAAAAGTACAGAGATTGAAGTTTTAAGCTTGGGGCTAGATGAAACATGGCTTTGATAGTGTGGGTCAGCAGTTTGTTTTTCCTTCTATGTTTCTTCTTTTTTTAATAACTGGGAGATTTTAGTTTACAGTTTCATACAAACAAAGTAAAAGCTCTGCGATCTTAACATAAGATCGAATTTAATATATTCCTAATGTTGCTGAAATTAACAGGCAAGTCTGTGGATAGATTCATTTGAGGAAGTTCTGGTTGCAGCCATGCTAAAAGTAGCGCAAAATTGATGAAACTAAGCATTAGATCACTTATTTATTTTCACCAAAGAAATGTGATTAAATCAAAATTCTATGATGATGAATACAATCACGATTTATATTTACCTAAAAGAATGCATTGTCGTACAGCTTGTAAAGTAATGGTGTAATGGGGTGGCACAGTAGTTAGTACTGTTGCTTCACAGCGCCAGGGGCCCGGGTTCAATTCCCGGCTTGGATCACTGTCTGTGTGGAGTATGCATGTTTTCGTCGTGAGTGTGTGGGTTTCCTGCAGGTGCTCTGGTTTTCTCCCACAGTCCAAATATGTGCGGGTTAGATGGATTGGTCACGCTGAATTGCCCCATGGTGTTCAAAAGTCAGGAGGGTTTGCAGGATTACGGGGATAAGGTGGAGATGTGAGTTTAGGTAGGGTGCTCGTTCAGGGACCAGTGTAGATTCAATGGGCCGAACGGCCTCCTGCACTGTAAATTCTATGATTCTACATTTTCAATATCGTTAATGAATATTTGGCAGTGTTCCATGTAGATTTTAATAATGTGTTTTAGTTAAATTATAACTTAAGTGATCCAATTAAAATATATTTTGTGCTATACCAGTGTTATCAGTTTTAATTTGTTCAATAGAACTTCTGAATTTTTAAAATTTTATTGCATTGGCTAGTTCTGTTCCATGTTTAAATGGTTTTCTGTTCTTTAAACTATTTGATGTAATAAAATGCTGGTCATTATTAACATTCAGTACATTTCCCTGTATAGAATGACTTGCAGTGCCATTAACCTTTCACTTTGGTTTCAGTTATTGATTTTAAAATGGCTGATTTGCAACAGGACGATGTGCTAATATGTAAAACATCGAATATAATACATGATGTTGTGCTCAATGGGCAATGAATATATTGGGAAATTTCGGAAAAATCTCTAAATTATTTATTTTAAACTGCCTGTGAAACCAGGTTTCCTGTATGTACAGGTTTTTGTTATACAGCTGCAAGGCCAAGAATATGAAGATCTCAGAGGTGCATGGGGTTTGTTGCGTATCATTATTTTTGACAAATTTACTGTAAAAGTGGCAAAGCAATATTGAACCAAAAGCTCTGCGACATCTTTTTTAAAATCATGATTAAACCAGTTAATTTAATCCTTACAGGTCTTGTCTTTTGAGATTTCTTAGCATAAAAAAGGGCATTTGATTATGATTTTTTTTTATTCATTAATGGGACGTGGGAATCACTGGCTAGGCCATCATTTTTTGCCCATCCCTAAATTGCCCTTGAAGGGGCAGTTAAGAGTCAACCATATTGCTGTGGTCTGGAGGACGTCAGATTCTTAAAGGACATTATTGAACCAGATGGGTTTTAATGACAAACAGCAATGGTTTTCATAGTCATCATTAGACTTATAATTCCAGATTTTTATTGAATTCAAATTTCACATCTGCAGTGGCAGGATTCGAACCTGGGTCCCCAGAGCATTACCCTGGCTTTCTAGTTTACTAGTCCAGTGACAAATACCACTGCATCACCGCCTCCCTCAAGACGGAACAAGGAATATCATTAACTCCTGTATGCTTCACCCAATGTATTGTGTACCTTTTGTTGCCCTATTATGTATTTTCTTTTATTTTATTTTCATGTATGTAATGATCTGTTTGAGCTGCTCGCAGAAAAATACTTTTCACTGTACCTTGGTACACGTGACAATAAACAAAATTCAATATAGCTTTATATTCTGGTTACAGTACAAACACCGTAAGATCCTATTTACAAGCTAAAGTTTTGAAGGGCAACTTGTTTATGCTCTTGTGCTGCAGTTGGGGAGTGTCACAATTAGTAATTCAATTTAAGGCATTGCTTAGTCTCTTGCACCCTCAGCAGTAAGAATGTTAAATTATTCACAGCTTTCTTTTTATTTTGTCATTTTCAGGAGGGAGAAAATAATGACAAGTTCTTCAATCATCCAAAAGATCAGAAAACCCTTGCAGCCTACCTCTTTGTGCACAATCACATATTCTATATGATGGAGCTAATTTCTGGACTGCTATTGTTGATACTCTCGCTGTGCGAGGCACCAGCTGTTCCCTCGCTCCGTCTCGACATTTATGTATGTTTTGTCTTCAATTCTTATGCGAGACTATTGGTTAATTTATAATATTACTCTTCCAAATATTTGTTGATGTATTATTCCTGAATTGCTTGTTTAGGGTGGACGTCTGTGTAATGTTAATATGATTCTGAAAAGTGACGTGACCCCTAATTTAACTCCATCTGTCATAGTTTTGGTCACTCAGTGATGTCTGTCTTTATGCCTTTGCAACATCTTGCTCCCATCCACACAAATCACAATCAGTGGAATTCTCCGTTCCTCAGAGAAAGTGTTGACGCCGGGGCAGGACTCGTGGACTACCACGACAGCAAAGCTGGCGCTGCACCTGGGTTCAACAACTGTTGAGAGGCTAGCACCGGTGCCACGTGGAACACAATCGATTCCAGTGAGAAATGGTGTGGGATTCGTCAGATTTGCGATTGACACTCAGGAGGCTGACAAGCTGCAGCCACATATACACACTTCACTCCCTACACAGACCATCCCAGCCAAGAAGATGGCACTAGTTGCGCTGTAGCACGCCCATCCCATTGATGGGTCAGAGGGCACCGAGAGGGGTGGCTTGGGGGAATGCCTATACGACCTGTGGCCCTAAGTTCACAGTGGGCAGTCAATGGCATGTGCAGAAGCATTGCTCCCTTGCAGGTCACGTCAGTGGTGTTCCGTGCCCGTACACCCCGACCCTCCTGGCCACAACCCACGCCACTCTCTCTGGCACTGGCAGAAGCCCCCCCCCCCCCCCCCCCCCCCCCCCCGGCCAGCAGCACGACTGTCAGCAAACTAGGAAGTTGGAAATTTCCATACCCCCCCCCCCTCTATCCCTCAGCAGCCACAACGTCTGTATCATGATTGTTAAAAGCACAAGTGAACCTCGCTGTCGGGAATTTACCCTGGTTGAGGCGAAGAATCGCAGAGGCTCCAGAGAATACCGGGTCAAGCCCGCTAATGATATGCCAAGAGCGTTTACTGTACGTACGATTTGGCATGAAACAGGCGCCCACCACGATTTTAGCATCAAAACCGATTCTCCGCCCAATCTTATTTCCATATTGTGGCATCAGCCAAAGAACCCCACCCTATGCCTTCTAAATTAAGTTACAAAGTTGGATGTACATTTTTTCATTCAACTGGTACAAAACACTGGAGAATAATACTTGTCACATCCCACCAATTGGAAAATGTTCAAATTAACCCTCTGTTTCCTGCCTCTCAACTATTATTTTTAAAAATAATTTTTATTGGAATTTTTTGAAAAATATATATCAACAAAACAATAATAATAATAAACACCCCCCGGCACCCATAACAACGCATATAACAAACCCCCCCACCCGCCCCCCCCCCCCCCAACCCCAATAAACAACAAAATAAATTAACAATAAGCAAATTAACTTAAACACTATCCCCCTAAACACCCCTTCCCCCCCTCCCCGCCCGGGTTGCTGCTGCTGCTGACCTAGTACCTTATCGTTGAGCCAGAAAGTCGAGGAAAGGCTGCCACCTCCTAAAGAACCCTTGTACCGACCCCATCAGGGCGAACTTGACCCTCTCCAGCTGAATGAATCCCGCCATGTCATTAATCCAGGTCTCCACGCTCGGAGGTCTCGCATCTTTCCACTGCAGCAAGATCCTCCGCCGGGCTACCAGGGACGCAAAGACCAAGACATCGGCCTCTTTCGCCTCCTGCACTCCCGGCTCCACCCCAACCCCAAATATCGCGAGTCCCCAGCCTGGTTTGACCCTGGATCCCACCACCCTCGACACCGTCCTCGCCACCCCCTTCCAGAACTCCTCCAGTGCCGGGCATGCCCAGAACATATGGGCATGGTTCGCTGGAATCCCCGAACACCTGACGCACCTATCCTCACCCCCAAAGAACCTACTCATCCTAGATCCGGACATGTGCCCGGTGCAGCATCTTGAACTGGATGAGACTAAGCCTCGCACATGAAGAGGAGGAGTTCACCCTCTCCAGGGCATCCGCCCATGTCCCCTCCTCAAACTGCTCCCCCGGCTCCACCTCCCACTTAGCCTTCAGCTCATCTACCGACGCCTCCCCCACCTCCTGCATTACCTGGTAGATGTCAGACACCTTCCCATCCCCGACCCACACTCCCGAAAGCACCCTATCCTTTACCCCCCGCGGGGGCAGCAAAGGGAATCCCTCCACCTGTCGCCTAGCAAATGCCTTGACCTGAAGGTACCTGAACATATTCCCCGGGGGAGCTCAAACTTCTCCTCCAGTTCACCAAGGCTCGCGAACCTCCCGTCGATAAACAGGTCTCCCAACTTCCTAATGCCCGCCCTGTGCCACCCCAGGAACCCGCCATCCATGTTCCCTGGGACAAACCGGTGGTTCCCCCGCAGCGGGGCCTCCACCGAGCCCCCCACTTCCCCCCTGTGTCGCCTCCACTGCCCCCAAATTTTGAGGGTAGCCACCACCACCGGGCTCGTAGTGTACCTCGTTGGAGGGAGCGGCAGCGGCGCCGTTACCAGTGCCTTCAGGCTCGTGCCTCCACACGACGCCATCTCCATCCGTTTCCATGCTGCCCCCTCCCCATCCATTACCCTCTTACGTACCATCGAGACGTTAGCCGCCCAATAGTACCCAGAGAGGTTGGGCAACGCCAGCCCCCCTCTATCCCTGCCCCGCTCCAAAAAGACCCTCCTTACCCTCGGAGTCCCGTGCGCCCAAACAAATCCCAGAATGCTGCTGTTCACCCTCCTAAAAAAGGCCCTCGGAACGAAAATGGGGAGGCACTGAAACAAAAACAAAAACCTCGGGAGCACCGTCATTTTAACGGACTGTACTCTACCCGCCAACGACAACGGCAGCATGTCCCACCTTTTAAATTCCTCCTCCATCTGCTCCACCAACCTAGTAAAATTGAGCTTGTGCAGAGTCCGCCAGCTCCTAGCCACTTGAACCCCCAAGTACCTAAAACTCCTCACTGCCCTCTTTAGCGGGAGCCTACCAATCCCCTCCTCCTGATCTCCCGGGTGTACGACAAACCACTCACTCATGCCCAGGTTCAATTTATATCCCGAGAAACTCCCGCACTCAGCAAGAATCTCCATCACCTCCGGCATTCTCCCCACCGGGTCTGCTACATACAACAGCAAGTCGTCCGCATACAGCGACACTCGGTGCTCCTCCCCACCGCGCACCAAACCCCTCCACCTCCTCGACTCCCTGAGAGCATGGCAAGAGGCTCAATTGCCAACGCAAAAAGCAAGGGGGACAGGGGGCACCCCTGCCTCGTCCCACGGTGGAGCCTGAAGTACTCGGACCTCCTCCCATTTGTCGCTACACTCACCATCGGGGCCTCGTACAGCAACCTCACCCATTTAATAAACCCACCCCAAACCCGAACCTCTCCAACACCTGCCACAAGTACCCCCACTCAACCCTGTCAAAGGCCTTCTCCGCATCCAATGCCACCACAATCTCCGCCTCTCCTTCTGCTGCCGGCATCATTATCACATTTAGCAGCCTTCGCACGTTAGTGTTCAGCTGCCTCCCCTCCACAAAACCCGTCTGATCTTCATGTACCACCCCCGGCACCCAGTCCTCTATTCGAGTGGCCAAGATCTTCGCCAGCAACTTGGCGTCTACATTCAGCAGTGAAATCGGCCTGTATGATCCGCACTGCAAGGGGTCCTTATCACGCTTCAGGATCAGGGAGATTAGCGCCCAAGACATCGTCGGGGGCAGAACACCCCCCCCTCCCATGCCTCGTTGAAGGTCCGAACTAGCAGGTCCGTATATTTCTTATACAATTCAACCGGGAACCCATCCGGTCCCGGCGCCTTCCCCGACTGCATGTGGCCAATCCCACTGACCAGCTCCTCCAACTCGATCGGCGCCCCCAG
This sequence comes from Scyliorhinus canicula, assembly GCF_902713615.1. NCBI lineage: Eukaryota > Metazoa > Chordata > Chondrichthyes > Carcharhiniformes > Scyliorhinidae > Scyliorhinus > Scyliorhinus canicula. The sequence goes on from NC_052146.1 coordinate 49,963,255, forward strand.
TTCCTCCACCTGCTCCAATGCACCCTTGGAAATCGGAGTCTGTCCAAAAAACTCTCCATTCCCCCTCCCACCACCGGCAGCTCCGACCGGTACAGTTCCCTATAGAAATCCCTAAAGACCTCATTGACCTCTGCCCCCTCCAGCACCACATTCCCATCTCTATCCTTCACTCCACCAATCTCCCTAGCCGCGTCCCGCTTACGAAGCTGGTGCGCCAGCATCCTGCTCACCTTCTCTCCATACTCATAGACCGCTCCCTGCGCCTTCCTCCACTGTGTCTCTGCCTTTCTGGTGGTCAATAAATCAAACTTGGCCTGCAAGCCACGCCGCTCCCCCAGCAATCCCTCCTCCGGGGCCTCCGCATACCTCCTATCCACACTCAACAGCTCCTCCACCAGTCTCTCCCTCTCCCCCCTCTCCCTATGGGCTTGGATGGAGATCAGCTCCCCCCTAATCACTGCCTTCAGAGCCTCCCACACCATCCCCACCTGGACCTCCGCAGTATCATTGACCTCGAGGTACCTCTTGATACATCCCCGAACCCTCCTACACACTTCCTCATCAGCCAACAACCCCACGTCCAGACACCAAAGCGGGCGCTGGTCCCGCACCTCCTCCATCTCCAGATCCACCCATGGTCCGAAATCGCAATAGCCGAATACTCGGCCTCCTCCACCCTCGGGACCAGTCCCCTGCTCAAAACAAAGAAATCAATGCGGGAATAAACCCTGTGCACATGGGAGAAAAAAGAGTACTCCCGAGCCCTCGGCCTCCCGGACCTCCAGGGATCCACTCCTCCCATCTGGTCCATAAACCCCCTCAACACCTTGGCCGCCGCCGGCCTCCTGACTGTCCTTGAACTAGAACGATCCAGTAGGGGATCCAGCACCATATTGAAGTTCCCCCCCCATGATCAAGCCTCCCACCTCCTGGCCAGGAATGCGGCCCAACATACGCCTCATGAAACCAGCATCATCCCAATTTGGGGCGTACACATTAACCAACACCACCCTCTCCCCCTGCAGCTTACCGCTCACCATCACATATCTGCCGCCACTATCAGCCACAACCTCAAACGCCACCCTCTTCCCCACCAGGATCGCCACCCCCCGGTTCTTCGAGTCGAGCCCTGAGTGGAAAACCTGCCCCACCCACCCCTTCCTCAGACGGACCTGGTCCGCCACCTTCAGGTGGGTCTCCTGGAGCATGGCCACGTCCGCCTTCAGCCCCTTCAGATGCGAAAACATCCGGGCCCGCTTAACCGGCCCATTCAACCCCCTCACGTTCCACGTAATCAGCCGGATCAGAGCCGGACCCGCCCCCTCCCCTGTCGACTAGCCATAGCCCATCGACTGCTTGCCCCTGGCCATCACCCATTCGGCCCGTTTCCCACGGCGATAGAACCTCCCCCCGACCCGCACCAACTCCTCCCTGGCCAATCCAGCAGCAACCCGGTATCCTCCCCCCCAGGCTAGAAACCCTCCCAGCCGCGACTCTCCCTCCACTGTACTCCCGTAAGCCAGCTGACTTCTGCTGACCCCGGCAGCTCCCGCTCTAACTCCGACCCCTCCCGATATGAGGTCCCCCCTCCTCCCCTGCATCAGCTCCTGGGCACCGCTTCAGCGCGGGAAACCCGGTCTAATAACCACGCCCCTTGCCACCAGCTCCACCCCCTCGTCCCGCAGCGCGGGAAACCAGAGAAAAGCCCGCGCTTTCACACTGCCCCACCCCACCAACGCAGCTCCCAAACCTCAGTCCCAACCCAACCACCAACTCCGTACAAACAAAGACACAGATCAACCACAAACCCCAGTACCCCCCTTAGAACACAAAACCATAACCCACATCGTCCGAAAGCGAGAGAAAAAACAAAAACAAACAGAATAACCCGCTACAGCATAAACAATGATACATAAATAGAAAAACGGCCCCAGCCCCCAATCTCTAGTTCGAGTCCAGCTTTTCAACCTGCACAAAGGCCCACGCTTCCTCTGGGGACTCAAAGTAGTGATGCCGGTCCTTGTAGGTGACCCACAGGCGCGCAGGCGGCAACATGCCGAACTTCACCTGCTTTGCATGGAGCACCGCCTTCGTCCGGATAAACCCGGCTCTCCGCTTGGCCACCTCCGCACTCCAGTCCTGGTAGATACGCACTACTGAATTCTCCCACTTACTACTCCTCACCTTCTTGGCCCATCGGAGAACACACTCCCAGTCACTGAACCGATGGAACCGCACCAGCACCGCCCGCGGGGGTTCATTCGCCTTAGGCCGCCTGGCCAGTACTCTGTGGGCCCCCTCCAGCCCCAGGGGCAGATGGAAGGATCCTGCCCCCACCAGCGAGTTCAACATCACGGCCACATAGGCCGGCAGGTCCGACCCCTCCAGCCCCTCCTCGAGGCCCAGGATCCGCAGGTTCTTCCTCCGTGACCGAAGCTCCATCTCCTCGAACCGATCTTGCCACTTTTTATGAAGCGCCTCGTGTATCTCCACCTTCCCCACGAGGGCCGAAACCTCCTCCTCGCGCTCAGAGGCCTGCTGCTGCAACTCCAGTATCGCTGCACCCTGGGTTGTCTGGGTCTCCAGCAGCTTACTCGTCGTCACCTTCAGGGATTCCAACAACTCCCCTTTCAGCTCCGTGAAATAGCGCAGAAGGGCCGCCTGCTGCTCCTCAGCCCACTGCCTCCACTCCTCAGGGGCTCCACCGGCCGCCATTTTGTCCACCTTCCCCCGCTTTTCCAGGGGAGCTGCTGCCGTTTTTCTCCTCGCCCCACTTCGAGTCCGCACCATAAATCCCGGGGGGTTTTGCTCCAGACCCCTTTATCCACCGGGAATCGTCGAATCAGTGCCGTTTGGGGCCCTTAAAAGAGCCCACAAGTCCTTTTAAAGCGGGAGCTGCCGAACGTACGGCTTAGCTCCGCATAGCCGCAACCGGAAATCCTGCCTCTCAACTATTAATGCCCATATGCACAATGACAGACAGGAATAGGTTCTCGGGTCCATTCAGCATGTCCTACACAATTGGGCAGGATTCTCCGTTTCACCGCATCTGTTTTCTGGAGTGCACGTCCCATAGGCAGCAAGATTCTCCATCCCAGCAGTCGGCTACATCTCCGATCCACACACCCACCCTCTGGTCACGGGGATGTCCCCAGTGCTGAGGCCCAGCTCTTGGGTGATTGATTGTTGGCTGCTCCCTCTGTGGTTTTGATGCCTCCAGTGTTCAGGCATAGTGTCCAGGCCTCACAGTCTGATTGGGATGCCAGGCAGTTGCACTCACCTGCGACATGGCACGTCTACCACAGGAATCCACTTGAGAGCTGTGAAGTGCGCACATAATTAACATTGCCAATTCCCCATTAGCTGTGCAGCCAGAGGCCGCCAGAGAGAGTAAAAGTGATCTGCACCATATTACCACTCCTGGGGCTGTTTGATGGGGCAGACAGGCAGTAGCTGGACTTGCAGGCACTGAGCCTATCACCCCCCCAGTTCAGGAGCAACCCCCCACCGATGGCGGCTGATCCCCCCCTGACCGGGCTCGTTCACCCCACTGAGGGCTCCCCACCTGCCCCGAGCACTAGAGCAGCAGCTCCAGTGTCCCTGGGCTGATTGCCCGGTTTTTAAGATGGCTACTCACCTCCTCCAATCCCCTTAGCAGCCATTGCACTAGTGTCACGTTTTTAAATAGGTATGCTAAAGGGCGCCTGCTTCACTGCTCATTGGGGAGCCGATTAGATCACGGGAGGCAGTTTGATAGGTGGTCCTTCCCGTTATTGAGATGAAAATTGGCCTCAATTGTTGACTATTGGTTCCTTGCCACATCACAGTGGATTTTCAATCTCGCCAAAGGGAGCGGGCCAGTTAAATCGGAAACCGATGGCACCTGGCATAGTTCCCTTTTTCAGCCTCTCCCGTGATCTAACCGGTTCGCGCGGATTCGTGCCCAGCACGACGCAGACAGTAGATCTCCTGGGGAGAGGCAAAAAAACAGATTAAAAACCCAGTCCAATTGGGGGAAAATATCTGGGAAATTCCTCTTCAGTCTATGTAAATGATCGAACTTTCAAATACCTATCTTCTGTAACACATGATTTCCAATCTAACCCCAGAAACAGGTCCAGCTCTCGCCTAAGGGTTTTGGTGGATCAGTGTCCACTGCATGAGACAGCATCTAGTTCCAGAGGTTGACTCTTTGGGAAAATAACCACTCCTGAGATCTAACTAGATCTAGCTTCACACAACTTAAAATTGTGACCCCTGGTCTTATCCTCAATTGGATACCCCCAAATCCATGCTTCTCTTAAGTGTAGAGTTCCAACTCTTTTAGTCCATCTTGACAACTTAAGATGTCTTGTACTGTATGTTAGTGTAGTGGTTCTATCAACATCTTTTCCAAAATCTCATTGTCACTCACCCATGTGAGGTTACCAAAACTGGGCAAAGTATTCCAAGTGAGGCCTGACCAAAATCTTGCACAAGGATGAAATAGTATGCCTCGTCTTGTAACAATTATCCTCTGAATGAACCCCAACATCCTGTATGCTCTAGCTGTCACTTTACAGCACTGTTTTTGAGCATTTCTTTAAACGTACATGCTCAAGAATGCTCAGATTTTCTTTCTTTCTCCACCTTCTAATATACTTTTCCCTGAAGGATGTATGAATGATAGACATGGTGCCCGCATGCAATTTAAACATAATTTGCCAGTCATGAGCCCAAACCCCCAACACACACAGAGAAGCATTGTCTACAGTCTTAACATTAACACAGATCTTAATATCATCTTCAGATTTGCAGTTCATTTTCCTAACATCTAAATTCTGATCTTTAATTAAAAAAATAATGGCCCCATACCAATTTCTGGCTTGTCAAGTATCCGACATATCCCAACCCATCCAAATTAAGAACTCATCCATCCATCTAGAAATGCATTTTGCCAGTGTCCTGCCAGTCAATTCTTAATCCAGCTAGGTATACTTCCACTAATATCAGATGCTTCAGCTTCGTGAAACCTTATCAAAGCATTTTGGAGATCTTGGGAACAATGGCCCATAACTTGTGGTTGTAATGACATCAAAACTGTTAGCAACACTGTTCCATTCCAGAAAGCGAGATGGTGAAGGACAGAAGCCAGTGGAGCCAATTTATATGAAGTTTCACATTCATTGAAAGAGTTACACATTACAAGCATACACCTCCGAACCCAAAAAACAGCTTTAGTTTATGGCTATTTTGGAGGCTCAAGTCAATGCCTAGTTAATGCCCGTCACCTGCATACAATAAATCACAAATTTACACTCTCCATCATTACTGTATAAAGCTGGCAACAGCTTCTGGCATCCGTGACGTGAAATTCAACTTTTGGGTACCATTCTTGCTGAAAAACCCTTTGAAATTGTTGTGCCCCGTTGAATGACATGAAACTTGTTTACTAAATCATAATTATAGTTGAACAACTTCTCTGACCCTGAAAAGCTAATATGAGTTTCAAGAGTGTAATTCCCTTGTCATAACATTGAAAAGTTTCATAATATAAAAGAAACATTTTTTTTGTGTTTGTGACTTTTCAGTTTCAACCTTAATCCCATGTGTGTGGTGCAATTTTTATTTCGCCTTCTGTAAAATTATTAAAATGTAAATTATAATCCATGCTTTGTACTTCCTGCTTTTCAATATGTGTTCAACCTGACTGGCTGATCAGCCTACTTGACCTCAGTATGGTTGGACACAACAGATCCCCGTAGATGGCGCCAGATTCCAAGACATTGGAACATTGGAATAGGGAAATCATCACTCCTCCATCACTCCTCTCTCTCTCTCTCTCTCTCTCTCTCTCTCTTCCCCCCCCCCCCCCCCCCCCCCCCCCCCCCAGTGTGTTCTGCAGTGGCAGAGGGCAGCTTGCCAGTTAGCGGCAGTGGCATCTTCTGGTCCTGCCATTGTTAACAGGGTTTCCCATTGAACGCACCCCTTGTTGCCCGGCCCCCTCCGAAACCCGTGGCGGGGGTGCGCCATCATTGGGGCCGTAATATCCAGTCAACGTGAATGGCCAGAAAATCCTGCCCTACATCTTTTGTGAGAAGCTGTCATTTCACTGCTATCCGCAAGTCTGGATCATTGTCTGCTGGGCTTCCATCATCCGCCAACTTTGGAAATTCTGCAAAAAATAGTTTGTTTTGTAAAACATGATATTTTAATTAAATCATGTTGGTTGTGCACAGTGTGTCCTTTATCCATGTAATATATAACATCCCTCATGACTCTGTAACACATTTTCTTATTACAAATGTAAAACATAGGCCAGATCACGTAGTTTCCTCTAGTTCTGTACTCTTCTATTTTTACTTTGATCTCTAACGCATAGCCTTATTAAATGTCTTCTGGAAGTACATTCGGAGAACATCCATCAATACCCCCCTATCACAATACTAGACTGGTCATGTTCCCCCACATTCAATCTTCACAACAGAGCTTCTTTGGTGGAGCAGTGATAGGAAAGTGGTCTGATTGGAGTAGTTGTACTTGCCATGATGGAAGCTTCCACATAAAAGCTTCTGTTGATGTTTTGTTCAGAATGGGAACTTGCTGCGAGGGGAAATGGAAATCCAATTCTGTATCCTACAACACAAAGGTGCACCAAAGTGAACAATCATGAGACTATTTAATAACTTTTATTTTAATTTTGAACTTATTAACCCTGAAGTGTCTTCTCTATTTTCTCTCCATCAAAGAAAATTGGTACACATTCATATGGGCAGCACGGTAGCACAAGTGGCTAGCACTGTGGCTTCACAGCGCCAGGGTCCCAGGTTCGATTCCCCACTGGGTCAATGTCTGTGAGGAGTGTGCACGTTCTCCCCGTGTCTGCATGGGTTTCCTCCGGTTGTTCCGGTTTCCTCCCACAGTCCAAAGATGTGCAGGTTAGGTGGATTGGCCATGATAAATTGCACTTAGTGTCCAAAAAAGATTAGGAGGGGTTATTGGGTTACGGGGATAGGGTAGAAGTGAGGGCTGAAGTGGGTCGGTGCAGACTTGATGGGCCGAATGGCCTCCTTCTGCATTGTATGTTCTATGATAATATACTATATTAAACTGTCACTGTTTAACTCTTCTTCAGTCTATTTTGTTTAACATTATTTAATTTTCAACTTCTTTAGGTGCATGCCACACTGGAATTGTTTGCTCTTCTCACAGTGGTGTTTGAACTTGCTATGAAAATGCGGTGGTTGGGCTTTCAAACCTTTATTAAGCACAAAAGAACTATGTTGAAAGTAAGTGTTTTAAAAATTTTTACAGTTTATGAGAAATAAAGTCAACACCAAATAAGAAATAGGAACAAGAGTAGTCCTATATAACTGTAGAGATACCAGCGTTGGACTGGGGTGGACACAGTAAGAAGTCTTACAACACCAGGTTAAAGTCCAACAGGTTTGTTTGGAATCACTAGCTTTCAGAGCTCAGCTCCTTCATCAGGTGAGCCACCCCACCTCGGCCTCCAGATGCCTCCCCCCAACTTACTTCTCAGGGTGTCCTTGAGCTCACCCCCACCTCCAAAGGGCATCCCCCCCCCCTCCCCCCCGGCCTGATCTGGCACGTTGACACTGCCGGCCTGGCACCCTGGCAGTGCCACCAAGGCACCCGGTCCATCTTGCCCATCATGATCAAGATGCATCAATGCAATATCGAGCATGTAGGAACATAGGAATTGCTAGATGAGAAAAGACCAAAGTTAATCTGAATGCCATTCTGTCGTTGCATGGCACAAGAATAATTAAGTTTTAGATTAATTGTGGCAAATAGTCAATCGCTATCAATTAGTTCACAAAAGACCCAGAATTATGTGGGGAAAACTCAATAGTGGTGAGTTTGGAGAATAAGTTAAAAGCCACTTTTCCCCTGAACAAACTGCATTTATCACATGACGTATCTCAGATGATTCATTTAAAAAGAAAATTAAAGTACCCAATTCTTTTTTTCCAATTAAGGGGCAATTTAGTGTGGCTAATCCACCTAACCTGCACATCTTTTGGTTATGGGGGTGAAATCCACGCAGACACGGGGAGAATGTGCAAACTCCACACAGACAGTGACCCGGGGCTGGGATCGAACCCGGGTCCTGAGCGCAATCGGCGTAGTGCTAACAACTGCGCCATCGTGTCACCCTACCTCAGATGATTCATATACTGTTTCCTGAAATGTTATAAAATAAAACATCTCATTTAGATTTGAATGAGTGGCCATCGTCTGAGTCTCAAAAGAACTTTGTCCTGAAAGTAATTGCCTTCCCATATGTACATAAATGTGGATGGCAATACTAGCACAGAAAGACTCCCAAGATAGATAAGAGGAATAGAAAACATTGGAAGAACAATTCACTACCCACTGAACTGAAAGTCCACAGCTTTGCTGGTCCCTCCAGATTTCGAGTTGCGAGTTATATGAAAGGTCAAAAATCATGCCATTGCCAAGATCCTCTGTTGCTATCCCAAAAGACGGAATAATTCTTAACAGTAGCATAACTATCAATTTCACGAGTGGCATCAAATTCAATGGGGAAACTCACAGCAAGAGTGGAGAGGCACAAATTTCTCAGCAGTTTGTAGAAGATTAGGGGCGCGATTCCCCGCCCCCCACGCCGGGTGGGAGAATGAGGACATTTTTTACGCCCTCCCGCTATTCTCCCCGCCGCCCCCCCCCCCCCCCCCCCCCCCCCCCCCCCCCCCACGCCACGAATCGGCGCTCGCTGTTTTTTACGGCGAGCGGCGATTCTCCGAGGCCGATGGGCCAAGCGGCCGGGCCTTCACGCCCGTTTCAACACGGCAGCAAACACACCTGCTCGCTGCCGTCATGAAACGGGCGCCAGATGCCCATTTGGGGCATCTGAGGGCCCGATTGGCACGGCAGTACCACGGCCGTGCCAAGGGGGGCATAGGCCCGCGATCGGTGGGCACCGATTGCGGGCCGTGCTTCCGTAACGGACGCACCCTTTTCCCTCCGCCGCCCTGCAAGATCAAGCCGCCACGTCTTGCGGGGCGGCTGAGGGAAAAGACTCAACTGCGCATGCGCGGCCGACATCATCCCCCCGGGGGGGAGAATCTCGCCCGTAATGTATACTCATCATGCATGTCACTACACTCATGCTACATTAGGAGGTGGAATATGTTTTGTAAAGACATTTATTTCACTTTATAAGTAGTTATTTGTTAAACACTTTTAACACACTAAGAAGTTTAACCTTGTTCCTTTTCTGGTACGTTTTCAGAGTGCAGTTTTGTTTGTACAGTTTATAGAAGTCGTTGTGGTATTAATCAGGCAAACCTCACACGTCCGGGTGACTCGAGCTTTGCGGCCAATCTTTCTGGTAGACTGCAGATATTGTGGTGCGGTGAGAAGGTAAATTTACAGCAATTAGTGTCATTTCTTTCTCAAGAATTCTGTAAATACTAGGTCTGCCAAGAAAGCATGGATCAGCAAATTGTTGCAAAATTCCAGCATGAACTTAGAACGTAGGTCTTTAGCTGACAGTTTCAGCACACAAGTTTTCTAAACAGGGTTTTGCATCAACCTTGTCCTAACACTTCCCAAATATTCTCATTGAACAGAGTTCTGTTTCTTTTGAATAATTGATTGGAATTAAACAAATGCAAACTTTTGATTTCACATGGTGATAAATATTTGTAAAACGCCAGTGACTGTTCTACTATAGTTAAGAACAAAATATGCAAATGTCAATGATTACAAATGTGCTTTATTCAGTATCATTCCTTTTTTTGCATCTGCATGTAAATTTGCATAGTTTGTATTAGGCAGTCTTCAGGTGAAATGGAGTAGTGGGTATGGATAAATGACCAGGGCACACTGATATAATTCAGTCCCCATAAGGTCATATATTCTGTTCTTATTTTTATACTGGTGAGGAGACTTCACTCGTGGTAATGTCACTGGACTTGTAATCCAGAGACGCAAACTAATTCTCTGTTGACATGTGTTCAAATCTCACTGGTGGAATTCAAATTCAATTATATTTTAAACTTCTGATTTGAAAGCTAGTCTGAGTAATGGTGACCATGAAACTATCATCAACTGTTATAAAAATAAAACTCTACTTCATTGATGCCATTGAGAGAAGGCATCAACCTTGGTGTGGCCGATATGTAAATTCAGACTCACAGCAATGTGGTTGACTCTTAACTGCGCTCTGAAATGGCCAAGCAAGCCACTCAGTTCAAGGGCAACTTGAGATGGGCAGCAATTGCTGGTCTTGCTAGCAATTCCTACATTCGAAGAAAGAATAAGAAAAATAAACTAAGATTCTGCATATCGTTACAGTTTACATGAAGATTTTCTATTATAAATATGTATAATATTTTCTATTATAAATGGGTTATGGGGAGAAGGCAGGAGAATAGGGATGAGAATAATATCAGCCATGATTGAATGGTGGAGCAAGTGGCCTAATTCTGCTCCTATGTCTTATGGTCTTATGTGCATAGGAATTTTTTTTAAATACCTTTAATCGGTTTTTAACATTTTATACATAAAACAAAACAATGTAAAACAACAAGAACAATAGAAGCCCCCCTACCAACCAACATCCCAATAGCTCAAAGAATAGCATCCCCCCCCCCCATCCCCTAGCAGCTGACGGTAACTAACTCTTTAAAGTGAAGAATAAACAGACCGCATTTCTTGTTGAACCCCTCAATCACCCCCCTCAAGGTAAACTTAACCTTCTCCAAATACAGGTCCCCAAACCACACAGAGACACTGGGAGAGAGGCTGACGTCCACCCCAACTGAACTCGCTTGCGAGCAATCAGCGAGGCAAAGGCTAAAACGTGCCCCATGCTCCCGTCTGCAGCTCCGGCAGGTCCGCCACCCCAAATATGACCCCCAAGGAACAGGGCTCCAAATCCAAACGCAAGACCGCCGACACGGTGCTGAGAAACGACCCCCAAAATGTCTCCAACTTTGGGCAGAACCAGAACATATGTACATGGTTGTCCAGACCTCCCCAAACACTGCTTGCAAATGTCCTCCACCCCCTCAAACAGCCGGCTCATCCTCAACCTCATCAGGCACGCCCCTGTGCACCATCTTTAACTGTATTGACCTCAACCTTACACCCGAGGTTGAGGCATTCACCCTCCGCAACATCTCGCACCACAACCCCACCTCCAATGCCACCCTCCTCCCACTTGGCCCTAACCCCCTCCGGCGACGCATATCCTCCTGTGAAATCTTTCCATAAATCGCCCAGGTCACACACCCCCCCCCCCCCCCCCCCCCCTCAAAACCCCGGTTGCTGCTGCTATTGACCAAGATACCTGCCTTTGAGCCAGGAAGTCCAGAAAAGGCTGCCATCGTTTATCGAACCCTTGTATTGATCCTCTCAGAGCAAATTTGACCCTTTCCAATTTTATAAATCCCGCCATGTCACTGATCCAGGTCTCCACACTTGGGGGCCTCGCATCCTTCCACTGTAGCAAGATCCTTCGTCTGGCTACTAGGGACGCAAAGGCCAGGACACCGGCATCTTTCGCCTCCTGCACTCCCGGCTCTACCGCAACTCCGAAAATCGCGAGTCCCCACCCTGGTTTGGCCCTGGATCCAACCACCCTCGACACCGTCCCCACCACCCCCTTCCAGAATTCTTCCACTGCTGGGCATGCCCAGAACATATGGGCGTGGTTCGCTGGACTCCCCGAACATCTGGTTCACCTGTCCTCACCCCCAAAGAACCTACTCATCCTATTGCCAGACATGTGGGCCCGGTGCAGCACCTTAAATTGGATGAGACTAAGCCTCGCACATGAGGAGGAAGAGTTGAATCTCTCCAAGGCATCTGCCCAAGTTCCGTCCTCTATCTGCTCCCCGAGTTCCTCCTCCCATTTAGCCTTCAGCTCCTCCACTGACGACTCCTCCACCTCCTGCATTACCTTATAGATGTCAGACACCTTCCCCTCTCCGACCCACACCCCTGAAAGCACTCTGTCCATCGTCCCCCGCGAGGGCAGCAAAGGGAATCCCTCTACTTGTCGCCTAGCAAACGCCTTTACCTGCAAGTATCTGAACATGTTCCCTTGGGGAAGCCCAAATTTATCTTCCAGTTCCCCCAGGCCCGCAAACCTCCCGCCAATAAACAGGTCCCTCAATTTACTGATGCCCACCCTTTGCCACCCCCTAAATCCCCCATCCCTGTTCCCTGGGATGAACCGATGATTGCCACCCAATGGAGCCTTCATCGAGCCCCCTGTTTCCCCCCTATGCCGTCTCCACTGTCCCCAGATTCTTAGGGTCGCTGCCACCACCGGGCTCGTGGTAAACCTCTTAGGGGAGAGCGGCAAAGGCGCCGTTACCATGGCACCCAGGCTCGTACCTCTACATGACGCCATCTCCATTCTTTTCCACGCCGCCCCTCCCCCCTCCATCACCCATTTACGCACCATTGACACATTGGCCGCCCAATAGTACCCCAGAAGGTTGGGCAGCGCCAGCCCGCCTCTATCCCTCCCTCGCTCCAGGAAAACCCTCTTCACTCTCGGGGTCCCATGTGCCCACACAAAGCTCAAGATACTCCTAGTCACTCTCCTAAAGAAGGCCCTGAGGATAAAGATGGGCAGGCACTGAAAAAGGAACAAGAACCTCGGAAGCACCGTCATTTTGACGGACTGCACCCTCCCCGCCAACGACAATGGCAGCATGTCCCACCTCTTGAACTCCTCCTCCATTTGATCTACAAGTCTGGTGAAATTATGTTTGTGAAGAGTCCCCCAGTCCCTGGCCACCCGCACCCCCAGGTACCTAAAACTCTCCCCTGCCCGCCTAAGCGGGAGCCTACCAATTCCTTCCTCCTGGTCTCCAGGGTGCACCACAAACACCGCACTCTTGCCTAAATTTAGTTTATAACCTGAAAAGGTCCCAAACTCAGCTAGCAGCTCCATCACCCCCGGCATCCCTCCCACCGGGTCCGCCACATACAGTAACAGGTCATCGGCATACAACGACACCCTATGTTCCTCCCCACCTCGCACCAAACCTCTCCACCTCTCTGAATCCCTCAACGCCATCGCCAGCGGCTCGATTGCCAGTGCAAACAACAAGGGGGACAGGGGGCAACCCTGCCTGGTCCCTCGGTAAAGCCGGAAGTACTCCGAACTCCTCCCATTCGTGGCCACGCACGCCATCGGGGCCTCATATAGCAGCCTTACCCATCTAATTAACCCTTCACCAAATCCAAACCTCCCCAACACCTCCCATAAGTACCCCCACTCCACTCTATCGAAGGCCTTCTCCGCATCCAGCACCACCACTATCTCTGCCTCCCCCTCAATCGCCGGCATCATGATGACATTCAACAATCTCCGCACATTCGTGTTCAGCTGCCTTCCCTTCCCAAAACCTGTCTGGTCCTCGTGTACAACCCCTGGCACACAGTCCTCTATCCTGGTGGCCAGGATTTTTGCCAGCACCTTGACATCTACGTTGAGGAGAGATATGGGCCTGTATGAACCACACTGCTGGGGGTCCTTGTCCCTCTTTAAAATTAACGAGATCAGCGCCCGCGACATCGTCGGGGGCAAAGTCCCCCCTTCCCACGCTTCATTAAGCGTCCGCACCAGCAAGGGGCCCACTAGGTCCACAAACTTTTTATAAAATTCCACCGGGAACCCATCCGGCCCCGGTGCCTTCCCTGACTGCATCTGCCCGATCCCCTTAACTAGCTCCTCCAGCTCAATCGGCGCACCCAACACCTCCACCTGCTCCTCCTGCACCTTCGGGAAAGAAAGCCCGTCGAGAAACCTCTCCATTCCCCTCCTCTCCCCCGTTGGCTCCGACCGGTACAGTTCCCCGTAAAAGTCCATGAAGACCTCATTCACCCCTACCCCCTTCCGCACCACATTCCCACTCTTGTGTCTCACTCCAGCAATTTCTTTAGCCGCATCCCGCTTGCGGAGCTGATGAGCCAGCATCCTACTCGCCTTTTCACCATGTTCGTACACTGCCCCTTGTGCCTTCCTCTACTGTGCCTCCGCCTTTCTAGTGGTCAGAAAATCAAATTTAGCCTGCAGGCTGCGCCTCTCCCTCAACAGTCCCTCCTCTGGTGCCTCTGCGTACCTCCTGTCTACCTCCAGCATCTTTCCCACCAGTCTATCCCTCTCACTCCTCTCGCTCCTCTCCCTGTGTGCCCGGATGGATATCAGCTCCCCACGAATCACTGCCTTCAGGGCTTCCCAGACCACCCCCACCTGAACCTCCCCCGTATTATTCACCTCGAGGTACCCCTCAATACTTGCCCGGACCCTCCAACACACCTCCTCCTCCGCCAACAACCCCACATCCAACCGCCACAACGGGCGCTGGTCCCGCACCTCCCCCATCTCCAACTCTATCCAATGCGGAGCGTGGTCGGAGATTGCAATGGCCGAATACTCGGCCTCCTCCACTCTCGGAATCAGTCCCCTACTCACCACGAAGAAGTCTATTCGAGAGTAGACCCTATGTACGTGGGAGAAGAAAGAGTACTCGCGTGCCCTCGGCCTCACAAACCTCCATGGATCCACCCCACCCATCTGGTCCATAAACCCTTGGCCGCCGCCGGCATCCTACCCGTCCTAGAGCTGGACCGATCCAGTGAAGGATCCAACACCGTATTGAAGTCCCCCCCCCCCCCCCCATGATCAGATCTCCCGCCTCCAGATCCGGGACCCGTCCCAACATACGCCTCATAAAGCCCGCATCGTCCCAATTTGGGGCATACACACTAGAAAGTACCACCTTCTCTCCTTGTAGCCTGCCCCTAACCATAACATACCTACCCCCCTTATCCGCCACCACCACCGATGCCTCAAACGACACATTTTTCCCCACCAGAATTGCCACTCACCGGTTCTTCACATCCAACCCAGAGTGTAAAACCTGCCCCACCCATCCCTTCCTCAGACGGACCTGGCTCGCCACCTTCAGATGGGTCTCCTGAAGCATTGCCACATCCGCCTTTAGCCCCTTCAGATGAGCAAGTACCCTCGACCGCTTCACCGGCCCATTCAATCCTCTCGCATTCCAGGTGACCAACCGAATCAGAGGGCGTCCCGCCCCCCTCCCCCGTCGACTAGCCATAGCCTCTCTACTGCCCGCCCCAGGCCAGCACCCCCTGCCCGACCCAGTCCCCACAGCGACAACACCTCACCTCTGTCCCCCCCCCCCCCCCCCAGCCCCCACCAGCTCCTTCCTGACCCTACCAGCAGCAACCCGGTATTCCCATTTCCCCCCCCCTCCCTTCCCCCCTAGGCTAGGAACCCTCCTAGCCGCGAACCGTCCTCCATTGTACTTCCGTGGGTCAGCTAACTTCTGCTGACCCCGGAAACTCCCGCCAATAACCCGACCCCTCCCAAAGTGGGATCATCCCCCAATCTATCCCTCCTCCAGGCACCGCTCCAGCGCGGGGAAGAACCATCCCGTCTCCCCCCGTCATCGTCTCCACCCCCCAGCCCCGCAGCGCGGGAAACCAGAGGAAAGCCCGCGCTTTCGCACTGCCCCACCACACCCTTCTGACGCAGCTCCCAAATACCAGCCCCACTCCATACCCCCAACCTGACATAGAACACAACAAACCCCCCCAACCCTCCCCGCAAGATACAAAACTCAAACAATGCGCCACAGCAAAAAAAAAACATAACAGAACAACACCCCCATAAATAACCATATCAAAATTGCAAAAGTACAAAAAAAAGAGAACACAGCAACAGCAGAATCCAGTAATAAAGTATTACAACCGACCCCGCAACCCCCAAACACTAGTTCAAGTCCAGTTTCTCTGTCCGCATGAAGGCCCACGCCTCCTCCGGGGAATCAAAATAATAATGCCGGTCCGAATAAGTTACCCACAGGCGCGCGGGCTGCAACATTCCGAACTTTATCTTTTTCCTGTAAAGCACCTCTTTCGTCCGATTAAACCCGGACCGCCGCTTAGCCACCTCCGCACTCCAATCCTGGTAGATCCGCACTACCCCATTCTCCCAGTTGCTGCTCTTCACCTTCTTGGCCCAGCGCAGCACACACTCCCGATCACTGAACCGGTGGAACCTCACCAGCACCGCACGCGGGGGTTCATTCTCCTTAGGCCTCCTGGCCAGCACCCTGTGCGCTCCCTCCAGCTCCAAGGGCAGATGGAAAGACCCGGCCCCCACTAGCGAGTTCAGCATCGTAGCCACGTAGGTTGTCAGGTCCGACCCCTCCAGCCCCTCCGCAAGGCCCAAGATCCGCAGATTTTTCCGCCTCATGCGGTGATCAAGCTCCTCAAAGCGTTCCTGCCACTTCTTGTGGAGTGCCTCGTGTCCCTCCACCTTACTCACGAGGATCCCGGCCTCCTCCTCTCGTTCAGTGGCCTGCGTCTGCAACTCCTTGATGGCAGCACCCTGGGTCGTCTGAATCTCCGAGAGCCTTCTGTTCGTTTCCTGCAGAGAGCTCAGTACCTCAGCCTTGAAGTCTGTAAAGCAGCGCAGGAGAGCAGCTTGTTGCTCCAGGGCCCACTGCTTCCACTCCTCTGGTGCTCCGCCAGCCGCCATCTTGGATTCCTTCCCCCGTTTTTTATGGGGAGCTGCTGCCGTTTTTTTCCCCCTTTCCACTCCGAGTTCGAGTCATGGACTGCAGGGAAAGTCGATCAGCACACCTTCTCCCACCGGGAGACGTCGAAAAATTTCCGTTTTGGGCTCTAAAAAGAGCTGAAAAGTCCGTTTAAAACGGGAGCTCCCAAATGTGCGGCTTCCTACGTCATCGCCGCCACCGGAAGTGCCTTGCACCTTCTCGACGCTCGCCACCCAATAGTAATACATCAGATGGGGCAGAGCCAAACCCCCTAACTGTCGGCCTCTTTGAAGGACCATCTTCCGAATCCTCTCCACCTTACCCGCCTCTACAAATGTCAAAATCAACTATTCCATCTCCATAAAAAATGTCTTTGGCAAAAAAACCAGTAAGCACTGGAATTAAAATCTAAACCACGGCAAGATATTCACCTTTACTGCCTGCACCCAGCCTGCCAATGATAGGGAGAAGCTGTCCCACCTCAACAATCTGCCTTGACCCTACGCACCAGACTTGTTAAATTCAATTTACAGAGCCAGGCCTAGTCCCAAGCCACCTGCACCCCCAGGTATCTGAAGTGAGTAGTCCCCAAATGAAATGGCAATCCCACCCCAAGCCAGCTCCCGCACCCAAAAAGCACTCGCTTTTCTCAAATCCCGAAAAAGCCCCAAATCACGTCAGCAGGCCGTGGGACCCAGCTTAGAAATATAAGCCTTGAAGTCTGTAAAGCAGCGCAGGAGAGCAGCTTGTTGCTCCAGGGCCCACTGCTTCCACTCCTCTGGTGCTCCGCCAGCCGCCATCTTGGATTCCTTCCCCCGTTTTTTATGGGGAGCTGCTGCCGTTTTTTCCCCCTTTCCACTCCGAGTTCGAGTCATGGACTGCAGGGAAAGTCGATCAGCACACCTTCTCCCACCGGGAGACGTCGAAAAATTTCCGTTTTGGGCTCTAAAAAGAGCTGAAAAGTCCGTTTAAAACGGGAGCTCCCAAATGTGCGGCTTCCTACGTCATCGCCGCCACCGGAAGTGCCTTGCACCTTCTCGACGCTCGCCACCCAATAGTAATACATCAGATGGGGCAGAGCCAAACCCCCTAACTGTCGGCCTCTTTGAAGGACCATCTTCCGAATCCTCTCCACCTTACCCGCCTCTACAAATGTCAAAATCAACTATTCCATCTCCATAAAAAATGTCTTTGGCAAAAAAACCAGTAAGCACTGGAATTAAAATCTAAACCACGGCAAGATATTCACCTTTACTGCCTGCACCCAGCCTGCCAATGATAGGGAGAAGCTGTCCCACCTCAACAATCTGCCTTGACCCTACGCACCAGACTTGTTAAATTCAATTTACAGAGCCAGGCCTAGTCCCAAGCCACCTGCACCCCCAGGTATCTGAAGTGAGTAGTCCCCAAATGAAATGGCAATCCCACCCCAAGCCAGCTCCCGCACCCAAAAAGCACTCGCTTTTCTCAAATCCCGAAAAAGCCCCAAATCACGTCAGCAGGCCGTGGGACCCAGCTTAGAAATATAAGCCTTGAAGTCTGTAAAGCAGCGCAGGAGAGCAGCTTGTTGCTCCAGGGCCCACTGCTTCCACTCCTCTGGTGCTCCGCCAGCCGCCATCTTGGATTCCTTCCCCCGTTTTTTATGGGGAGCTGCTGCCGTTTTTTCCCCCTTTCCACTCCGAGTTCGAGTCATGGACTGCAGGGAAAGTCGATCAGCACACCTTCTCCCACCGGGAGACGTCGAAAAATTTCCGTTTTGGGCTCTAAAAAGAGCTGAAAAGTCCGTTTAAAACGGGAGCTCCCAAATGTGCGGCTTCCTACGTCATCGCCGCCACCGGAAGTGCCTTGCACCTTCTCGACGCTCGCCACCCAATAGTAATACATCAGATGGGGCAGAGCCAAACCCCCTAACTGTCGGCCTCTTTGAAGGACCATCTTCCGAATCCTCTCCACCTTACCCGCCTCTACAAATGTCAAAATCAACTATTCCATCTCCATAAAAAATGTCTTTGGCAAAAAAACCAGTAAGCACTGGAATTAAAATCTAAACCACGGCAAGATATTCACCTTTACTGCCTGCACCCAGCCTGCCAATGATAGGGAGAAGCTGTCCCACCTCAACAATCTGCCTTGACCCTACGCACCAGACTTGTTAAATTCAATTTACAGAGCCAGGCCTAGTCCCAAGCCACCTGCACCCCCAGGTATCTGAAGTGAGTAGTCCCCAAATGAAATGGCAATCCCACCCCAAGCCAGCTCCCGCACCCAAAAAGCACTCGCTTTTCTCAAATCCCGAAAAAGCCCCAAATCACGTCAGCAGGCCGTGGGACCCAGCTTAGAAATATAAGCCTTGAAGTCTGTAAAGCAGCGCAGGAGAGCAGCTTGTTGCTCCAGGGCC
Organism: Scyliorhinus canicula; assembly: GCF_902713615.1. Classification (NCBI taxonomy): domain Eukaryota; kingdom Metazoa; phylum Chordata; class Chondrichthyes; order Carcharhiniformes; family Scyliorhinidae; genus Scyliorhinus; species Scyliorhinus canicula. Next base: position 49,982,236 of record NC_052146.1, read on the forward strand.
CACTGCTTCCACTCCTCTGGTGCTCCGCCAGCCGCCATCTTGGATTCCTTCCCCCGTTTTTTATGGGGAGCTGCTGCCGTTTTTTCCCCCTTTCCACTCCGAGTTCGAGTCATGGACTGCAGGGAAAGTCGATCAGCACACCTTCTCCCACCGGGAGACGTCGAAAAATTTCCGTTTTGGGCTCTAAAAAGAGCTGAAAAGTCCGTTTAAAACGGGAGCTCCCAAATGTGCGGCTTCCTACGTCATCGCCGCCACCGGAAGTGCCTTGCACCTTCTCGACGCTCGCCACCCAATAGTAATACATCAGATGGGGCAGAGCCAAACCCCCTAACTGTCGGCCTCTTTGAAGGACCATCTTCCGAATCCTCTCCACCTTACCCGCCTCTACAAATGTCAAAATCAACTATTCCATCTCCATAAAAAATGTCTTTGGCAAAAAAACCAGTAAGCACTGGAATTAAAATCTAAACCACGGCAAGATATTCACCTTTACTGCCTGCACCCAGCCTGCCAATGATAGGGAGAAGCTGTCCCACCTCAACAATCTGCCTTGACCCTACGCACCAGACTTGTTAAATTCAATTTACAGAGCCAGGCCTAGTCCCAAGCCACCTGCACCCCCAGGTATCTGAAGTGAGTAGTCCCCAAATGAAATGGCAATCCCACCCCAAGCCAGCTCCCGCACCCAAAAAGCACTCGCTTTTCTCAAATCCCGAAAAAGCCCCAAATCACGTCAGCAGGCCGTGGGACCCAGCTTAGAAATATAAGCCTTGAAGTCTGTAAAGCAGCGCAGGAGAGCAGCTTGTTGCTCCAGGGCCCACTGCTTCCACTCCTCTGGTGCTCCGCCAGCCGCCATCTTGGATTCCTTCCCCCGTTTTTTATGGGGAGCTGCTGCCGTTTTTTCCCCCTTTCCACTCCGAGTTCGAGTCATGGACTGCAGGGAAAGTCGATCAGCACACCTTCTCCCACCGGGAGACGTCGAAAAATTTCCGTTTTGGGCTCTAAAAAGAGCTGAAAAGTCCGTTTAAAACGGGAGCTCCCAAATGTGCGGCTTCCTACGTCATCGCCGCCACCGGAAGTGCCTTGCACCTTCTCGACGCTCGCCACCCAATAGTAATACATCAGATGGGGCAGAGCCAAACCCCCTAACTGTCGGCCTCTTTGAAGGACCATCTTCCGAATCCTCTCCACCTTACCCGCCTCTACAAATGTCAAAATCAACTATTCCATCTCCATAAAAAATGTCTTTGGCAAAAAAACCAGTAAGCACTGGAATTAAAATCTAAACCACGGCAAGATATTCACCTTTACTGCCTGCACCCAGCCTGCCAATGATAGGGAGAAGCTGTCCCACCTCAACAATCTGCCTTGACCCTACGCACCAGACTTGTTAAATTCAATTTACAGAGCCAGGCCTAGTCCCAAGCCACCTGCACCCCCAGGTATCTGAAGTGAGTAGTCCCCAAATGAAATGGCAATCCCACCCCAAGCCAGCTCCCGCACCCAAAAAGCACTCGCTTTTCTCAAATCCCGAAAAAGCCCCAAATCACGTCAGCAGGCCGTGGGACCCAGCTTAGAAATATAAGCCTTGAAGTCTGTAAAGCAGCGCAGGAGAGCAGCTTGTTGCTCCAGGGCCCACTGCTTCCACTCCTCTGGTGCTCCGCCAGCCGCCATCTTGGATTCCTTCCCCCGTTTTTTATGGGGAGCTGCTGCCGTTTTTTCCCCCTTTCCACTCCGAGTTCGAGTCATGGACTGCAGGGAAAGTCGATCAGCACACCTTCTCCCACCGGGAGACGTCGAAAAATTTCCGTTTTGGGCTCTAAAAAGAGCTGAAAAGTCCGTTTAAAACGGGAGCTCCCAAATGTGCGGCTTCCTACGTCATCGCCGCCACCGGAAGTGCCTTGCACCTTCTCGACGCTCGCCACCCAATAGTAATACATCAGATGGGGCAGAGCCAAACCCCCTAACTGTCGGCCTCTTTGAAGGACCATCTTCCGAATCCTCTCCACCTTACCCGCCTCTACAAATCCGAATCCTCTCCACCTTACCCGCCTCTACAAATGTCAAAATCAACTATTCCATCTCCATAAAAAATGTCTTTGGCAAAAAAACCAGTAAGCACTGGAATTAAAATCTAAACCACGGCAAGATATTCACCTTTACTGCCTGCACCCAGCCTGCCAATGATAGGGAGAAGCTGTCCCACCTCAACAATCTGCCTTGACCCTACGCACCAGACTTGTTAAATTCAATTTACAGAGCCAGGCCTAGTCCCAAGCCACCTGCACCCCCAGGTATCTGAAGTGAGTAGTCCCCAAATGAAATGGCAATCCCACCCCAAGCCAGCTCCCGCACCCAAAAAGCACTCGCTTTTCTCAAATCCCGAAAAAGCCCCAAATCACGTCAGCAGGCCGTGGGACCCAGCTTAGAAATATACAACAAAAGGTCGGCAGTGTACAGGGAAATCTTATGCCCCACCCCCACCTCTCACTATTCCCCTCCACTTGGCCGTAGAGGTCTATTACCAGAACAAACAAAATGGAGGACATGGGTCACCCCTGTTTAGTTCCCCTATGCAGCTGAAAATATCCTGAGTTCACCTCATTTGTACGAGCACTCGCCTTCTGTTGCTTATATAATAATTTGACCCACACCACAAACTTAGGCCCAATCCCAAACTGCTCCAACACCGCAAACAAATAGCTCCCCTCTATTCGATCAAACACTTTCTCCACATCCACCGCCACCTCCAGCTCTGCCTCCTCTTCTGATGGGGAGAGCACCACGTTTTAACAAGTGCCGCATATTCAAGGGCCACTGCCTATCCTTCACAAACCTTGTCTGATCCTCCACAATCACCTGCGGAAGGCACTCCTCAAACCTAAGCGCTAACACTTTGGCAAGAATCTTGGCATCTACCTTTACCAGAGATATTGGCCAGATGACCCACACTCCACCGGGTCCTTATCCTTTTTTAACAACAGCAAAATAGATGCCTGTCCCATCGTCTCTGGGAGTGCCCCCTTAGCCACCGTGTCCTCAGACATCTCCATCAACAATGGCGCCAGCCTATCCTACACAGGAATTTATAGTGAAAGAAGATGAGAGAATAGAATATTTTAAATATAGTATAAACATTGGGTTTCAGTTGATTTATGTGCAACTGTAGCTGAGTGAACCAAGTGGAGTAAGATAAATACACATCTTTTGTGGTGCTGACACTAAGATTCCACTTTGTTTCACTTTGATTTGTAGATGAAATTTGATAACTTTAGTTATTTTCAATTATTAATGTAATTTCACAAAATGGCACATAGATCTGTTTGACAAACCATTAGTGATGCTTAGCAAACTTAATGAATGAACATTTTTGCTCCAGTGTGAACCCAATTGTTGTGTCAAAATTACATTGTTCATCTGTTAATTACGTTTTTTTAAGTTTAGAACAGTACAGCACAGAACAGGCCCTTCGGCCCTCGATGTTGTGCCGAGCAATGATCACCCTACTCAAACTCACGTATCCACCCTATACCCGTAACCCAACAACTCCCCCTTAACCTTACTTTTTAGAACACTACGGGCAATTTAGCATGGCCAATCCACCTAACCCGCACATCTTTGGACTGTGGGAGGAAACCGGAGCACCCGGAGGAAACCCACGCACACACGGGGAGGACGTGCAGACTCCACACAGACAGTGACCCAGCCCTGGAGCTGTGAAGCATTGATGCTAACCACTATGCTACCGTGCTGCCACCGTTTACAAAATATGAAGCTCTTTCTTGCCCACTGACTTGCATGCGATTGTAATTTCTTCTATATAAAAATGAAGGCTAATTTCAGCAGTTCTGTTTTAAGTAATACTTAAAATACTTGCCCTGCCCTGCCCTCTTCCTCATTGGGTTGAAAATGCAGAAGCTTAGTAACTGTGAAATGCTTGACAGAGGCCAAAAGGGAGAAATTTTAAATCAAAAGAATAAATTCTTTAAACATCTTGAAATTCTCACTGCGACAATATTTCCTCTTTATCACAAACAAAATAATATGTGCAGTTCCGTATATTTTTAACAAAAGCAATATAAGGCCAAATTGAAACTTTTTTTAAAATCCAGTTGATTTCTCCTATGGGTTTTAGTGACATCCTCATTTAAAATTAACACCTATCTATGAGCAGGTATGACAAGTTAGTTCTAATTATTTTTGTTTTCTCAATTTCCAGAAATTTGCGTCAGATCTTCCAGTCTCTTCCACCCTTTATTGACATTTTATCATTACTACTTTTCTTCATGGTCATTTTTGCTGTCTTGGGTAAGTTCTTATGTACTTAGTTTATGATTTATTTTCACTGTACATGTACCCTACCCTATCTAAATATGTTCTTTACTACTATATTCTACTCACATTTTAGAGTTTATCATTTGAAGCATTGCGACCCATTGATCTGTCTGATACTTATTTGATTTTTAAGCTTGAAAAATATCATTACGAACAAATCGTCAACTAATTAAATTATCAATATTAACCTTTAAATATGTAGGGAACCTAATTTTTAATAGAAGAAGTAATATTGAGAAGCCAGAGGCGTTAAGTAAATGACGCTGAGTGACATCCTGCTTCAGGTTTTGGGAAGAAAAAAGGTCCGAATTGTAACTCCCAAAATGAGTGGGTTGGGGGTCAGGTGAGATGTTAAAACTTAGAAATCTCAAATCCATTTCCAACCTGCCCAGCATGTGGGAAACCCCAAATTTAATGAGTTTCCTGATAGAAACTCTGCCTTCTGCCTACACAGCCTGTTTCTGTCAAACCCCCCACCGTCCCAGGTTTTGGGCTTCTGGAATGGACGGTCCCATTGATTGTGGAGATGCAGTCACAGAGCCAGGGACTACATGTGGGGATGTCGGCGAGCATCCAGGACCTGCAGGTGCAGTTCGAGGAGTCCAACCGTGTGCAGGAAGTGGTGACAACCACGTGTGCCACCCAGGCCAACACCGCATGGGTGGTGTCCGTGGTGGAGGCCTTGGGGACGAAGATTTCGGCCATGGATCAACATGTCCAAGGCCTGGGGTACTCTGCACAGGATGTGGGCGAGGCCCAGGTCAGGGTTGCCCTATCGCAGGCAGCCATGTGCCAAGGCCACATGGACATTGCAGTGGTACTCCTGAACATGGTCCAGTTGGGACTACCCAGACGCTGGCCAATGTGGCACAGATCCAGAAGGAGGTGTCGCAGTCACTGGCTCATGTGACACAGACCCAGAAAGTCGTCACTCAGTCAAAGCGTGATGTGGTGTCGTCCCAGAGGGAGAAGGCTGGGGTTGTGGCGCAATGGTAGCGCATCTGACTCCAGATCAGAAGGTTGTGTGTTCAAATCACGTTGGGCTCGCTGAGTGTTTCTTCTTTGTTCTTTAGGGTTTTGGCCAAGAGTGGTATCATGACCGGCACAGGCTTGGAGGGCCAATGGGCCTGTTCCTGTGAAGTATTATTCTTTGTTCTTTGAGTGTCGAGATCCTGATCGGGATGGGAGTGGGCCACCAGGACTGGCAGCTCAAGGTGGCGATGGAGCCTTAAGGGTTAGCTCTGCTTGCACCCCGTCCCATGGAGTAGCCCAGGGGCCATCGGGCACCCTGAGGGAGGAGGAGGTGATGGGGCCCGTGCCGGTGACTCCTACAGGGGAGGCATCGGAACACTGCAGCAGTTCGGACTCCCCCACTCCTGTTCATGGCACATTACATGGGCAGAGGGCAGAACTGGGTGGCACCACACCACAGGGACACGCGGTCACCCCAGAAGACGGCCCCCAAAGGGGACCTAGATCACAGCAGGCTGCCTCCACTCCTGTTGGACCGTCTGAGAATCCAGCTAGGCATAGTGTTAGGGCCTTTAAAGCCAGAAAAGTATACAATTAGGTTTGCACGGGTGCAGGGCACAGTTTAGCGATAGGGGCTAGGACAAACCTGTATGCATGTTTTCAGATTAAACCCCTGTGCGAAATGTACAACCTGCGTCGGTACTCCATCAGAAGAGCGTGAGGGGTGGACTGGTCTTGGTTGGTCGCAGTGATGGTGGTGGCGGTGGTGGTGGTGTTGTGTGTGTGCGGCGGGGGGAATTGGCAGGGTGGGCTTGGCCCAGGGACTGCGGTTCCATCACCGGTCCGGTGTCCCGTCCCCCCCCTCCCCCAAACCACACCTCCGCCACCCCAGGGATTCGGTGGGACCGTCTGATGGAATTACCAGCTTCCATGCAGGGATCACCCAGGTGGACAGTGGTAAGTGCCACCGTGTGCAGGAGTCAGACATTGTCAAACGATGTGGAACACCACAGCTCATCAGAGTTGCATTCATCCATTCCTTGGCACAGAGTTGCATTCATTCCATACCTGCTGTGACTGCCAAGCCAGCCCCCCACCCCCCAAAGCGCTATACTGGAGGGCCCCTCCAGAGCGGTCCAGGCACCTGACAAGCATCTTCAGGATGCAAAGCACTGCTTGTGCATGCATCTGGTTGCTGCATCGTTGTAGTGGGTCTCCGTGTCGGTCTGTGACCTCCAGATAGGCGTCATCAGCCACGACCACAGTGAGTAACTCCTGACATCCAGGAGCCAACCCCCCAGTCAGGGGTTTGCCTCAAAGAGGCCAGGAACCGTCAAGTGTGCCAGGATGCAGGCATGATGCACACCGCCTGGTTAATGGGTGCAGACGTGCATGATGCACAGCTGATGGTCACACACCAGCTGTACGTTCATTGAGTGAAACCCTTTTCGGTTTGTGTAGAGTGGCCTCTCATCTGCAGGTGCTCGTAGGGCAACAGGCATCCCATCTCGGCAATGGCAGTGAACACCGCTTCCCAGGCATCCTGGTGGGCTCAGTCCATATTAAAATGGATGTATTGTGGGCGACACGGTGGCGCAGTTGTTAGCACTGCTACCTGAGGAGCAGGGTTCAATTCTGGCCCCGGGTCACTATCAATGTGGAGTTTTCGTATTCTCTCCTTGTCTGCATGGGTTTCACACCCACAACCCAAAGATATGCAGGTTAGGTGGATTGGCCACACTAAATTGCCCCTTAATTGGAAAAAAATAATTGGGTACGCTAAATTTATTTTTTGTAACTGGATGTATTGTGCTGCCTGGGCATATAAGCCGCCTGTCCACCGAGCTATGTGAGATCCCAGACAAGTCCCCACTCGGCGACTACAAGGATCCCGTGGTGTAGAGGTTCAGGACAAACATCACCTTGATGGCCACTGGGAGCAGGTGTCCTTCCCCCATTCCCTCACGATGCCAGATGCACTGTGATCAGGCAGATATGTAACACTGTCCCCCTGCTCTGCCAGAATCTTCTGCGGCATGCCCTGTCCGGCAGGTTCTCGAATGACAGGCACTGCCGGTACTCACAAGGCCTTTGCAATACCTGCTTTGCATCTCCTCCTTGTGTTGTTAGGCGGCCGGCTCTCTGTCCTCAACGACTGCCTCCTGTTCCTCTGCGGCCGGCTCCACTGCAGCTTCCTCCTCCTAGAGGTCTCCAGCTCGTAAATCCTCAGTGCATCCCCCATGGCTGCAGTGACTAGGAGGAAGGCCACCATTGCCAGTTGAATTCTAATATCCACTGGCTGCAGGGAGTGAAAGGCCGACATGTTAGCTTGGTGCGTACCCCATGCCTAATCAGGCCCAACGGGCTACATGGTGGCTCCTGTTGGCGCAATAGACCCTGCCCCCGCATCCCCTCATTCCTGGCTCCGTCTGTGCCTGACACCCTGTGGGCCACTGGCCCTGACGCTCGTCACTGATACCAGGGATATCGTAGGCTAGCTGGGCTCGTGCCAGCGATATGCTCCATGGCCTCCCTAACACTCCCCTGTAGGGGCTACTGTGGATGTTGCCCGCATACTGCCCTGCGGTGGCAGCTGGTTGGGGGGGGTACTATAGCAACGGGTGGGGTGCGGGGTAGGGGCTGAGGTGCAGCCATGGTGGAGGGTGGGGACTGGGATGTGATGGCGTGGAGATACTCATATGGTCAGTGGCACTCTGCAGAAGCATGGGTCAGGGTGGGTGGTCAATGGGGTTGGTGAGTGACAAGGTGGCTGCCTTGCAGGCCGTGGCAATGGCTGTCCGTGCCTGGACAACCACCCCTGTCCCGTGTGTGTGTGTGTGTGTGTGTGGGGGGGGGGGGGGGGGGGGGGGGGGTCACTCTGGCCCAATGGCCTGTTAAGACCCCACACCCAGGCCTGGCAGAGGCCCACCCCCAACCCAGCCAGCCCGACCAGTGTCAGGACCGGTAGCCCACGGTCACACCTCTGCATGTCCTACTTCCTCTCTGTCCCTCATGAGCCAAGGTGCCTGTTCCCCGACATTGAAAGTACAAATGTGCATTGGCATCGGGAATTCCCTGAGAATTGCGGGGGCCCCGGAGAATACCAGGTCAGGCCCGCTAATGATATGCAAACGGCGTTTACTGTATGTGTGGAGTGGAACGTATTGCACCGGAGAATTCCGATTTGGCATGAACCTGGCAACCGCCACAATTTCGGCATCAGAACTGATTCTCCACCCAATCGTGATTTTGGCATCGGCAAACAGAGAACCTTGCCCAATATGTTCCTGCCGTATACATTCCCTAGCCTGTTTTGACAGAACAAAATGAACAGTTGTTTCTAGATGTGATCAGTAGTCTTCCATCCATTTAAATCTATAGAGATAAATCAGTACCATCTCACTGATGCTTCCTGAGTTGAAATTACTCCAGGATGTGTGTGGGTTCTATGGCTAACATGCCTTCTTGGGGTGGCCTTCAGTGCAAGTGGAAATTCTAGTTGGTTGGTTTCTATGAAGGGGAAATGAGCCAGGATATCATAAGGAGATATTTTCAGTATGGACCTTGAGTAGCTTGCACTGATCAGCTCAGATTCGCAAGAATATCAAATCTTTTTTTTTAATTTAGAGTACCCAATTCTTTTTTTCCAATTAAGGGGCAATTTAGTATGGCCAATTCATCTACCCTGCACATCTTTTTGGGTTGTGGGGGTGACACCCACGCAGACACGTAAGAATGTGCAAACTCCACACGGACAGTGACCCGGAGCCAGGATCGAACCCAGGTCCTCAGCGCTGTGAGGCAGCAGTGCTAACCACTGTGCCACCCATCAAGGAGCATGGAGGAGTCTAGCTCGAACTTTGTCCATTCCTTCCTACTGAGCTTGGAGTCCATTGTAGTGGCCAACTCCATGGTAATACTTTCAGATCCAACTGTGATATAGCATATGATGGCCATTTTCTTAGTTTCCATTGCGACACATCTGAGTGAAAGCTCAGGCTGAGGTCCTGCGATCTCTGCTTTCTGTCATGCAGGTTGAGATTGCCAGTGTTCGAGTGGCCGAGAAAGGTCTCAGCAGTCCTGCAATATGTGCTTCAGCATTGCTGAGGGACCAGTCAGGGAAGTGGCACTGACTCACTTGTATATATATCTCTGGGGCAGCATGCCACTCCTGCAAGACAGACTCAAGTTGAGTATTGAATGGATTAATGGATGTTTTATTCAATAAAATTGGAAAGGGATGGTTGCTTTGTGGTGCCTTTTATTTCAGCATTGTGATCAGTAGAACACTGTTGTGGATGATGCAGGAGGCACTGGGAGACACACTCGTCCAGATACTGGAGGCTCCTTACACCCCAAGCATTCCAGCCAATAGAACTGTTGCTTCAGGATATCGATGATCTGCTTCACACTATCCTTAGTTACAGCATGGCTCTCACTCATTGTAGGAACACTGGCCATGTATGGCGGGTTCTGGAGACAAATCATCAGTCATGAGTATAGTGTATATCTCTTGTCACCGAACTGCCACCCTCTGATTGAACATGGTAGCTCAACAATAGCTGGAACTGCATACTGGCTCTGAAGGAGAGCATCATGACAACTGCCAGGATAGTGGACATCCACCAGTATGGGTGCACACTAATGTACATTGAATGAATGGTACTCCTTGCAGTTTTGGTGCACCCCATTGAGATGCAATGCCTTCAAGGCCATGTGTGTGCAGTTGATGGTTCCTTAGATCATGTGGAAAGCTGCCATCCAGACTAAGCCATGTGACTGCTTCACCTACTTTGCCCTATCCCCCTCCAATGCTGGTAGATCTGCATTTCTAGCTCCCATGACTGGGAGTGGTGCATCCAGCTACCTTTCAAAGGGCACACAACTGCTTACAAACGTCTAGTCCTCTTCCTTCTGACTTAAAGAACTTCTGTCAACTCCACCCACATAGTATTTTCACTAAGAGGTGGTGGAAGCGGGGCCGATAATGACATTTAAGGGGCACCTTGACAAATACATGAATAGGATGGGAATAGAGGGATACGGAGCCAGGAAGTGTAGAAGATTTTAGTTTAGACGGGCAACATGGTCGGCACGGGCTTGGAGGGCCGAAGGGCCTGTTCTGTGCTGTATTTTTCTATGTTCTAACTCTGCAGCCTGAAGTAGATTGTCAAAAGCAACTCATCTGAAAGGTGACGCCTTAAACCGTGCTTGGTGGGGGATGGGACTCCCTCATCCAGCATTTAGTTGAACACATGATCAGCTATGTGTGTTTAAGAGAGAATGTTAACAGGAACGGTGAAGTCCAGATTGATAGGCCAGGCATCAAATCAGCATTACACGCTGACTGATGCCACAATCTGCATACTTCCAATGCGTCCACAGGACGCCTGTGCTATTGCCCTTCACAATTTGGCAGTTGGCACAGGTCTTGCCAGCTACCACAGTGGCAGAATACCACCATGTGGAATCCAATTTTGCTGCATTTGAGGTGTCAATTCCAAATGGGTGGAGGAACGAGAATACCAGGTAACACAGGTTGGAGAATGAATTACCTGTACAGTCTGCTTTTTGCAAATGATCAGTTCTGGAACAGTTAAATTGAAATATGGGTGCAACTGCAAATAGCATGCAGAAAACTGGGAAAGGCTTGGAAAAGTATTATATATAGGAAATATAAACTAGCATACACTTTATACCGGTATTGTCTGAGGATATTTCTCAGGCTGCTGTTATGCTGTCTTCTAATATATAATGCTATTTTTTGATTATTTTCGTTTAGGGTTTTATTTGTTCTCAGCTAATCCATTGGACCCAGTAAGTAATCACAGTCTTTAATAAAAAAATGCTTGTCATTTGTTTAATATCTATATCTTTTGTTTGAATACCATACATCATGTGCATAAAATGAATATTCCAGGAGAGATTCTTGCTTGTTAACACACAATGAAGTTATATTCTATGATTCCTAGTTAGTTATCTGGATTGTATAGTTATGTGGAGTTTTAAGTAATTATTATTTTTAAAATAAATTTAGAGTACCCAATTTTTTTTTTTCCCAATTAAGAGGCAATTTAGTATGGCCAATCCACCGAACCTGCACATCTTTTGGTTGTGGGGGTGAAGCCCACACAAACACGGGGAAAATGTGCAAACTCCACACAGACAGTGACCCAGGGCCGGGATCCGAACCCAGGTCCTCAGCGCAGTAGGCAGCAGAGCTAACCACTCTGCCACGTGCCCTTAGAGGACTTCTTGACAAATACATGAATAGGATGGGAATAGAGGAATATGGACCCCGGAAGTGTAGAAGATTTTAGTTTAGACGGGCAGCATGGTCGGCACAGGTTTGGAGGGCCGAAGGGCCTGTTCCTGCACTGTACTTTTCTTTGTTCTTTGTTTATTCACCCTAATTTTTAAGAAATTATTTGTAATATTTTGTTTGATACATTAATTTGAGGTAAATTGTTTGAATCAAGTTTGTAATAAGTATGTTTTAGGAACAGGCTCCTTGAGCTTGTTCCACCATTCAATCAGACATGGCTAACCCGACTGCTTTTCCCCCATATAATAATAATAATCTTTATTGTCACAAGTAGGCTGACATTAACACTGCAATGAAGTTACTGTGAAAAGCCCCCTAATTCCGTGAGGTTAGCAAAATCTGCCAATCACAAATTTAAAATTAACAAATTACCTCATGTCATCTTGTGTTTACAGATGAGATTTCTAAACTTCTACCCCCTTTTGCATCTACCCCCCTTTTCCAACGTCACTGCTGAATGGCTCGGCGCTATACTTTAAACTATATCCCCTAGACCTAGACACCCTGGCCAGTAGAAATCCTGGGCGAAATTCTCCGGTGACCGTCGCGATGCCCAGGACCCGGCGCCAAAAGCGGCGCTGATGACTCCGGCGTCGGGCCCCGCGAAACATCGCGTATTCTCCGGGCCCGAAGGGGCCAGCAGCGGCGTTACGCCATTCATGTCGGCGTCACCCGCTGACGTCGGGCAACATAATCAACACCTCCCAGCGTGACTACACAAAAGAGGCCCCCCCCTCCCAACCCACCGGCACCCGCACTCTGTGATCTCTTTCTTCCCCCAACCCACCGGCACTCGCACTCTGTGATCTCTCCCTCTCCCCCAACCCACCGGCACCCGCACTCTGTGATCTCTCCCTCTCCCCCCAACCCACCGGCACTCGCACTCTGTGATCTCTCCCTCTCCCCCAACCCACCGGCACTCGCACTCTGTGATCTCTCCCTCTCCCCCAACCCACCGGCACCCGCACTCTGTGATCTCTCCCTCTCCCCCAACCCACCGGCACCCGCACTCTGTGATCTCTCCCTCTCCCCCCAACCCACCGGCACTCGCACTCTGTGATCTCTCCCTCTCCCCCAACCCACCGGCACCCCCACTCTGTGATCTCTCCCTCTCCCCCAACCCACCGGCACCCGCACTCTGTGATCTCTTTCTTCCCCAACCCACCGGCACTCGCACTCTGTGATCTCTCTCTCTCCCCCCCCACAACCCACCGGCACCCGCACTCTGTGATCTCTCTCTCTCCCTCTCCCCCCAACCCACCAGCACCCGCACTCTGTGATCTCTTTCTTCCCCAACCCACCGGCACTCGCACTCTGTGATCTCTCTCTCTCCCCCCCCCCCCCCCCCAACCCACCGGCACCCGCACTCTGTGATCTCTCCCTCTCCCCCAACCCACCGGCACCCGCACTCTGTGATCTCTCTCTCTCCCTCTCCCCCCAACCCACCAGCACCCGCACTCTGTGATCTCTTTCTTCCCCAACCCACCGGCACTCGCACTCTGTGATCTCTCTCTCTCCCCCCCCCCCCCCAACCCACCGGCACCCGCACTCTGTGATCTCTCCCTCTCCCCCAACCCACCGGCACCCGCACTCTGTGATCTCTCTCTCTCCCTCTCCCCCCAACCCACCAGCACCCGCACTCTGTGATCTCTTTCTTCCCCAACCCACCGGCACTCGCACTCTGTGATCTCTCTCTCTCCCCCCCCACAACCCACCGGCACCCGCACTCTGTGATCTCTCCCCCCCCACAACCCACCGGCACTCGCACTCTGTGATCTCTCTCTCTCCCCCCCCCACAACCCACCGGCACTCGCACTCTGTGATCTCTCCCTCTCCCCCCAACCCACCGGCACCCGCACTCTGTGATCTCTCCCTCTCCCCCCAACCCACCGGCACCCGCACTCTGTGATCTCATTCTCTCCCCCCCACAACCCACCGGCACCCGCACTCTGTGATCTCTCTCTCCCCCCCAACCCACCGGCACCCGCACTCTGTGATCTCTCTCTCCCCCCCCAACCCACCGGCACCCGCACTCTGTGATCTCTCTCTCCCCCCCAACCCACCGGCACCCGCACTCTGTGATCTCTCCCTCTCCCCCAACCCACCAGCACCCGCACTCTGTGATCTCTCTCTCTCCCCCCCACAACCCACCGGCACCCGCACTCTGTGATCTCTCTCTCTCTCTCTCCCTCTCCCCCCAACCCACCGGCACCCGCACTCTGTGATCTCTCTCTCTCTCTCCCTCTCCCCCCCAACCCACCGGCACTCGCACTCTGTGATCCCCGCCCCCGCCCCCCCAACCCACCAACCCACTGGCACTCACACTCTGTGATCTCTCTCCCTCTCCCCCCAACCCACCAACCCACTGGCACCCGCACTCTGTGATCTCTCCCTCTCCCCCCAACCCACCGGCACCCGCACTCTGTGATCTCTCCCTCTCCCCCCCAACCCACCGGCACTCGCACTCTGTGATCTCTCCCTCTCCCCCCCCCCAACCCACCGGCACTCGCACTCTGTGATCTTCCCCCCCCCCGCCCCCAACCCACCGGCACTCGCACTCTGTGATCTCCCACCTCCACGATGAACGGCGTCAACCATCAGCACTGGTTGACGCCGTTAAATACCTGTTGTGATTAACGCCGACGTGACCCGTGGCCACGTCGGCGGGAATGCGGCGCATCCGGGCCGGAGAATAACGGCAGAACAGAAACCCGTAGCCTCCCGCCGGCCCCCGCCATTCTCCGAGGCGGGCGGCGGGAATGGCGGCACGCCGACGTCTTGCGGGTGGGAAAATTCTGGACATGGCGGGGGTGGGATTTTCGGCGGCCCCGGGCGATTCTCCGACCCTGCTGGGGGTCGGAGAATTTTGCCCCCTTTCTTTCTCGCTATCCTCAGATCCCATTAATACTAGAAAACTTTGATCAAAGCACTCCTCAATTTCCTAGATTCTAGAGTTGATGTAATCTCACATTGTACTTTAACCCATGGAGTCCAGCTGTTAAATCTACTTTGCACTCTCTTCTGAGCAAATATATCCTTTTTAAGGCATGGTAGCCAGAACGACTCTCTGGCTGAAATTTACCAGCTCTTTGGAGACGGGCTGGGAGATGGGAACGGTGATAGAAAGGCTTTGGGAGAGATATCCAATATGTTTCGACCGACATGGACTCCTTCCAGTAGTGGAAATGGCAGTAACTCTGGAGGCTGGCGGCTAATTAAGCAATTAATTGTCCTATTGTCAGCCATTTTACCATCCTGCCAGCATTTTACCAATGTCGGAAAGCACTCCCATCACCATCTGTGGAATCCACCAGCTGCATCAAGACAACCTGCCAGCAAGAAGTGATGACAGTGGTTGCCCCTGGGAACCAACATCATCACTAGAGGGGTATGTCCTCGAAACACTGGGGCCAGCCAGCCAGCCAGCCCCTGGTGCATCTACAATATTTCCTGCAGCGCTTCGAAGACACCTCAACATAGAGACGCCCTGTCCTTGTTACCTAAGCAGCGGCCTTTGCTATTGATGGCGCTACAGAGCTTTTGGCTGTCTGATTGCGAAGGTTGAAAGAGAACTTCGAAGGGTAGGCCGCTGTCCTACGGTGGCCTCTTAAGTGGGATTCACTGGAAAAATTGCCCACGTTGCGCCGCTGTGTGCCACATGGGTTCAGAACCCACATTTGGTTCTAATGTTGGGACACGCGGTGTGCTAATAAAATCTCGGCCTCTGTCTTCTGTCAGTCCACCAATTCGCTGACCAAGTCAATAATTTGCCTTCAGGTCCGTGAGCTTCATCATTAGTTAAATGCTATTAAGAGGGTGCTCTATCGAATGCCTTTTTCAAGTCCATATATATAGCATCCACAGACATTCCCCTGCCCAATGCTTTAGTCACTCCTTCAAAACTTTCAATCACGTTCATGAGGCATGTTCTACTCTTTACAAGGGATGGCCTAACCAGCGACGCCCACATCCCGTAAATGAATTTTTTAAAAATCCTTATTGGTTCTCTGATCAGCTAAAAATTTCCAAGATGTATGATCATTTTTATCTTTATTATCTCTATTAATTTCCCAGTTTCTTAAATAGCAGAAATATTAAGAAAAATATATACATAAAGGTATGATGTTTTCAATTTGTTAGAAAGTGATTATAATGTTCAGTTTTTCTGACAATGCTATTTTGTTTTCTGCTTGCAGTATTTCAGCACTCCAGAAGATAGCCTTGTCAGTTTGTTTGTTCTCTTAACGACAGCTAAGTGAGTGTACACAATATTCCAATTGAACAATAGAATCAAAATTCTTATGGTGACATAGTGGTATTATCGCTGGACTAGTAATCCAGAAACCCAGAGTAGACTCTGAGGACCCAGCTTCAAATCCCGCCATGGCAGATGGTGAAATTTGAATTCAATAAATATCTGGAATTAAAAATTGAAAGAAAACCATGAAACCATTGTTGAATTTTATGAAAACCCACTAATTTCCCTACTTGGAAATCCTTCTGGCCAATGCGTGACTCCAGATTCACAGCGATGTGGTTGACTCTTAAATACCCTCAGGGATGGGCAATAAATGCTGGCCCAGCTAGCGAAGCCCACATCCCAACAACAAATAAAATAAAACAATGGTTACTCCCAGAGAAAGGGCTTTAAAGAGTGAAATGGTTTTGTTGCCCTTTTTACGATTAGTTGCTAGAGTAAGTTACATTCATGTAGCATGTGGTAAAATTCCAAACCATTGCTCTATATCATTATCACAGGCTGTTTAAATGTAGGATGGTGGCATAGTATGTTGAGGTGCGAGGAGCTTTTGCCATTAAGTATGAGGAAGAAGTGGAGGGATGGAAGATGTAGTTTTGCGTCTGTAACTTCTAACCTGATGAATTGGTACTGTCAAGCTGAGGCAGAATTTCACATCAGGAAAGAAAATTATATGAACAATTCCTCATTTGGCTCAAATATTTCTCTAATCCATATTGGTTTAAGAGAATTACCATGCCATTTCAGTTCACTGGCTGGGTGCATTGCCAGATGTGGTACCAAGATAAACTAGAAAGGCCCCAAGTTCGATCCCTGACTTAAGCATACAAAGTGGCAAAGATTAGTGGGAAACTAGAGGACTGGGAAATCTTTAGGGGGCAACAGAAAGCTACTAAAAAAGCTATAAAGAGTAAGATAGATTATGAGAGAAAACTTGCTCAGAATATAAAAACATATAGTAAAAGTTTCTACAAATATATAAAACAAAAAAGAGTGGATAAGGTAAATATTGGTCCTTTAGAGGATGAGAAGGGAGATTTAATAATGGGAGATGAGGAAATGGCTGAGGAACTGAACAGGTTTTTTGGGTCGGTCTTCACAGTGGAAGACACAAATAACATGCCAGTGACTGATAGAAATGAGGCTATGACAGGTGAGGACCTTGAGATGATTGTTATCACTAAGGAGGTAGTGATGGGCAAGCTAATGGGGCTAAAGGTAGACAAGTCTCCTGGCCCTGATGGAATGCATCCCAGAGTGCTTAAAGAGATGGCTAGGGAAAGTGTAAATGCACTAGTGATAATTTACCAAAATTCACAAGACTCTGATCTGGTCCCGGCGGATTGAAAATTTGCAAACGTGACACCACTGTTTAAAAAAGGAGGTAGTCAGAAAGCGGGTAATTATAGGCCAGTGAGCTTAACTTTGGTAGTAGGGAAGATGCTGGAATCTATCGTCAAGGAAGAAATAGCGAGGCATCTGGATGGAAATTGTCCCATTGGGCAGACGCAGCATGGGTTCATAAAGGGCAGGTCGTGCCTAACTAATTTAGTGGAATTTTTTGAGGACATTACCAGAGCGGTAGATAACGGGGAGCCAATGGATGTGGTATATCTGGATTTCCAGAAAGTTTTTGACAAGGTGCCGCACAAAAGGTTGCTGCATAAGATAAAGATGCATGGCATTAAGGGTAAAGTAGTAGCTGGATAGAGGATTGGTTAATTAATAGAAAGCAAAGAATGGGGATTAATGGGTGTTTCTCTGGTTTCTCAGGGATCAGTGTTGGGCCCACAATTGTTCACAATTTACATAAATGATTTGGAGTTGGGGACCAAGGGCAATGTGTCCAAGTTTGCAGACGACACTAAGATGAGTGGTAAAGCAAAAAGTGCAGAGGATACCGGAAGTCTGCAGAGGGATTTGGATAGGTTAAGTGAATGGGCTAGGGTCTGGCAGATGGAATACAATGTTGACAAATGTGAGGCTATCCATTTTGGTAGGAATAACAGCAAAAGGAATTATTATTTAAATGAGAAAATATTAAAGCATGCTGCTGTGCAGAGAGTCCTGGGTGTGCTAGTGCATGAGTCGCAAAGAGTTGGTTTACAGGTGCAACAGGTGATTAAGAAGGTGAATGGAATTTTGTCCTTCATTGCTAGAGAGATGGAGTTTAAGACTAGGGAGGTTATGCTGCAATTATATAAGGTGTTAGTGAGGCCACACCTGGAGTATTGTGTTCCGTTTTGGTCTCCTTACTTGATAAAAGACTTACTGGTGCCGGAGGGTGTGCAGAGGAGATTCACTAGGTTAATCCCAGAGCTGAAGGGGTTGGATTACGAGTAGAGGTTGAATAGATTGGGACTGTACTCATTGGAATTTAGAAGGATGAGGGGGGATTTTATACAAACATATATAATTATGAAGGGAATAGATAGGATAGATGCGGGCAGGCTGTTTCCACTGGCAGGTGAAAGCAGAACTAGGGGCCTAGCCTCAAAATAAGGGGAAGTAGATTTAGGACTGAGTTTAGGAGGAACTTTTTCACCCAAAGGATTGTGAATCTATGGAATTCCTTGCCCAGTGAAGCAGTTGAGGCTCCTTCATTAAATGTTTTTAAGATAAAGATAGATAGTTTTTTGAAGAATAAAGGGATTAAGGGTTATGGTGTTCGGGCCGGAAAGTGGAGCTGAGTCCACAAAAGATCAGCCATGATCTCATTGAATGGCGGAGCAGGCTCGAGGGGCCATATGGACTACTCCTGCTCGTAGTTCTTATAAATTGGTTTAGCTGATCTTAAATGGGAAGCCGTTGGGAACACTGCGGTCCGATCCAGAAAGGAAACCTCAGGCGAGGTTCTCTTTCTAGGAACCTTCGGCGGAAATACTGGACCTGGGGAACTCACATTTGACTGTGATGTCCCCTGTAGTCATGTAGCAGTACTGAATCATGTATCAGGAATAACCCATTGGTGTCTCAGAAGGTTGACTCTTGGTTCCCTTAGAATTGAATTCTAACATGAGTCACTGACTGGAGGAGATGAGGGAGGAACAAAGGAGAATGTTGGAATAGGGGTGGGGGAGGTGCAAGCTGAAACAGTTGTCTTTTATATTTTCTTAAAAAGTAAAATTCTATAGTTTTCCAGATGTGATGATGCCAGCTTATTCCAAAAATCCTTGGTCCTGTGTATTCTTCATTGTGTATTTATCCATTGAACTCTACTTCATCATGAATCTGGTATGTTTTTGAATAACATTAATCAGAAATTGAGAATATATATTGATGTAATTAAAAATCTATTAATTAATTAATTGTGAATTTATCTTGCACATGGTTTTATTATTAACTAGTATTTTGTTCACAATTTTCCAGCTTCTTGCTGTGGTGTTTGATACATTTAATGATGTTGAAAAGAAGAAGTTCAAATCACTCCTTTTGCACAAACGATTAGCAATAGAACATGCTTTCCGCCTTCTGGTCAGCAAAAGGGTGAGTACTCCACAAACGTTTGCTTAGGTTTTGTTAAGCGAGTGGTATTATACATTAAAATCATGATTTCCTGTACACAATGCAGGGAGGGGGTCTCCAACAAGAGGGAATCTAAACATCACCCCTTGACACGCAATATCATTCCCATTGCTGAATCTTCCACTATCAATATCCTGGGGATTACCGTTGACCAGAAAGTAAACTGGACAAGCCATATAAATATTGTATCTATGAGAGTAGGTCAGAGGCTAAGAATCCTGCAGCGAGTAACTCGGCTCCTAACTCCCCAATGCCAGTCAACAAGCTAGAAGGCATAAGTCAGGATTGCGATGGAATATTCTCCCCTTGCCTGAATGGGTGCAGCTCCAACAATATTCATAAAGTTAGACACCACCCAGGACAAAGTAGCTCGCTTGATTGGCACCCCACCTACAAAATGCACTGCATAAACTCACCAACTCTCCTTAGACTGTACCTTCCAAACCCCAGAACCATCACTATCTGAAAAGACATGGGCAGCTGATACATGGGAATACGACCACCTAGAAGCTGCCCTTCAAGCCATTCGCCTTCCTGACATGGGCAGCATGGTGGTAGTTGTTAGGACGGCTGCCTCACAGTGCCAGACACCAAGTTGAATTCTGGCCTCGGGTCACTGTCTATGTGGAGTTTGTACGTTCTCCCCATGTCTGCATGGATTTCCTCCCACTGTTCAAAGATGTGCAGGTTAGGTGGATTGGCCATGCTAAATTGAGCCATAGTATTCAAGGATTATTGGGTTCGGTTATGGGGTTGCGGGGATAGAGCGGGCTGTACGGAGGAGTGGATATGGGTAGAGTGCTCTTTTGAAGGGTCAGTACAGATTCGATGGGGTCAAATGGCCTCCTGCACTGTAGGGATTCTACGATATCGCTGTTCCTTCACTGTCGCTGGGTCAAAATCCTGGAATTTGAAGAGTGCACCTACACCACAGCGGCGGTTCAAGAAGGCAGCTCAGCATCCTCCTTTTCAAGGGCCATTAGGGATGGGCAGTAAATGCTGGTCTAGCTCACGAAGCCCAAATCCCTTTAATTAATTTTTTTTTTAATGTTCTCCTGTTCTGAAGACATGAACGTCTTCCTGGCTTATAATTCCATAACTGGGTGCCTCCATTACTTAATTTAAGTGCACTTTATTCATTTGTGAGCCTTGACCATATCTACATAATTGTAATTAAAGCAGTAGTTTCTGGATAGCAATCAGAAACTCTTTGGGGGAGATTCTCCGCAAATGCAGAGAATCGTAAAGGCTGCCGTGGGACAAGCCGTGACCCACGGCAGCCTTCACGGCCACTTCCGGGGCCGATTCTCCTCCCGGGCGGGGCTAGGAGCACGGCCCCGCACGTCAAGCGTCACAGCGGCTGACGTGGCCGATGACGTCAGCCGCGCATGCGCAGGTTGGACAACGCCAACCCGTGCATGCGCAGTTGGCGTCTTTCTCCTCAGCCGCCCGGCAAGACGTGGCAGCTTGATCTTGCCGGGCGGCGGAGGAGAAAGAGTGCGTCTGTTTTGGACGCTGGCCCGACGATCGATGGGCACCGATCGCGGGCCTGTCCCCTCCCGAGCACAGTCATGGTGCTCCCGTGCGAATCGGGCCTCTAGATGCCCCAAACGGGCATCTGGCGCCTGTTTCACGACAGCAGCGAGCAGGTGTGTTTGCTGCCGTGTTGAAACGGGCGTGAAGGCCCGGCCGCTCGGCCCATCGGCCTCAGAAAATCGCCGTTCGCCGTAAAAAAACGACGAGCGGCGATTCGTGGCGTGAGTCGGGCATGGGGGGGAGAATAGCGGGAGGGCGTGAAAAATGTCGGGAGGCCCTCCCACTGTTGTCCCACCCGGCGTGCGGGGCGGAGAATCGAGCCCTTTATTTTTTTCATACCAACTAAAGGGTTTTTGAAGCCATTTGTTGGAGCTCAGTGCTTCCCCCACTGAGAAGTCATTCAGCATGTAGACCTGGATGTAACGTGGAACTTTCATGATCAGTGTCACTCCAGTTACTTGTAGAGAAACTCAATGCACAATCAACATTTGACAGATGTGTAACAGTCTTATGAGTATCTTATGTGATTAATCTTTATTGCAGAGGCCTAATGGCATTTCCTTCAAACAGTTTGAAGGCTTAATGAGATTCTACTCTCCGAGAATGAGCGCTAGAAATAAATATCTTGTCTTCAAAGCACTGAAGAAAAACAATACTGAGTTACTTGGGTAAGGATATTCAGACTTTTTGCCCTGATTCTTTTTCAAAATATTTTCCTTTTTTTGAAATTAATTTATTCCAGAATACCTTTTGTAGACATTGTGCCTGCTAGGGTTTCAAGTATGTGAAGAATATATGTATTTAAAGTAACTATCTATCCCACAGAATAGAAGATTTTTACAACTTCTATGAAGTTGCTGGATTAAAATGGAAAGTAAGTAATGTGGAAATTTTACAATTTGTTTTCTGTATCACACTAAACTGAGCACTAACCTGGTTATTGGTAAATGCTAAGCAACTGGATAGGAGTGCAATTTCCCTACTTTGTACTGTAATTAATGCAGTGAATCTGCATAATGCTGGTACAAATTTGATGTCAAAATCCAATTAAAAAATTAAATGGTACTTGGCTTGTGGGCTGGTGTCTCAGTGTTTTCCCCCAATGAACTGTGGGTCTATTCAAAAGTAAACTATATTCAATGTTTAAAGAAGATTGTAGCAAAGGTATGTGATTTTACATTATTGCCTCATTTTGGAGGCAAGGTAAAGCATAAAAAGCCTTGGGTAATGGAACAGCACAAAACAGGAGATAATTTAATTCTATAGATTTTAACATTGTAAATTCTCAATGCCAGGGTTGAGAGTGAGTGTAAGTCATCCCTAGAGTTATAATGTAGTCGGCCCAATTCTTCAGTCCATCCTCTTTTATATGTAACTCCCCACAGTGAACTAATCCTATTGGTTATTCTTTGTGTTAAATCATTTATTTACCATCCTAACATTGACTGTACTGCTGAACAAAGTAAAACCAACATGTACTGCAATTGATTACATTTAGATATTGCTGTTTTCTCTCCTTAGGCAAAAAGAAGTGGAGATTATTGGTTTTATGACCTTCCACATACTCCATTTCTTATATTTAAAGGTACAATTAACTATTATCATGCATTACATAATGAAATAACCAGGCTCATGCAAACCAATCTATTAATCAGTTTTAGAAATACAAAATGATCACAATGACTTTTCAGGAACTTCAATGAATTTAATTCCAACCTTAATTTTAACTTGATGTTCAATTAATTTAAATTTATACATTGTAAATCCTAACGATTATAACGCTTACATTAATCTCAAGGCTTGGGTAAACCTTCTAATAGGTTTAGTTTTATGGCTAATTACATCATCTGAGCCCAAAAATAAATTCAAAATTTGCTCCTTTTTTTCAGCGCTTTTAGAAAGTTAACTCTCAGGATGATAGGCTTTGCTGGCATTTATTGCCTATCACTTGTTGTCCTGAGAAGATGGCAGTGGATATTCTACTTGAACTTCTACAGTGTATGTGTCAAAGCTGCTCTCACAATGCTGATAGGCAAGGAGGTGTATTATTTTGATACAGCAGTAATGAAGGAGAGCAATGAATGACCAAATCAGGGTTGGCAGCTTAGATGGGATCCTGCGGGTCACAGTATCCCAGGCACCTTGGTATCCTACTTTCTAATATAATTTGAATAGTTTCAATAATTAAATCAGACCAAAGTACAGATGGTATGTTATTATGTGGAGACCTTGAAACGTCGAAAAAGAGGCTGTAATAATTTATGATGTGAATTATAAATCCTGTGATTATTTTCTACTTTTGTAGGAATTAATATCCTTGTGAAGTCCAAAGCATTCCAATATGCCATGTGTGAGTAAATGAATTTCTTCGTCAGTTTGTCCTGCTTAATCATGCTGGAAAATTTGTAATTAAGGATCAACTCATTAATTAGGGTCTAATGAAGCTTTGTTGGAATAGTATTATGATTTTAGGGTGTTCTCTCTATAGCTATAGGAGTGCAGTTACTCGTGTGTAGCATGTCTGAAAATATTTGTCCCTACTTAAGTTCATGGCCTTAACTTTTCTCATATTTCTTTCTCATAGTAATTTCTATTGATTTTGTAATGACTGTCAGAACAAATATAGTAAGACATTTTTCTGTATAAAACTGACTACATGAACACATCCCTCATTATTTGATGCTGATCAAAATCTAGTTGTGGCAAAGATGTACGGTATTTGTTTTGCCGCTGTGCAGTCTGGTAGTTTATATTCACAAAATAAATCTATATTATTAAACAATGGGCCATAACTCCCTGGTGTGGCAATCAGTGTCAGATTGGAACTCTGTGCCCAATTGATTGAGGTAAATTTACTTTGTGCCTGTCTCGCCTGACCTTCCAACTCTGGCCTTGGGAATGGTCAGGTATTTAACCTCTTGAGATTGGGGGAGGGGGAGAGCGTAGCATTGGACCTTGGGGACGGGGGAAGGAGGATCAGGCATGTTTGGTGGGGGTGCTCCAACTGTGTCGTGTTGCACCTGCTGAGGGGGGGGGGGGGGGGGGGGGGGGGGGGTAGTGGGGAGGTGAGGGTTGGACCTGTAATGTGGAGAGGGAGGGGGGGGGGGGTTCTGGACTCAGGCAGATGTGGAGGTAATAAAAGGCCCGGAGGAGGAGTCCCGTGCTTGCGGGAAAATTCCATGGGGGCTTAGAGAATGGAGAGCATCATGGGGGTGGTTAGTTGGTGGGGGCGGGGACTCTACTAGGGGTCAGAGGTTATGGGGGCTGAGAGGTTCGGTCTCGTTCTTTGCAATATTAACCCAGAAGTTAGAAGAAGTTTGTGTAATACATCCACGGAGGCAGAAGTCCCATCACCAGAATTCCTTTTATTTACAAATCCAACAGCAGTACTCTAAGTGGTACCCTGCCAGGGTGCCACCCGATCTCTTCCTGCACTGAGGAGTTCCAGTGAGTGGAGCCCCAGGGGCAATCAAGTTCCGATAGATACCATGGTCTTTCTCGGTGTTGCGAGCACTGAGAAACACCTGACTAAACATGCTCATCGTGGGACTCTGTTTTAATTTGGTTATATCATGCCCAAAGAGTTGATGTGCTTAACTAATGCCCTCCATGGAGATGAGTTTGGAAGCGGGGTGGGGTGGGTCGGCACCTCACCTTTCTGCATCTGCTGCTATTAAGTCTGAGGTGGGGAGGCTTGTAAACAAACTTTGTGCCCCGTCGCCACCACCATTGGTATCTAATCAGCAGGGGGCGGGTGACTCATGATGCAGGAAGCCTCTCTAGTTTCCTTGTGGCTCCTAGGAGGGGCCCTTAATTCAAAGGCAGTTAGTCCTGATTGAAGGAGGAATCTAAATAATAACATTTCCTGATGGAGGTGATGTATTGCACTAAATACATAGTATACTTTGCCAGTGGGATATATTTCCCGTTGAAATATGCACGGAGTTTTGATTAGCCAAACGTTAACCTTTTGAAACATGGCAAAGGGACCAGATGACCGATGAAGAGAAATTGTTTTATGTGTCAAGTTGACAAAATAAAACTGACTTATGGGTGATCACTGAATTTGCAGTTCTATGTATAACTTCTGAAACAAAATATTTATATTGTAGCAGTTAAACAATTATTTTATGTACATTTATCTTTTTATTTCAGATGTTGTAATTGCGGTAAATGGAATTTGGATATTGGCTGACACACTCATGACCAAAGGTACAAGTCCATTTTTGTAAATAAGATAAATTCAGCGGGATTCTCTGTTGGCGGGAAGCTCCGCTTCGCCGGCAGCGCATTCTAGCTCGCCGATTTGCCGATGGCGTGGGGGCGGCCCAATGGGAAACCCCATTGGCCAGCTCCCGGGTCAGAGGATCCCACTGCCGGCGGGGGGGCGCCGTATCAGAAAACGGGTCTGGAGGGATGGAGAATACCACCCATTTTGTTGTCAGGTCTGTTTAATTTAATGGTTGTGCTTTCTATGACTGGATTATATCTAAAGAGGTAAATCCCATTTCAATGTGAAATATATGAAATTGATCAGGATATCCAAACAGGTCAGTTGTATAAATTGGGCCTAAAAATTACTTTTGTGCCTAATTTCTGTGCCAGTTTTCCGCCTTCCCCTCATTTTCCAAAGCCATTGCGTCCAAGGTTCCACAGTTTTCAGGTGTCCTCTTGCACCTTGATTAAGTGGCCATTCTTCATGTGCGTGCCTTGAAAGCGAATGTTGCAAGCCAGTTTGAACACTTAGTAACATGGGAGAGGCCTCACAGAATTCATATTAAAGCACTTACTGTTCAACTGAGACCATTCTATTCAGTCCGAATTGGGGAGTCAAATCAGGGACTTTCTGGCCTTTCAAGTTCAGTAGATAAATGAGAAGAGCAAGTTGAATTTTATAATTAACTTTTGTTATTGTAGATATTGGGGTAAAAATTTAATTTGCCAACTAGGCATAAAACTCCCACACAAATTTCAATGAAAATGCAAATTATGTGTGATTTCTGTATTGGACAGCTAATTGGCAACATCAGTTTTACATGCAGGAAATAAAGTTCAAATGTAGCCCAGCAATTATTTCTAGAACTGCAAATTTATTGCATGATACAAATATGCATCATCACCTTTTGTATGCAATACTGAGTTTGAAATGTGACTTTTTATTTTGTTTTCTTTGGGGTGATTACATTATCCCTGCTGTAGATGGTGCCTTTTTTCTCAGGATTGTGCCCTGGAGTTATATTGTATTTCTCACAAGTAAGTTCCTTTTCTTTTAATATTGAATTATCTTCCAATTCTGCTAGCTTTTATTGTGCTTTTAGGATTTCTTCTACAGTATATGACCGTATTGTTGTGTTAGTTCAGAAAGCTTTTATGGTATTGTTTATTAGATGTAAGTATTGTCATTTGTTGAAGGATGAAGATTTTTTAACTTATAAAGGGGAGAGGGCAGCTCGGTGGCCTAGTGGTTAGCACAACCGCCTCACGGCGCTGAGGTCCCAGGTTCGATCCCGGCTCTGGGTCACTGTCCGTGTGGAGTTTGCACATTCTCCCCGTGTCTGCGTGGGTTTCGCCCCCACAACCCAAAAATGTGCAGAGTAGGTGGATTGGCCATGCTAAATTGCCCCTTAATTGGAAAAAATAATTGGGTAATCTAAATTTATAAAGGGGATTACTGATTGTTAAATATGGGTCTGGGCTGAGTCGGAAGTCAATGATCCTTCACGTAAGATTCCACCCTAGCAGGGGCTGCACAGTGGCGCAGTATCTGCTGCCTCAAGGCTACGAGGATCCAGTTCGATCCCGGTCCCGGATCACTGTCCGTGTGGAGTTTGCACATTCTCCCCGCGTCTGCGTGGGTCTCACCCCACAACCAAAGATGTGCAGGGTAGGTGGATTGACCATGCTAAATTGCACCATAATTGGGAAAAAAAATAATTAGGTACTCTAAATTAAAAACAAAAGATTCCACCCCAGCTATATAGAGAAAGAACAAAAATGTAGGAAAATTTTCTCACAAAAGAAGATTAGAAAAAATGTTTACTGAATGTAAAATTATTCCTTTTTAGCTCCATTGTAAATAAATGTTCTCACCTTAATGCTTTGCCATCACACTGTTATTCACATTTAAGATAGGTGGGTAGGCCACCTGCTTTTGAAGTTTTTTATTGGGAGAGCTTTCCTTTACTTCGCCCTACCATTACCGCCCCTGCCACGACAGGGCCATATAATTTCTCCCTTGAGGTTTTACCCATGCCCTGGCTTAGAATAATTTCCCTCAGAAGTCTAATGATATGTCTTTGAAATTAATCAAAATGACCGTGGATCTAGGTCATGAACAATAATGGAGCTTAAACACTTTTGCTGAATTATGTGAAAAGCAATTGCTGTATTGACAGTTCTTTAATGAATTGTATTCTTTGAACTGTACATGCTTTTGAGGAGAGTTAGCATTGATTCTGTGCTTCCACAATATACAAGGAAACATGCCGTACTTGCATCTGTGGAAATGCATGATTGAAAATTGAGGTTTAGACCACTTGCAGGGCTTAATGCAGCAATACGTTTTCCATAGCAATATTAAGGATTCTTTTCAATCTTTTTAAAATCTTTTCTCATATTTATAAACAGTTGTTACTTACATACATTACATTTTTCTTGCCCCCGCTAATATGCTTTATTTTGCAGAGAGGTTTGTTTTGTCCTTCATTTGACTAACTGTATGTATATTTTGCTGCCCTCTGGATCGGTCTATGATATCCTCTTCTTCCTCCTGCCCCCCCACTCCCATTGGTTTCAGCACCCTTCCTCTTCTCTCATGGTCCCCTCCCCCGAGCCCGGTCAGGTGCGCTCTGTGCACCACTTTGAGCTGCATTAGGCTCAGCCTTGCGCAGGAGGACGTGGAGCTCACTCTGCTGAGTGCTTCGCTCCAGAGTCCCCATCCCACCTCTGTCCCCAGTTCACCCTCCCATTTTTGTCTGGACCCATCCAGTGGTGTTCGGGCTCCCGCACCTCCCGCTATTCTCCCACCCCCCCAAAATGCGTGTCCGGTTTTGCGACACGCCGCTCGGAGACGGCGGCCCATGATTCTCCGGCCCGAATGGGCCGAGCAGCCTGCCGTTCCTGACCTGTTCACGACGGCGGCAACCACACCTGGTTCCTGCTGCCGTGAACATGGCGCGCCAGGTAAGTGTGGGGCCTGTGGGGGGCGGATCGGGGATCGAGCACCACGACCATGCTCGGGAGGGGCCGGCGTCTCAAGGGGACGCACTCTTTCCCCTCCGCCGCCCCGCAAGATCAATCCGCCACGTCTTGCGGGGCAGCTGCGGGGAAAGACGGCAACCGCGCATGCGCGGGTTTGAGCTGCCCAACCCACGCACGCGCGGCTGACGTCATTAGGCGTCGCCGCGCCGTCTTTCTTGGCGCGCCGGGCCTTGAAGCCAGGGACAAGGCCCGGCGGCCGAGTTTCCCGGTACGGCCCTCCTATCCCCCTGGGGAGGGGAGAATAGGGGGCCGGGAAAGGCTTCCGACGCCGTCGTGAACCTCTCCGGGTTTTACGACGGCGTCAGGCCTTGCGGAGAATTCCGCCCCTCGCTCCTTGTATTTATCAGGTCCTCTAGTGGTGTGCTTTCTGGGGCCTCGGAGTACCCTACTGTCTCTTTGCGGAGAAAGTGCTTTATTTGGAGATGTCTCAATTCCTGTCCTCTTGATAGTTTCCACTTCCGCGTCAGTTTGTCCAGTGTCACCAGTCTGCGCCCTACGTAGAAGTCCCCGACTGTCAGTGTGCCCCCGTCCTGCCTCCATCTTTTGAAGATGGTATCTAGCATGGCTGGGGTGCATCTGTGTTGCCGCAGATGGGGGTCATAAGCGACATTTTGGTTATCCCGAAGTGTTGTCTCAACTGGGTCCACGTTCTCAGCGTGGCCGCTACCACTGGGCTCGTTGTGTACCTTCTTGAGGGGGCTGGGAGTGCTGCTGTAGCCAGGGCCCGGAGGGTTGTTCCTTTACAGGATGCCTCCTCCATTTGTACCCAATCCGTGTCGGGTTCTTGTACCCATCCCCTCACTTTTTCCACCGTTGCTGCCCAGTGGTAATATTGTAGGTTCGGCAGAGCCAGGCCCCCTCTGACTTTCCCTCTTTGCAGTTAAGGTTTGGGAATTCTTGGGTTCTTGCCCCCTCCACATAAACGCCATGATTAACCTGTCAATGTTTTGGAAAAAGGCCTTGGGGATGAAGATCGGGATGGATCTAAACAGGAAGAGGAACCTTTGCAGTACGTTCATCTTGATTTTCTGTACTCTTCCCGCCAGGGAGAGTGGGAGTGAGCCCCGCCGTTGAAGGTCTTGTCTTACTTTCTCCACCAGGCTGGTCAGGACTGGTGCGAATGTTTTGTAGAAGTCCGCCGGGAACCTGTCGGGTCCCGGTGCCTTCCCCGCCAGCATGGAGCTGATGCTCTCCATGATTTCTCCCAGGTCTATTCGTGCTTCCAGCTCCCTCCGTCTGACTTCCCCCACCACTGGCAGTTCCAGTCTGTCTAGGAACTGTTTCAATCCCACATCCCCGTTGGGGGGCTCGGAGGTGTACAGTCCCCGGTAGAAGGTCTCAAATGCCCGATTGACCTCCTTTGGGTCTGTTACCAGTCTGCCTTTGTTATCCTTAACCTGCGCGATTTCCCTCGTGGCTGCCTGCTTTCTCAGCTGGTGAGCCAATAGGCGGCCA
Source organism: Scyliorhinus canicula (assembly GCF_902713615.1). Taxonomy (NCBI): domain Eukaryota; kingdom Metazoa; phylum Chordata; class Chondrichthyes; order Carcharhiniformes; family Scyliorhinidae; genus Scyliorhinus; species Scyliorhinus canicula. The sequence continues at coordinate 50,011,902 of NC_052146.1, forward strand.
GCCTTGTCTCCGTGTTCATAGAAGGTCCCCCGTGTCTGGCGGAGTTGGTACACTGTTTTCCTGGTGGATAGCAGGTTCAAGTCCATTTGCAGCTTTTTCCTCTCCGCCAGCAGCCCTACAGGTCGGGGCCTCGGAGTACTTTCTATCGACTTCCAGAATGGAGTCCACTAGCTGTTGCCTGGCCACCCTCTCTTCCCTATCTCTGCTTGCCTTGTAGGCTATGATCTCTCCTCTGATCACGGCCTTCAGTGCCACCCAGAACGTGGAGGGTGAGACCTCCCTGCTTTGGTTGTTACTAACGTAATCTCCTATGGCCTGCAATATTTTTTGGCAGAAAGCCTTGTCGGCCAGGAGGCCCGTGTCCAGCCTCCATGTGGGGCGCTGGGCCCGGCCTGCCTCCAACCTCACATTCATATAATGGAGATAACGATCGCGGAGTAGTCCGTTCCCGTGATCCCTGGAAGCACCAATTTCCCTACTGCAAAGAAGTCAATGCGGGTGTATACCTTGTGCACCTGCGAAAAGGACAAGAATTCCTTTTCTCCCGGGTGCAGGAACCTCCATGGGTTCACCGCCCCCATCTGTTCTATGAAGGCCCCTAGCTCCCTAGCCATGGCAGACGTTTTCCCCGTTCTGGGGTTTGATCGGTCGGTCAGTGGGTCCAGCACGCAGTTAAAGTCGCCCCCCCCATAATCAGTCGGTGTGTGTCAAGGACGGGGATTTCCGCCATGGTCTTCTTTATAAATTCTGAGTCATCCCAATTGGGAGAGTACACATTTACCAGTACGTCAGGTGCCCCTTCCAGGACACCGTTGACCATGACGTACTTTCCCCCTGGGTCCGTAACTGTCTTGGTTCCTGTAAACCTCGTCCTTTTGCTGATAAATATTGCTACCCCCCTATCCCATGTCCCGTAGCATGAGGACCATCTGTCCCACCCAGCCCTTCCTTACCAGCAGTCGGTGCTTCTCCCTCAGGTGCATCTCTTGTAGGTAGATTATGTTTGCTTTTAGGCTTCTTAGGTGGGCGAACACTCTGGATCATTTCATTGGGCCATTGAGTCCCCTTACATTCCAGGTAACAATCCTGGTGGGGGGGTTCTGACCCCCCCGGTCCTTTGGGATCACCCATACGTACCTGGTGGACGCACCCCTGCACTTCGGGGTTTCCCTTTGGTAGGGGGCCGTCCGAAATGGCCAGGGTCACCGTTCTCACCATGGGGTCGGGCCCCAGCGCTCAGTGGTTTCCCTTTGCCTAGGAGGCACCGAATGTGTCCACCAGCTGTGTGTATGCCACACGGGTGCACCCCTGCGCTCCGGGGTCTCCCTCAGACCTGATGCCCTCTCGAGTGGTTTGCGGCGCCCTCTTGGTTCCTCGCCCTGCTACATGCCTGCCGAGGCCTATGTCTGTACTGCTTCACTTTCTCACCCTTCTCTTTGCTTCTCTTTTGTTCTGCGTTCTCCCCCAGACTCCTCTCCCCCCCCCCCAAGCCCCTGTCCTTTTGTCCCCCCCCCCCGCGTTCTGCCACCCCTTCCGTCCCCCCTCCCGTCCTTGTGCCAGACACTCCCCCTCCCCTGAGAGGGGCGTCGCGGCCCTCCTTCCTACCTGCCCTCCCGTGCTGATCCTCCTCGCTAGTACGGTGGCCCTCCTCCCAGTATTTGCCCAGTTCTGGCCCTGTTTAACCTTTCTCCTACTGGCCCTTGTCTCGCCCTCCTGTTTGGTTTCCTCACCCTCATTTCCCTCGCTCCCCCCCCCCCCATTGTTTTGAGGGAGGAGACAAGCTCTGAGTCAAAACAGCACAGTCCCGCGTAAGGCATAACACGTATGTGCACAGTTCATGAGTCCTTTGTCCTTGTTTGCGGTCTGTTCTCCGCTCTTTATTCTGGTTTTCCCTTCCTTTTCCGTTCCCATGTCTTTCATTGCAGTTGCGTGTGCTCCTCCCCCAGCTTGTTCGCTCGAACAAACTCATCAGCTGCCGCTGGGGTGTTAAAATACAGCTCTTTCCCCTCAAATGTTACCCAGAGTTTGGCTTGGTATAACATCCCAAATTTAACCTTGCTTTTGTGCAGTGCTGATTTCGCCTTGTTGAATTCAGCCCTTTTTTTTGGCCAGGTTTGCCCCAATGTCCTGATACACCCTCATAGTCTTCCCTTCCCATGTGCTCGATCTCGTTTGCCGGGCCCACTTTAGGATTCCCTTCCGGTCTTGGAACCGGTGTAGCTTTGCAATAATTGCTCTGGGCTGGTCCCCGGCTTTGGGCTTGGGTCAGAGCAACCTGTGCGCCCTGTCTATTTCCGGTGGGTTTGGGAATACCTCCTTTCCCACCAGCTTGCCCATCATTTGGGTGATGTAGCCTGTTGGGTCTCTGCCCTCTATCCCCTCTGGCAGACCCACTATTTTAATGTTCTACGGTCTGGACCTATTTTCCTGGTCCTCCACTTTCCCTCTTAGGCTCCCCTGGGCCGTCACTAACCTCTTCACCTCGACTTCTAGAGTTATCACCCTGTCGCTCTGGTCCGAGACGGCCCTCTCCAACTCCAGAATCGTTTTTTTTCTGCGCCTTCACTTCCCTTTCGAGGCCTTCGATGGTCTGCTGCATTTTATGTGTTGTCTCCTTCATCATTGCTTGGAGCTCCAACCAGAGCACCTCCTTTATGCTGGTCGCTGAGTCCTGCTCACGCTCCGCTACTTGGTCTCCCATTGTTTTCCCTTTCAGGCTCGCCTGTACCTCCGTCTCGTCTTGTGGGACCACCGGCCTGCGCATCCGGCGCTCATGCGCCTTACCGTCGCCGCTGCTGCTGCTTGCGTCTTGCTGCCCCTTCACCTTGGTGTTTTCTTTCCTCCAGCCATCTGTCTGTCTCTCTTTCTTTCCCCGCTGCTGTTCCTTATCCTGAGGTTGCTCTTCCTCCCCCCGCTCCACTGCTCTCGCTGCGTCTGCCTCGGGCTTTGGATTTCCCCTTTTTTTTGTTGGGGGGGTGTTGTGGTTGGTTACCTTCCTTTCTCTCTTTCCTTGTCTCTTTATTTATTTATTCACTTTTATTTTCCCCCCTTCTTCTTCTCTTCTCTTTTTTCCCCCTTTCATTCTAACTTCTCAGAAGGGTTCGGGAGAGAAGTTCCTGGTGCGAACCGGAGCCCCTCGTTCATTCTTTTTAATCTTTAACAGGCCCCAGAATGTGGCGACTACGGGCTTTTCACAGTAACTTCATTGCGGTGTTAATGTCAGCCTACTTATGACAATAAAGATTATTAATATTATTAGTTTTATTTCCTAGAGCAGTGTCAAAAAGAAACATTTAGAGATACTTGTTATGCTCATCTTGATTTATCAATGTATTTCCTATAACTGTGACTTCAAATCATCCATACTAAGTTTTGCAATGAATACCTACCTATGCAGTAATAGTATTTTTATGTTTTGTATAGTTTACGGGGTAGAAATGTTACTGAAAATCACTGGTCTGGGTCCATCTGAATACTTCACATCTGGCTGGAATCTGTGAGTATGGAACAAGTATAAATTGGTGCGTAGAGTAAATAGCTTGTAATGTTTTCTGTGGCAAGAATTTACAGAACTGTTTCTTAAGGATTGCTGGAAAAAATGATGCAAACAGGATTAACCTGTGTACGTATGATTTTTTAAAGTTTTATATACAATGTACACTCAGACGGTTGGTTAAATGCATACTCTATTCAAAGCAAAGCAGTGACGGATTTGCTGCAACTATAAAGTTAGACCTCTATTTGAATTACTCGGTTGCTTTGCCTCTCGGGGTAATGTGGCGAATTTGAACGAATGCAGTTACATAGGATGAATCTATTTATTTATTTTGCTCATTGTATCATACTTGCCACCTCTGTGATGCTATTACCATCATACTTGCCCTTATTGAATGAAAAGTCAAAAACTTTGAAATATACAGCTAGAAATTCCACAGATTGCTGCTAACTACTACTAGAGGTACCCACTGTTTAAACTATGTTCAATTAGCACATTTTCAGGGGCAGCACAGTGGTGCAGTGGTTAGCACTGTTGCCTCATGGCGCCAAGGACCTGGGTTTGATCCCGGCCCCGGGTCACTGTGCGTGTGGAGTTTGCACGTTCTCCGTGTGTCTGCATGCGTCTCACCCACAACCCAAAAATATGTGCCGGGGAGGGTAATTGGTCCATTAATCGGTTAAAAATAATTGGGTACTCAAAAAAAAAAATTTTGAAAGCTCATTTTCGTTTTAGCACAGTTTGTAAATAATAGAACTCACCTGAATAGCGCTGCAGCCATTTTTGTTTTAGCATGGTTACTGCATATGCACCAAGAACCCTGTTGTAAATGCGTAAACTCAGTCTGTTATTTTTAAATACACTTTCTTTGTTCGTCGCCTCTCCCAACCTAATTGCCTGTCCACCTTGTAGGGCAGGCAGTTCATTGGGCTATAAAGGTGCCACTCCAAAATGCCTAATGCAAACTTAACACTCTCGCCTGCTCTGATATTCTCTGTTCTTGGCCCTGAGGGTAGGGTGGGCGGGAGGGCTACGGGTACCTGTAAAATTCAGCTCATAGAGTCAAACACAATAGAACATTCATAATGCACTTAAATACTGCACTGAGTGATTAAACTTCTACACTTTGGCTGAATCACTTCTCTAATTCTTGAATTTTGGAATGTTGCTAAGGATGACTACCCTTTAAAATGCTTGTTTCTAAATTATTTAAATGGTCATTGAACTGAAAATCCAGCTGTTTAGAACTCCTAATATGTTCTTTCAAAAATAGTGTGCTAAACAAAACTGCTGAATGAAAATTACTTCCCCACAAGCAACCATGGAATAAGGTTGGTTACATTCCTGACTCGTAGGGTAACATTCTCTGGCCTCGGTGACTTCCGGTTGCGGCTATGCGGAGCTAAGCCGCACGTTCGGCAGCTCCCGCTAGAAACGGACTTTTGGGCTCTTTTTAGGGCCCCCAGGGATGCTTGATCGACGATTCCCGACATGGGAAGGGGTCTGCAGTAGATCCCATGGGTTCTATGGTCCGGACCAGGAGTGGGGCGAGCAGAAAAGAGGTGGCAGCGCCTCTGGAAAAGCGGGGGAAGGAAAACAAAATGGCGGCCGGCGGAGCCCTCGAGGAGTGGAGGCAGTGGGCGCAGGAGCAGCAAGAGACTCTTCAGCGCTGCTTTCAGGAGCTTAAGGTGGAGCTGCTGGAGTCGCTGAAGGCTACCACCGGTAAGCTGCTGGAGACTCAGACAGCCCAGGGTGCCGCAATCCGGGAGCTGCAGCAGCAGGCCTCCGAAAGGGAGGATGAGGCCGCGGCTGTCGCGGGGAAGGTGGAGATGCACGAGGCACTCCATAAAAAGTGGCAGGAGCGGTTCGAGGAGATGGAGAACCGGTCTAGGCGGAAATATTTACGGATCTTGGGCCTCACAGAGGGGCTGGAGGGGTCGGACCTGGCGTCTTATGTGGTCGTTTTGTTGAACTCGCTGACGGGAGCTGGGTCCTTCCAGGGGCCCCTGGAGCTGGAGGGGGCCCACAGAATACTGACAAGGAGGCCCAAGCCGAAGGAGCTGCCGCGGTGCTGGTGCGGTTCCACCGGTTCGTTGACCGGGAGTGCGTGCTTCGGAGGGCCAAGAAGGAGCGGAGCAGCAAGTGGGAGAACACGGTGGTGCGATCTACCAGGACTGGAGTGCGGAGGTGGCTAAGCGTAGGGCCGGGTACAACCGGACGAAGGTGGTGCTCCACAGACAGAGTGTGAAGTTTGGCATGATGCAGCCGGCGCGTCTGTGGGTCACCTACAAGGACCGTCACCATTATTTCGAGTCCCCGGAGGAGGCGTGGGCCTTTGTGCAAGCCGAGAAATTGGACTCAAACTGAGGGTCAGGGATGGGGGTTTTGTATGTAAATGTAACTGTGTCTATTTTTTGGAGGGGGGGTTCTCTGTTTCATGCAGGATGTGTGTTGGCTTCAGGGTGGGTGGGGCAATGTCTTTTTGTATGGGTCTGGTGGACGGGTTCGGGCAGGGAGGTAAACTGGGAGTGCGGGGAGCTGGTGGTGGGGACCGGCAATATGAGCTGCCCTAGAGGAGGCGGGGTTGGGCAGGGCGAAAGCGCGGGCTTTCCTCCTGTTTCCCGCGCTGCGGGGTGATGGGGGCGGGGTCGGGGCTGAGATGCGCAGGCCTTTGCTTGTTTTTATTTTCCCGCGCAAGAGCGGGGGGGGGGGGGGATGGAGGGCCTGCTGATGGGCACGGAGGAGGAGGAGTACCCCCACGTCGGGAGAGGTCGGAGGTGTGGCGGGAGTCGCCGGGGGTCAGCAGAAGTTAGCTGGCTCACGGGAGTGCTATGGAGGGGGGGGGGGGGGGGGGCGCGGCTCGGGGGGGTCCTAGCCGGGGGGGGGTTACCAGGTTGCTGCTGAAATGGCCAGGAAGGAGCTGGAGTGTGCTGGGGGGGGGGGGGGGGGGGGGTTGCCGCCATGGGGAACAGGCCGAGCGGGGGGCGCTGGCCAGTGGCGGGCAGGGGATAGGTTATAGCTAGTCGGCAGGGGAGGGGGGGAGGGGGGCAGGGAGCCCTCTGATCCGGCTGATAACTTGGAATGTGAGGGGGCTGAACGGGCCGGTCAAGCGGGCCCGGGTGTTTACGCATTTGAAGGGGCTGAAGGCGGATGTGGCCATGCTCCAGGAGACGCACCTGAAGGTGGCGGACCAGGTTCGACTGAGGAAGGGATGGGTGAGCCAAGTATTTCATTCAGGGCTGGATGCGAAGAATCGGGGGGTGGCGATCCTGGTGGGAAAGAGGGTGTCGTTTGAGGCGTCAAATGTGGTAGCTGACAGTGGCGGGAGGTATGTAATGGTGAGTGGTAAGCTGCAGGGGGAGCGGGTGGTGCTGGTGAATGTCTACGCCCCGAACTGGGACGATGCGGGGTTTATGCGCCGCATGTTGGGCCGCATTCCGGATCTGGAGGCCTGATCGGGTTGGGGGGGGGGGGGACTTCAACACGGTGCTGGATCCCCCATTGGATCAATCCAGGTCCCGGACGGATAGGAGGCCGGCGGCGGCTAAGGTGTTGAGGGGGTTTATGGATCAGATGGGAGGGGTGGATCCCTGGAGGTTTGCGAGGCCAAGGGCCAGGGAGTACTCGTTTTTCTCCCACTTGCAGAAGGCCTATTCCAGGATCGATTTTTTTGTCCTGAGCAGGGGGCTGGTTTCGAGGGTGGAGGATGCCGAATACTCTGCCATAGCCATTTTGGATCATGCCCCGCACTGGGAGGTCCTCGGGCTGGGGGAGGAGAGGGACCAGCGCCCGCTCTGGCGCTTGGAGGTGGGGCTGCTGGCAGATGAGGAGGTGGTCGGGAGGGTACGGGGGTGTATTGAGAGGTACCTTGAGGCCAACGATAACGGGGAGGTCCGAGCGGGGACGGTTTGGGAGGCATTGAAGGCGGTGATTAGAGGGGAGTTGATTTCCATCCGAACCCATAGGGAGAGGGGAGAGCAGAGAGAGAGGGAGAGATTGGTGGGGGAGATGGTGAAGGTGGACAGGAGATATGCGGAGGCTCCGGAGGAGGGATTTCTGGGGGAGCGGCGTAGCCTTCAGGCCAGGTTCGATCTATTGACCACCAGAAAGGTGGAAGCTCAGTGGAGGAAAGCACAGGGAGCGGTGTATGAATACGGGGAGAAGGCGAGTAGGATGCTGGCACACCAGCTCCGAAAGCGAGACGCGGCCAGGGAGATTGGGGGAGTGAAGGATAGAGATGGGAAGGTGGTGCGGATGGGGGTAGACGTTAATGGGGTCTTTAGGGACTTTTATGGGGAATTGTATCGGTCTGAACCCCCGGTGGAGGGGGGGGGGAATGGGGTGCTTCTTGGACAAGCTGCGATTTCCAACGGTGGAGGCGGGGCAGGTGGAGGGACTGGGGGCGCTGATTGAGCTGGAGGAGCTGGTCACTGGGATTGGCAGCATGCAGTCGGGGAAGGCGCTGGGGCCGGATGGGTTTCAGGCCGAATTTTATAAAATGTATGCGGACCTGTTGGGATTGCTGGGGGAGCGGTGTTGGTTCGGTCCTTTAACGAGGCGAGGGGGGGGGGGGTGGCTTTGCCCCCAACTATGTCACGGGCGCTTATTTCCTTGATCCTTGAGCGGGACAAGGACCCCCTGCAGTGTGGGTCATATAGGCCGATCTCGCTGCTAAATGTAGACGCCAAGCTGTTGGCGAAGATCTTAGCTACAAGGATACCTCAACTTTCTGGCTCAACGATAGGGTACTGGGACAGTAGCAGCAGCAACCCGGGGGGGTGGGGGGGGGACGACGACGATGACCATGTTTGTTTATTTTATTTAAATTTGATTTATTTACTTTTAATTTATGGTTAAGTTCTCTTCTTGGGGTGGGGGGGGGGGGGGGTGGGGTACATGTGTTGTTACGGTTTGGGGGGAGTTGCGGGTGTTATGTCGGTGCAACATCGTGGGCCGAAGGGCCTGTACTGCGCTGTATCGTTCTATGTTGTTCTATGATAGAGGATTGTGTGCCGGGGGTCACTCACGAGGGGTTTGTAAAGGGAAGGCAGTTGAATACCAACATACGAAGGCTTCTGAATGTCATTATGATGCCGGCTGTGGAAGGGGAGGCGGAGATAGTGGTGGCATTAGACGTGGAGAAGGCCTTTGATAGGGTTGAGTGGGGGTATCTGTGGGAGGTGTTGGAAAGGTTTGCGTTTGGCAAGGGGTTTGTCCGTTGGGTGAGGCTGCTCTATGAGGCCCCGATGGCGAGTGTAGCCACGAATAGGAGGAGGTCGGAGTACTTTCGGCTGCACCGGGGGACGAGACAGGGGTGTCCCCTGTCCTCCTTGCTCTTTGCGTTGGCAATTGAGCCCCTGGCCATGGCGCTGAGGGAGTCGGGGAACTGGAGGGGCCTGGTGCGGGGTGGGGAGGAGCATCGAGTGTCGCTTTATGCGGACGACCTGTTGCTGCATGTGGCGGACCCGGTGGGGGGAATGCCGGAGGTGATGAGGATTCTCAGCGAATTTGGGGGCTTTTCTGGGTATAAGCTCAACCTGGGTAAGAACGAGCTGTTCGTTGTGCACTCGGGGGATCAGGAGGAGGGGATTGGTAGGCTCCCACTGAAGCAGGCAGGGAGGAGCTTTAGGTATCTGGGAGTCCAGGTGGCTAGGAGCTGGGGGGCCCTTCACAAGCTTAACCTCACAAGGCTGGTGGAGAAAATGGAGGAGGAGTTTAAAAGGTGAGATATGTTATCGCTGGTGGGTAGGGTGCAGTCCGTCAAGATGACGGTGCTCCCGAGGTTTTTGTTCCTGTTCCAGTGCCTCCCCATCCTTATCCCGAAGGCCTATTTTAGGAGGGTCAACAGGAGCATCACGGGATTTGTATGGGCACACGGGACCCTGAGGGTGAGAAGGGTGTTTTTGGAGCGGAGCAGGGATAGGGGGGGGGGCTGGCGCTGCCCAACCTGTGTGGGTATTACTGGGCTGCCAACGCAGCAATGGTGCGTAAGTGGGTAATGGACGGGGAGGGGGCAGCATGGAAGAGGATGGAGATGGCGTCCTGTGTGAATACGAGCCTGAAGGCGCTGGTAACGGCGCCGTTGCCGCTCCCTCCAACGAGGTATACTACGAGTCCGGTGGTGGTGGCTACCCTGAAAATTTGGGGGCAACGGAGACGGCATAGGGGGGAGGTGGGGGGCTCGATGGAGTCCCCGATACAGGGGAATCACCGGTTTGTCCCGGGGAGCGTCGATGGGTGGTTTCTTAGCTGGCACAGGGCAGGTATTAGGAGGTTGAGGGACCTGTTTGTAGATGGGAGGTTTGCGAGCCTGGGTGAGTTGGAGGGGAAGTTTGGGCTCCCCCCGGGGAACATGTTTAGGTACATGCAGGTTAGGGCTTTTGCCAGGCGGCAAGTGGCGGGGTTCCCTATGTTGCCCCCGCGGGGGATTCGGGACAGGGTGCTCTCGGGGGTGTGGGTTGGAGGAGGGAAGATTTCGGACGTGTACCGTGTTATGCAGGAGGTGGATGAGGCCTCGGTGGAGGAGCTGAAGGGTAAATGGGAAGAGGAGCTGGGTGAGGAGATTGAGGAGGGAGGGAGAATTGTGTACATGGGTTTATTGGATATGGCGGGTGTTATCTCTTTCCTTTTTGTTGTTTTCTTTTTTTTGTTTTTCTAGTTGCGGGGGGTTTTTGTTCTTTGGTTTTTACTATGGTCGTTTGGTTAATATTGTTTTGTTGTTTATATTTTGTGAAAATCTTAATAAAAATTATTTTTTTATTAAAAAACATTCTCTGGCCTCCCCGCAGCATGTTTCTTGGCAGCAGGAGGCTGGCCGCCTTTGGCCAATGGCGGGATCTAATGTTCCCACTGCTGTCAATAGGATTTCCCATAGAATCCACCCCATTCTGCCAGGAAACCCGCGGTGAGTGGCAGACCAGAAAATCCAGCCAGCGTGAACAGCCGAAAGATCTTGCACGTTTATAAGAATTAGAAGTTTACTTTTCATTCATTTAAATTCCTGTCCTAACACCCTGATTTACTTCGAAGTAATATTTTGCTATATCTATTCTAATTATCCCAATTGCCACCATGAATTCTAAAGTCCAAATATATACCAGGAGACACTGAGCATTGGTAGCCTAATACCAAATAGCATGTCACTTTGACAGCTCAATTTGATGATTTTAATGTTCTGGCATCAATAAATGTTTACCTCGGCAGTAAATGGGCAGCACGGTAGTATAGTGGTTAGCACGGTTGCTTCATGACACCAGGGAACGAGTTCGAATCCCAGCTTGGGTCACTGTGCGGAGTTTGCATGTTCTCCCCATGTCTGCTTGGATTTCCTCCGGATGCTCCGGTTTCCTCCCACAGTCCAAATATGTGTGGGTTAGGTGGATTGGCCATGCTAAATTGCCCCTTAGTATCTAAAGGTTGGGTGGAGTTACTGGGGTACAGGGATGGGGTGGAGGTGTAGGCTTACGTAGGGTGATCTTTCAAGGGAAGTTGTAGACCCGATGGGCAGAATGGCCTTCTTCTGCACTATAAATTCTTTTTTTTAGTAAACATTTTATTGAGATTTCTTTTGTTATAACAACAACACAATAAACAATGAACATGAAAATATAAACATAGTGCAAAAGCTGTCTCCCTCCCTTACAGGTCCCACCTTTATTAACCCCCTACTCTAAGCTAAACTAACCCCCCACCTTCTGCTGACGATTAATTTTCCACGAAGAAGTCGACGAACGGTTGCCACCTCCGGGTGAACCCTAACAGTGACCCTCTCAAGGCAAACTTGATTTTCTCCAAACGGAGAACGCTAGCCATGTCCAATAGCCAGGTCTCCGACTTCGGGGGGCTTTGAGTCCCTCCAAGCTAATAGTATCTGTCTCCGGGCTACCAGGGAAGCAAAGGCCAGAACGTCTGCCTCTCTCCTCCTGGATTCCCGGGTCTTCCGACACCCCGAAAATCGCCACCTCTAGACTCAGCGCCACCCTTGTTTTTAACACCGTGGACATGACATCTGCAAAGCACTGCCAGAATCCCCTAAGCTTCAGACATGCCCAGAACATGAGGACATGGGGCGGCATTCTCCCCTACCCGGCAGGACGGGGGGTCCCGGCGTAGGGGAGTGGTGCCAACCGCTCCGGCGTCGGGCCTCCGCAAAGGTGCGGAATTCTCCGCACCTTTGGGGGCTAGGCCCGCTCCGGAGCGGTTGGCACCACGACGACCGGCGCCAAAACCGGCACCAGTGGCCTTTCAGGCCCGGGGCTGGCCGAAAGTTCTTCGCCGGTTCGCCCATGTGCCGGTGGTGACGTCAGCGTCAGCTGCCACTGACATCACCACCGGCGCATGCGCGCTGGGGGATTCTCTTCCACTTCCGCCATGGCGGAGGCCGTGGCGGCGGCGGAGGAGAAAGAGTGCCCCCCACGGCACTGGCCCGCCCGCGGATCGGGGGGCCCCGATTGCGGGCCTGGCCACCGTGGGGGCACCCCCTCGGGCTCCGATCACCCCGCGCGCGCCCCCCCCCCCCGGGGGCCCGCTCGCACCGCTGATCCCGCCGGTTCAAACCTCAGCAGCGGGAGAGGCCTCCCAGCGGCGGGACTTCAGCCCATCGCGGGCCGGAGAATCGCCGCAGGGGTCTCACCGATTGGCGGGGCGCAATTCCCGCCGCGGCCAATTCCCGGGTGGCGGAGAATCTCTGCCATGGCGGGGGCGGTATTTTCAGCGGCCCCAGGCGATTCTCCGACCCTGCTGGGGGTCGGAGAATTTCACCCATGGTTCGCTGGTCCTCCCGCACATTTTGCACACCTGTGTTCCACCCCAAAGAATCTGCTCATCCGTGCCACTGTCATGTGAGCCCGGTGAACGACCTTAAATTGTATCAGGCTGAGCCTGGCACATGTTGCAGACGCGTTGACTCTACTCAACGCGCCTGCCCATAGACCATCCTCTATCTCTCCTCCCAGCTTCTCCTCCCGCTTGCGCTTCAGCTCCTCGGTCTTCATCTCCTCTGACCCCATAAGTTTCTTGTAAATGTCCAAGACGCTTCCTTCTCATACCCACCCTCTGGAAACTACCCTGTCCTGAATCCCCCTTAGCAGTAGGAGCGGGAAGGTTGACACCTGTTTACGTAGGAAGTGCTGCACCTGCAGATACCTGATTTTTTTCCCCTCGCCAACCCAAACTTCTCCTCCAGCGCCCTCATACTCGGAAAGCTCCCCTCTATAAACATATCCCCCATCCTCTCAATCCCTGCTCTCCGCCATATCCGGAACCCCCCATCCATACTTTCCGGGGCAAACCGGTGATTGTTACTGATTGCGGACTAGACCGATGCTCCCTCTGCTCCCACATGTCTCCTCCATTGGCCCCAGACTCTCAGGGCCGCCACCACCACGGGGCTGGTGGCGTATTGTGCCGGCGGGAACAGCAGAGGCGCAGTTACCAACGCCCCCAAATTGGTGCCCTTGCATGAAGCCGCCTCCCTATGTTCCCATGCCGACCCCTCCCCCACCACCCACTTCCTGATCATGGCTATATTCACCGCCCAATAATAGTTACTCAAATTTGGCAGCGCCAGCCCGCCCTCTCCCCGACTCCGCTCAAGCATTACCTTCCTTACCCGCGGGATCTTGCCTGCCCAAACAAAGCCAGAGATCACTTTGTTGACCTATTTTAAAAAGGATCGCGGAATAAAGATGGGGGAAACATTGAAACATGAACAGGAATCTCGGGAGGACCGTCAACTTCACCGTCTGCAACCTCCCAGCTAATGACAACAGGAACGCGTCCCATCTCCAAAAATCGTCCTTCATTTGGTCTACCAGCCAGGCCAGATTAAATTTATGCAGCTGGTCCCATTCCTGCGCCACTTGAATGCCTAGGTACCTAAAGCTTCCCCTACTAATCTGAATGGCAGCTCCCTCAATCGCCTCTCCTGTCCCCTCACCTGGACCGCAAAATAATTTTTCTCCATATTTAGCTTATACCCCGAAAACCGGCCAAATTCCCCTCGGATCCTCATGATTTCATCCATGCCCTCTAATGGGTCCGATACATACAGAAACAGGTCGTCTGCATAGAGCGAGACTCTGTGCTCCACCCCGCCCCAGACCAGCCCCTTCCAGCCCCTTGAGGCTCTCAGAGCAATTGCCAACGGTTCTATAGCTAGCGCAAACAATGGTGGGGAGAGGCTTCTGCACTATAAATTCTATAATTGTAAATGCTTACTGTTAATAAACCAGAAACACCACTTGAGCAATTGTAAAGATGCTAGTGCAGATTTTCAGTGCAATTTTTGGCTATTATAAAATACTTTGTAGGGCCTGCCTCTGAAAACGACTTGAAAATAAATTTAATATTAATTGATTTAAACTTATTGTAAAGCTTGTTGAGTGGCACAGTGATGGGAAGCATATTATTTATGTTTCTCTCCCTACCCCATACCCTGATCTTCTAATCTATGCAGGAATGTATCTTAGGAAGGTATTGCCAGGTTGCTGTCTTCTATTATTGATTCAAGAATGATATTGACCTGGGAGCAAAGTTGACTGACTATACTGACTATAGACCTGAAGAAGGCATAACCCCTGATAAATTAAACATGATGTCAAGGAAAAATTTGTCGATTTGATCATCTTATTTAATTGTTAATACCTCAAGCCTTAAATTTGCTGCATGTTGCTTACATAAGTTTCAGCCAAGATAATTTGGAAAACTGACATTTTCAAGGCAGTCAACGTTGTTGCAAGTGTGATCCAGGGTGGTTAGTATGTCTACTTCTGTTTTATCTCTTAACTGATCTAGAATACCTTGCCTCACGGAGGAACTTGATGCAGCATGCCAAAGACTGACAAAATGTTTCTGAATAAATTAAGTTTGGAGTTAATAGCAGTGCTTAGGATTTTCAAGCTCCACTACTGCTTGGAGTAATCTGAATGATGTCAGTGAGAAATGGTTTTGTTGACACCGCCGTTGATAATTTCATCTTTTCTATTGGGGAACATTAAAACATAATAAGTCATCTTTTCATTGTGGTTTAACCTCAATTGATTTTGTAGCATTGTTTATTTTTTTCATGTAATATTAATTATTCACTATCTCGCTTAAACCTCACTCGGCTCCTCCACTGCTCTGTATAGTTAGATTGCTTGTCCATCATCCAATCTGAATGATCTACAATTTCTTCCACTTAATAAAATCTGGGAGACATCATCTTCCCCACCCTCCATCCCCGCACTCACAAACTCCATATCCTTGCCACCAGTTCCAAACCCCTTTCTGGACACTGTCTCTGGTTCGATGTAGGTTGCTTGCAATCTCCAGGTTTAACTGTCAACTTCATATCCTGTCATCAGAAAGATGACCTATCTCCATCGCTGTAATATTATATGCTTCAGTCCCATTTCAACTCAGCTGCTGCTGCAACCCTCATCCATGCCTTCTCACCTTTGGACTTGATTTTCAAGCATTATCTTTGCCCGACTCTCATCCTTTATTCTTCAGCTCATCCAAACTTTTTCACACTACGCCAAGCCCTACTCACCCATCAGTCCTCCTCACTGACACATCTCGACTCTCGATTTTCCCCATCTCAGATTTAAATTTCTCACCCTCTGTAAATCTCCATCCTTGTCTCTGTAATTACTGCAGCCTTATAACCCTTCAAAAAAATCCTTCCTTGATTTGGCATTGATATTAACCTAATGACACGTCTCGCAAGTACCTTGATATGATATTCTATGTAAAAGGCATACAAATGCAAGTTGCCATATTGGAAACCTTTTACGTTTTAAGGCAAAAAGTAAGCATCTGTCTGTTATACATTTTATATGTATGAACTATTTGACTCTATTTCGTTTTTTCTTCTTTTCTTCTTAAAACTACCTTGTTGACTTGGGATTTCCCCTCCCCATTCGCACTAATAACGCCTTATGTGACTCAGTGTCTAGTTCTTGCTTTTTAACACTCCTGTGAAGCACCTTTAGACATTCGATTATGTTAAAGGCATCACATAAATATAAGTTTTTGTGAAATATTTATGTCTGAGAGTTGCAATGATGATTAGCATCCCTGCTAGCAAAGGTCTCTCTGCTGTAGTGTACCTGTGTGACATATTGGGCGCGATCGAACGGCAGGCCATGCTGCACCCAAAAAGCATCTCGCTGCGGCGCAACATGGGCAGTAGAGGCCGGAGACCCCGGGTGGGATTCCCCGATCCTGAAGCTAAGTGTTGACGCCGTCGTAAAGGCATCCGTGTTTTACAACGGCGTCAACCAGCCCCTAGGAGCAGCAATCCTGCACCGCACAGGGAGCCAGCACTGCACTGGAATGCTTCACGTCAGAACGGGCGCCCCGGGTCCGCGCATGCGCGCTACGGCCGGCGCGAATTTGCACATGTGCATGGGTTCCTTCTCCACACCGGCCCCGACGCAACATGGCGGAGAGCTACAGGAGCCCGGCGCAGAGGAACATAGGCCCCCACCAGGATAAGCCCGCCCACCAATCGGTAGGCCCCGATCGCGGACCAGGCATCCGTGGAGCCCCCCCGCCACCCTGCCCTCCCCCTGGGTTCGGATCCCCCACCCCCCCTACTAGGCTGTTCCCCCGAAACATGAATGCCGAGGTCCCGCCGGGTAGGACCACACGTGAACGGCATCAGCGAGACTCGGCCGATCTCGCCAGGCACTCGGCCCATCACGCGCAGAGAATCGCTGGTATGCGGCCCTCGACCGGCAACACGCCGGTGCCAACGGTGCCAATTCTCCGGTGACCGGAGAGCAACTTAGATCCCTAATATGTTAAAGCAATACCGGAGAATTGGCGGACTTGTGTCGGAGCGACGTCGCGTGAATCGCGCCCCCCCCCCCCCCGCCCGCCGATTCTCCAACCCAGCGCAGGGTCAGAGAATCCCGTTCCCGGGATCTACCTGACTCACAACACTTCACGAGATCAAACGTGATTTGGGGCAGCAGGGTAGCATGGTGGTTAGCATAAATGCTTCACAGCTCCAGGGTCCCAGGTTCGATTCCCGGCTGGGTCACTGTCTGTGTGGAGTCTGCACGTCCTCCCCCTGTGTGCGTGGGTTTCCTCCGGGTGCTCCGGTTTCCTCCCACAGTCCAAAGATGTGCGGGTTAGGTGGATTGGCCATGCTAAATTGCCCATAGTGTCCTAATAAAAAGTAAGGTTGAGGGGGGGTTGTTGGGTTACGGGTATAGGGTGGATACGTAGGTTTGAGTAGGGTGATCATGGCTCGGCACAACATTGAGGGCCGAAGGGCCTGTTCTGTGCTGTACTGTTCTGTGTTCTGTGATCTCATGAGATGTTGTGATGTAATGGGCGGGATCACATTTTAGCAAATCTGCATATTAAAGCGAGACAGCAAGTCGCACTTTAATGTGCAGATTCCGCACATTGCTTGGTTTCCTGCAGTGAGGAGTTCCATCGAGCCAAGCTCCTCAGTGCAGAAAACCAAGCTACGTGCGCCCTCGGCTGCACATTCCCCACTGAGGCCGTTTGTGAAGACTAGGGCCTTTTCACGGTAACTTCATTGCAGTGTTAATGTAAGCCTACTTGTGACAATAACAATTACTATTATAGCTATGTGTTTGTATGCAAGCGTCGGAAATAGGCGGCTAAAAGTGCTCACTATGGGACTTTGTTCCCTTTTCGTTCAATCATAGCCATTGTAATACATTTTGGTTCAAAATAACTCGCTTTTTGGACATCTGTTGTTGCAAATTTCTGTTATCTCTCCTCCCTGGTCCCTTGTCTTGGCCTACTCTACAAAGCCAAACAATACTTCCACTGGACACAGGCAAAGTTTAGAAGAAATAGTGGGCGGGATTCTCCGTACAGCCAGACCCGTTTTCTGGCATGGCACGCCCCTGCCAGCAGGGGGAATCCTCAGTCCTGGCAGCCGGCCAATGAGGTTCCCATTGTGACCATCCCGATGCTGTCAGGAATTCCGCGGGCATGGGTGCGCAGCCGGCGAAGCGAAGGATTCACGCCAACGTAAAATCCCAACCAATATATTTCAAAATCTTTCAATCATAATTTTCTAACAAAATGTCAGCATTAATAATGCAAGGCGAAATTCTCACCACAAATCAGGAAGTGATTCCCAATCTTTCGCCATGTAAATTTATGCATGGCAAGAATTGAGAGGGAATCCAGCTATCGGGCCGCCATTTGAGGATAGCAAAGTCCTACGACTGTCTCTCTCCCCCCCCCCCCCCCCCCCCCCCCCCCCCCCACCCACCACCACCACCCACCCACTGTGCATCGTAATTCAACCCCACACCCCCAGATTTTCTGGATCCCCCACCCCCAGAGACCCACTAAATACAGAGATCCCCTGACCCCCTCAATGAGATGGACTTCCCAGAGACCCTTTAAATAAGGAACCCCACCCAGAGACTCCCTAAACAAAGAGACCCCTGAAATACGGAGACCCCTCCCCCAGAAAGCCTCACAGAAGTGAGACCCTGTCAAGGAGCTCCTAGGAAAGAGACCCCTGTCAGGAATATCCCCCCAGACGCGAGACCCCTGTCTGGAAGCTGGAGAGCAGTGCAGACAGAGGCAGTGACACTCACCTGGGCAATACACCTACTGGCTCATACACAGGAAACAACACCTGTCAATTCCAGGTCTTGCATTGTGGGAGGGGAGGGTGGACCTTGGATGGACTTTGGGGCAACTCCCTTAAAGATTTACCCACTAGGCACACCACCGCAAGGCCCACCATGTCAGGGCCAAGCTGGTCAAGACCAGCACCAATTCCTGCCCACATGATTTGCAGCCCGGAGGACTGAAGAATCATATTACCCCGGAGAATATGGTGCCCGACCCACTGTCGCCGGGCACGAATGTTGATCCTGCGCCTGCAGAAGGCTGGAGCATTGGAAATAGGGCGCCGATCCCATTTTCTTTACGACACTGGATTCTCCCTCTCATCAGTGTGCGAGGTAGAGAATTTTGCCCATAATTGTAACATATTGTCACAACATCCTGGGCGAGTGTGCAATCAATTCCAACCCCACTTGACCCGGAGTCACTACTAAGGTGAAATTAGATTTTAATGAAGATACCTGACGTCCTTGGTTGAGCCCAATAAACTAGTCACCAGTTTTGGAACTTTAAAACACAAGTAACCTTTTATTATATGCGGTATTATGATTAAACGGACAGAAAATATAACTGACTATCTACTGCCCCTTTACCAACCCCCACTTTCTGACTCACCCCAGTCTCTATATACACAGACAAACATCACAGTGGGAAAAGGATGGCGGAAAGGGAAAGAAAGTATTAATAAAATTAACTGATAAGCATCTTTGATGCAGTGGGATGACTTCCAGTCAATGCCTTTCTGAAGTTCAGGCTTTTGTTTTGGTACTTCTTCCTTCTAGGCTTAAGATGGTTTTCTCTAGCAAGGTTGTCTACTTTCTCTGCAAACTCAGCATCATTTAAATTTTCCAGTAAAGGATGTGCTGGGCACTCACTTCTTTCAGAACAATAGTGCAGTTCTTTCATTTCAGCAAGCAGGAAAGAGGAAGAGAATTCCTTTCACTTCCAAGATCTAAACACGTCTATTAAGTTCTCTCAGAAAGCATACACAGGAACCAATCACTGACCATTGTCAGGAAGAACACTGTCCCTGTCCAACCCACCAATTGCCAATAATAAGAATAATAATAATTGCATATTGTCGCAAGTAGGCTTCAATGAAGTTACTGTGAAAAGCCCCGAGTCGTCACATTCTGACGCCTGTGCGGGAGGCCGGTACTTTAACCAATCAAACCGATTCTCTCCACAAGCTGGTTTCTATGATCCACTTGGTGTTGAGGAGTCCGGTTTCTTCTCTCCAAAGTACAAAACCTGGGAACTCTGTCCTGGAAAACAGGCTGTTTCGCTTGAGTCTTTTGCTTAAAGGTACATTCCGATTTTGGGTCCACAGACTAAAAATAATAAAATGAAATAAAACAAATGGAAACAAAGGAACACAGGAATGACTCTTACAATATTTAATTTAAAAAAGGACTCCACAAAACTTTAATTTTGGTAAAATCATATGATTTAATTTTGCTTTCATAATATTGACTGCACTGTAGGGTTTTGTGCATTTGTATGTGCGTCTTTTCTATGTAAAATATAGCAATGTTATCTGTGCTGTTATGTACAATGCAAGCAACATGAGATACCTTCATATTTTAGGTTTGATTTCCTGGTCACAATATTTGCATTTGTTGGAATAGTGGTCTTAGCTTTTGATATGGAACCATTCTACTTCATTGTCGTCTTGAGACCACTTCAGTTGCTAAGGTTAGTAACCAGTTCTTTCTTCGCTTTCAGATAGACAATTCTACCATCTTAATTTACAAAGTGCAGTTTTTTTTAAATCTACCTCCATCATGAGCAGATATGTTCAGCTTTTGCTCCTGAGAGTTACACAATTTGTTTCCTGTGACCATGTTTATGAATTGTTGCCTGGAAAATAAACGCACATTAACAATTGAAATTGGAAACATTGGGTGAGATTTTCCATCCGTTCACAGCAGCGGGATGCACCGGTCTCGCCGCAGTACATGGGAGTTTTGGCTGAGCGCCAAATTTTCCGTCCTCTAGCAGTGGTAGCGTGCGGGCTCGCAACAGAGAACCCCAGCCATTATTTATACAGCCAGACAAAATACACCCCAAAAATTCTAATTTTATTGAAATATATATTCGGTAGAAGCGTTAAACAGGCAGTTATTTTTTAAAATGTATTCAAAAATTGACATTTTTTATGACTTAAGTAGAACAGTGTTTCAGCACATTCCTTCTTTTGAATTATTGGTGTAGATTTTTAACTTGCTGTTTATCTATAATACTAGGCTTACGGATCAGCCAACTGTTAGAGGAGCCACCCAATATTCATTTTCACAATGGAAATGAAGATTGTTTGTCTTTTAGAATATGCAGCTGCCCAAATAGCCAATTGAACACCCATATGGCAAACTGATCATTCAGCCCTGCTGGTTGAAATTGTGGTGTATGGGATAGCGTGGTGGCACAGTGGTTAACACGGCTCCCTCATGGGCATGAACCCGGCCCCGGGTTACTGTCTGTGTGGATTTTGCACATTCTCCACATGCCTGCATGGGTCTCAGCCCCACAATCCAAAGATGTGCAGGATTGGCCACGCTAAATTGCCCTTTAATTGGAAATATTTTTTTTTTAATTCTGATGTGTTACTCCAAGTGATATAATCTTACAAGAATTAGCATTTTAGTCTGGTATTGCTTTAACATATTAGGGGTCTAAGTTGCTAAATGATCTTGCATTAAATTTCCAGATTGTTTAAGATTAAGCGGAGATACAGAGATGTTCTGGACACGATGTTTGAATTACTTCCCAGAATGGCCAGGTAAAGTCCATAACTTTATATAATTTTTAATATGTAAAGCAGTTTTTCTTCCAAAAAGTAATTTTCCCCCTCCTGCCTTCCAGTTTAGGGTTAACGCTCATGATTTTTTACTACTCGTTCGCAATTGTGGGAATGGAGTTTTTTGGTGATGTTCTCTATCCTAACTGTTGCAAGTAAGTGTATCCATGGGATTAAAATTTATTTTTAACTCTAACCTATGTAGATTTTCTGTGCAGCACAAGAAATTGACCACAGAGTATCAAAACTCACCAGTTCCTCTTGTTGCAATCCTAATAGAGACTGATAAATGTTTAAAAGAAAGGAATTCCCATGACACCAACAGAAAGAAAACCATTCAACAATATTTGACTTTTTAAAAAGATTTTGCAGTAACAAACAAACCAAAATCAGCGTAGCTCAATCATTAATTAGTTACTGACTCTCGCAGCTCTTTGTATTACCCAGGTGGAACGTCCTCATAAAGGGGGTGGCCTGAAATCCTTTCATACAACAGTCTCACAACACCTGATTCCCCCACCTGAACTACCTTACACCTCAGCATCAATAGTCCTTGTCCTATTTTAAGATACATCTCGCTGCTTTGTCACCGGATCTGTACCTGTGTCTTTGTATTCCACAACAACAGATTTCTACTCCTCCTGTAGAACACAAGCTGTAATTTGTTGTGGCAATTAGCTGTCTATTTGCCATTTGCTTCAGCTGCATAGAAACCTAGATCATGTGAGCACTTCTTAGAAGTCGAAAGGACACATTATCAGAATGATTTTAGTTTCACTTTGGACTTAAAGGGATCTTCCCAAAAGAAAATACTGTACTGGGTTTTCTCCAAAGCACACAAGTTATCACATTCTCCTTCAGAATATGACCCGATTCTTTGTTTACAGTAACAGCGTGGTAGCAGATTTTTATCGTTGGGAAAATCGGACCATCGGTGACAGAACTGTGATACAGGGATACTACTCGCTCAATAACTTCAATAACATCCTTAATAGTTTTGGTGAGTAAAATTTAGGTGTTATTTTACTCAGTTCAGCATTCCAGTAAAGCTCTGAAAACAATCACATTTTCTTTTCCCTTTTTACAGTAACTTTGTTTGAGTTGACTGTTGTAAACAACTGGTATATAATCATGGTGAGTTTTATTGAGATTAAACATTTTTGCCCAAGAGTCTATTCCACTGAATTGCTCCTTGAACTGTAAATGTTTATTAGAGAATCTAGCTACAGCCCTCTCTCCACAGGAAGGCGTGGTATCTCAGACTACAAACTGGAGTCGCATTTACTTTATGACTTTCTACATTGTAACTATGGTGAGTAAAGGTACCTATAGTTAATTAGTTCTTCCTCAGTATTTATCACTTATCACTCTAAAACCATCAGTAATTAACAATAATAAAGCTATGTATTTTTAACTTCAGTGTCCTTAATGAATTTAAGGTGAATCTTAATAAAAACAGAAAATGCTTGAACTACTCAGAAGGTTAAGCAGCATCTGTGTGGAGAGAGAAGCAGAGTCAGCACGCAAGATTTTCTGGCCCCTCTTGCTGGCGGGATCTCCCGGTCCCGCTGAAGTCAGCGGTGATTTGAATGATTTGCCACATCAGCTGCAGGGGAAATTGGCTTGACAGAACCTGAAAATCCCAGTCAACGTTTCAGGCCTGTTATGTTTCATTAGAACGGGGGAATATAATAGGTTTCAAGCTGAAAGGGTGGAGGTGGGAAGAAGAACAAAAGAGATCTGAGATAAGGGGCACGATGTACCCGAATGGGAACAGAGTCCCATAGCGCGTACAATTAGCCAGAGGTTCCCCGACACTCGGAGCGCCAAGAAACACAACGCTATTGTACGGCCATTTAGGTAGATCGGGGGTTTCGGTGGGGAACGCGTGGCTGAGTCCGCACTTAGTCCCGTTTTCTGCACTGAAATGAAATTAAAATTGCTTATTGTCACAAGTAGGCTTCAAATGAAGTTACTGTGAAAAGCCCCTAGTCGCCACATTCCGGCGCCTGTTCGGGGAGGCTGGTGCGGGAATTGAACCGTGCTACTGGGCTGCCTTGGTCTGCTTTCAAAGCCAGCGATAGAAGCTCTGCTTGCCGGAACTTCTCAGTGCAGGGAGAGATGGAGCTGTATAGAGCTTTGGTAAGCCCACAGCTGGAATACTGTATGAAGTACTGGTCACCACGTTATAGGAAGGATGTAATTGCACTGGAGGAGGTGCAGAGAAGATTCACCAGAGTGTTGTCTGGGATGGAACATTTAAGTTATCAAGAGAGGTTGGATAGGCTGGGTTGTTTTCTCTGGAGCAGAGAAGACTGAGAGGTGACCTGATTAGGTGTACAAGATTATGAGGGGCTTGGACAGGGTGGATATGGAGCAGCTGTTCCCCATAGTTGAAGGGTCAGCTTCAAGGGGATATAAGTTCAAAGTGAGGAGTGGGAGGTTTTGGGGGGATTTGAGGAAAAACCTTTTTACCCAGAAAGTGGTGAAGGTCTGGAATGCACTGCCTGGGAGGGTGGTAGAGGCGGGATGCCTCACATCCTTCAAAAAGTACAAGATGAGTACTTGGTGCACCATAACATTCAAGGCTATGGGTCAAGTGCTGGCAAGTGGGATCAGTTGGGCAGGTCAGGGCTTTTCATTCGTTGGTGCATACTTGATGGGCCGAAAGGCCTCTTCTGCACTGTAGTATCCTGTGATTCTGAGATCGAAACATCATTTTTAAATGGTGGCCTGATCTCTCAACCCCCTCCCGACGTGAATTCCAAACTCCAAATAAAGGGTGTCCTGGCCAATCCCCCCCTCCCCCCATCTACACAGAGCACCCATAAGCCGGATCCCCATTGCATGAAAAATGCCAGCTTGACACCGCCAGCCTGGCACCCAGGTACAACTGCCAGGCTGCCCAGACGGCAAGCACCTGGGAACTTCAAATCCCCTGGGACACCCTCACCAGTGCCATTCTGTCTGGTTCCCGTTGCGGAGACCAGCACTGAATGGCGCTCACCCGAGGACTCCCAAGCGGAAAGGATTAGATCCCATGTCTTGGTTAGATCTCGGGAATACATATTATTTCATAGAATTTACAGTGTAGAAGGAGGCCATTCGGCCCATCGAGTGTGCACCGGCTCTTGGAAAGAGCACCCTACCCAACCGCACACCTCCACCCTATCCCCATAACCCAGCAACCCCACCCAACACTAAGGGCAATTTTGGACACTAAGAGCAATTTAGCATGGTCAATCCACCTAGCCTGCACATCTTTGGACTGTGGGAGCAAACCGGAGCACCCGGAGGAAACCCACGCACACACGGGGAGAACGTGCAGACTCCGCACAGACAGTGACCCAAGCCGGGAATCAAACCTGGGACCCTGGAGCTGTGAAGCAATTGTGCTAATCACTATGCTACCATGCTGCTAGCTGAGGCTAGCTGTCATATTGGTATTTTGAGAACCTTACCTACATAAGGGGATTTCATCAGAGATTAAATATTTGTTTATTACTGCTAAAGATTGGCATATTCCTCATATTTGAAACAGTGGCAGAGTGATAGTGTCACAGAACAAATAATCCAAAGACCCAGCCTGATGCTGTGGGGACATGGGTTCAACTCCCACCATGGCAGCTGGCAAGATTTAAATTCATTTAACAAAATTTGGAATATAAAACTAGTTTCAATTCTAAGTGATTGTTGTTAAAAACCCTATCTGGTTCACTGATGTCCTGCAGGGAAGGAAATCTGCCACCTTTACCTGGTCTGGCCTACATGTGACTCCAGACTCACAGAAATATGGTCGACCCTTAACTACCACTCTGAAATGACATAGCATGACGTGTGGAGTTTGCGCATCCTCTCCGTTTCTGCGTGGGTTTCCTCCGGGTGCTCCGGTTTCCACCCACAATCCAAAGGTGTGCAGGTTAGGTGGATTGGTCATGCTAAATTGTCCCTTAGTGTCCTGGAATGTCTAGGTTAGTTTAAGGGCATGAGATAAGATGGGAGGGAGGGAGTCTAGGTGAGGAGGATTGGTGCAGACTCGATAGACTGAATGGTCTCCCTTTGCAGTGGAAGGATTGTATTCTATGATTCTCTTCTAGTCTAAGCCACTCAGTACATGGGCAATTAGAGATGGGCAACAAATCTTGGTTTTGTCAGTGATGCTCAGGTCTCATAAAAAGAATAAAGAAAAGAAATAAGGGAATAAAGGGTTTGTAATTCCTGCAAAGGGCTCCTGGCTGATTTGACACCGAACCTCCTAATTTGGAGCACACAGATCCATCAAACAAATTCATGCATCACTCTACAAAGATCAAAGAAACTGCAGTTTGTACCCTGCACCAGTGTCATTAAAAGATCCAGACACCTAAGTTAAAATAACTAATTTGCAGGACAGTGTGTGAAAACTTGGTGAGTGAAGGAGTTTTAAGGGTTAATTTCTCTCCAAAGTTGATGTTCTTTAAATTAACGATTAGCTATAA
The DNA here is from genome assembly GCF_902713615.1 of Scyliorhinus canicula. Taxonomy (NCBI): domain Eukaryota; kingdom Metazoa; phylum Chordata; class Chondrichthyes; order Carcharhiniformes; family Scyliorhinidae; genus Scyliorhinus; species Scyliorhinus canicula. Next base: position 50,037,289 of record NC_052146.1, read on the forward strand.
ATTGCTGTTGAAGCTGAGAGGAAAGTTAAGTTCATTCCAGTCTTAAACAGGGATATACAAGCTTTGAGTGCAGCTGTGGCTAGCTTAGACTGTTTTCTGAGCTTTAGCAGAGCTTGTCTCATTTGTTTTTCAGAAAGTATAAATACAGAGGTATCTAAGTGCTCTTGCAAACATTGAGTGCTACTTGTGTGCACAGAGAGTCAAGCTTGGTAGAGCTTGCTGAGTGAGTTGAAGAGGGGATCTATAAATTAATTAACACAAATAAACAATTAATATAATAAAGACGTCAGGACAAGTAATGTGTCATGGCTACAGTGTGTGGGAGCTCCTGGATGCCACTAAAATCCATGGCTATCATATCTGTCGTAAGGATCTGTGGCTTGAGGAGCCTAGAGTCAGAATTAATGGGTTGGAGGCTGAGCTGCAGACATTGTGATGCATCAGTGAGGGGGAAAGTTACCTGAACACTTGTTTCAGAAGGCAGTCGCATACCACTTAGGTTATTATCATCTAATTTGGTCAGGGACAGGAGGGTGTGACTGCGAGATGGGCAGGTAAAGGGATCAAGAAGTTTGGAGTGGAGGAACCTGTGTTCTTGCAATTGAACAACAAGTTTGAGGTTGTATGGACAAGAGCAAGGGCTGCAGTGTGGATGAGTAGAGTAGGCTGATACTAGCACCATGGTACAGGAAGCCATTTAAGAGGGATGAGTTAAAAGGAATGTAGTGGTAGTAAAGGACAGTATAATCAGGGAGAGAATGAGAATCCAGAATGCAGTATTGCCTGCCTGGTGCCAGAATTTGAGATGTTTGCTCCAGGCTGGAGAGGAACTTTCAGTTGGAAGAAGAAGATCCAACTTGCCATGGTCCATGTAGGTACCAAAAACACAGGCAAAAATAGGGAAGAATCATAGAGGGTACAAAGAGCTAGACAGTAAATTAAAAAGCAGAACCTCAAAGGTAATAATCGATGGATTATTACTTGAGCTGTGTACAAATTGGCATAGGGTATATAAAATTAGAGATGAATGCGTGGCTCAAAGATTAATGTGGAAGAAATGGGTTTCAGTTCGTTGGAGACCAGGAAAGTGGGGGCTGTACCATTGAGCCAGATTTCACATGAACTGTATTGGAGCCAGTGATATAGCCAATCGTATAACATGGGAAGTAGAGAGGCCTTTAAAAAAAATAAGGGGAGATGGGATCATTCTGGGTAATTTAAAGGGAAATGACAAGACAGTAGATCAGGTTAGCATTAAGGGTAACAATAGCCAGAATATGGCAGGAAAGGACAGCAATTGAAAACTTAAACTGTGCCAGCGGATAGGGCCAGAGTTTACAAAAATGGCAAGAAAATCTGAATTAAGGAGTGTGAATCTGAATGCCTCCAGCATTCACAATAAGCAGATGAATTGTTAGCTCAAACAGAAATACGTATGTATGACCTGATGGCAATTTCAAAGACGTGGCGACAAGGAAACCAAAGCTGAGGAGCTGAATATCCAAGAGTTTGTAACATTTAGGAAGCTGGGAAAAGGTGATGGATATCATAGAATTTATCATAGAATTTACAGTGCAGAAGGAGGCCATTCGGCCCATCGGGTCTGCAGCGGCTCCTGGAAAGAGCACCCTACCCAAGGTTAACACCTCCACCCTATCCCCATAACCCAGTAACCCCACCCAACACTAAGGGCAATTTTGGACACTAAGGGCAATTTATCATGTCCAATCCACCTAACTTGCACATCTTTGGACTGTGGGAGGAAACCGGAGCACCCGGAGGAAACCCACGCACACACGGGGAGGATGTGCAGACTCCGCACAGACAGTGACCCAAGCCGGAATCGAACCTGGGACCCTGGAGCTGTGAAGCGATTGTGCTATCCACAATGCTACCGTGGGTAGCTCTGTTAATTAAAGAGGGCTTTAATAGTGAGAGACTACCTTAATTCTAAAGATCAAGACATAGAATCAGTAACTAAGAAACATCAAGAATCAGAAAGTTGTTTATAGGCCACCAAAAAGCAGTGATAATCACAGTACAAAGCAGGAATTGAAGGCAGCGTGGTGGTGCAATGGTTAGTACTGCTGCCTCACAGCACCAAGGACCTGGGTTTCATCCCGGCCCCAGGTTACTGTCTGTGTGGAGTTTTCTTTTATAAATTTAGAGTATCCAATTCTTTTAATGGGCCATTTAGCCTGGCCAATCCACCTACCCTGCACATTTTTGGGTTGTGGGGGTAAGACCCATGCAGACACGGGGAGAATGTGCAAACTCCACACGGACCCAGGATCGAACCCGGGTCCTCAGCATTGTGAGGCAGCAGTGCTAACCACTGTGCCACTGTCTGTGTGGCGTTTGCACATTCTCCCCATTTTGTGTGTGTCTCACCCGCACACCCAATGATGCGCAGGGTAAGTGGATTGGCCATGCTAAATTGCCCCTTAATTGGAAACATTTAAATAAATAAATCAGGAACCGAGATGTGCATGTAATTCAATAAACATGGAGGATTTCAATCTATATATAGACTGGGTAAACCTAATTAGTACTAATGTTGTGAAGGATAAATTCTTGGAATGTATGCAATATGGTTTTCTAGAACATTATGTCGAGGAACCAACTAGGGAATGGACTATTTTGGATTTAGTATTGTGCAATGAAAACGGGCTAATTAATAATCTTGCTGTGAAGGAACCTTTTTTAAATAGTGACCATAATATAAAAAGCTTTGACAAAGAGTCATCCAGACTTGAAACATTTGCTCCTTTTTCTCTCTACACAGATGCTGTTAGACCTGCTGAGATTGTCCAGCATTTTCTGTTTTTGTTGGGTAAAACCTATCGTTGGATTCATGTTCGAGAAAGGTGTTTGCATGTATATGGGTTGGTTCAGTTCCAACGTGTCGTTTTTGTGCTCAGAGAGGGTTACGGCGTGAAGAATGAATAGAAATAAATCAGTGCTTAGCAATAGGTGGCCACTTTCTAGAGGGAAGGGCTTTTCTTCGGTCATGTGGAGTTTGCACATTCGCCCCGTGTCTGCGTGGGTCTCGCCCCCACAACCCAAAGATGCACAGGGTAGGTGAATTGGCCACATTAAATTGCCACTTAATTGGGGAAAAACTGAATTGGTACTCTAAATTTAAAACAAACTCTGACTGATAACACAATCTACCTAAACTGCCTTATTTCCAATGAATGCTCCAGGTGCCCTGCTAATGTGATGATTTCTTCATGATTTTAAAACTGGGTTTATTTTGTGGAACAGTCAGTTGTAACTTCTCTTTTTTTTTCTTACTTAGGTTGTACTTACTATTATTGTTGCATTTATTTTGGATGCATTTCTATTCCGCATGAACTACAGTCGAAAAAACAAAGATGAGGAAGGTATGTGCCATCCAAATTAGTTTTCATTACTGATATTTTCTTTTTGCTGTTGTGTGTCATTATGTTCTGTCTTTAATGTAATATTTCTTGTGTCCGAATATTCTTTGGCATTTCAATGTGATCAGTTAATACCAGAGATAAGTATAATGGGCTGTGCTCTAATTTTGTGTATATTTTTTAAATATTTAATTCCAAACATGCATAACATCAACAAAATACACAGTCCATTAAAGCATAAACAACAGTTTGGACAGATTTTCCCCTTTTAAACCCTCCCCCCAACTCGAACTTAATCTTCTCCAGCTAGAGAAAGTTGTATAAGTCCTCCAACTAGGCCGCCACCCCTGGTCGCATTTCCGACCTCCAATTCAAAAGGATCCTTTGCCTTGCAATCAGAGAGGCGAAGGCCACTACATCAGTCCCTTTCCTCTTCAGTAGTTGTTGCTCCTCCGAAGCCCCAGAGATCGCCACTGTAGGGTCCGGCCTAACCTCGGCCCCCATTTCCTGGATAACATCCCAAATACTGCCTCCCAAAAGCACTCCAGCTTTTCACTGTCCCAGAACATGTGAACATGATTCGTCAGGCCCCGCCTGCATTTTTCACACCCATTGGTTAACCCCTGGAAGAACCTACTCATCCTTACCCGAGTCATGTGTACCCTGTGCACCACCTTGAACTGAATCAAGCTCATCCTCATGCAGGAGGAGGTACCTGTGGTTTCCACACAGTGGCATCAGCACCGACTTGTTATCCAACTTAAAATCCTCCTCAACTGGTTCCATATCCTGATAGTCGACTGCACCACCGGACTCACCGTCTACTTCGCAAGGTTAAAGGCAGCGGGGCCATCACCAGTGCCCTCAAAACTACAACCCCTGCAGGGCTCCTCCTCCAACTCAGTCCACTCCACCTGCTCCGAACAATGCCTCACCTTCTCCACATTCGCAGCCCAGTAATAATACAGCAGGTTTGAGAGCGCCGACCCCCCTTTCTGTCTCTGCCTCTGTAGCAGAGACCTCTTCATCCTCGGTACCTTCCCCACCTATATAAACTTCAAAATTAGTGCCTCCACCCTCCAAAAGAAAGCCTTAGGGAGAAAGATCCGGAGGGTCTGACAAACCGGAACCTTGGCAGCACATTCATCTTTACCACCTGCACCCTCATGCCAAAGTCAAGTGCAAAGCAACGCACCTCTTGAGACCACCTTCTCCTCCTCCACTAACGCCGTCAAGTTCCACCTGCACATCGTGGCCCACCCATGAGTCACCTGAATCCCCAAATAAATAAACCGCTCTCTTGCCACCTTAAACGGTGGTACCATCCCAAATTGCCCCACCTCAGCTCCGCCACATTCACCGGGAACTCCTTGCTCTTCCCTAGGTTCAGCCTGTAGCCTTAACCTGTAGCCTGAGAAGGCCCCAGACCTCTCCAACAGGCCCATAATTCTGCCCATACTCTCCAGCGGGTCTGACACAAACAACAGAAGGTAGTCTGCGTACAACGACACCCGATTCTCCCTGCTCCCCCTCACAATCCCTCGCCACTCAGCCGACCCCTGAAGGGCCATCACCAAGGGCTCAATCGACAGTGAAAATAACAACGGTGGCAGCGGACACCCCTGCCTCATTCCCCTGTGCAGCCCAAAATACCCTTCTTCGTATGCATGCTTGCCACCGGAGTGCGTACAAACGACGCACCTATGCCACAAATTTGAGCCCAAACCCAAACCTACCCAGAATTTTGAATAGGTACCTCCACTCTACCTGGCCAAAGGCCTCCTCCGCATCCATAGGTACAATAACCTCAGGTGCCTGCCCCCCCCTGACGGAGTCATAACTACATTCAACAGCCTCCTAATGTTGCTGGAGAGCTGCCTACCCTTCACAAAACCTGTTTGGTCCTCGAAGACCACCTCTGGTACACACCCCTCCAACTTACACGCCAACACCTTCGCCAATACTTTCACATCTGTATTCAACAAAGAGATGGGCCTGTAGGACCCACACTGCAGTAGGTCCTTCCCTTTCTTCGGGAAATCGACGTCTGTGGCAACGTTTCTGGCAATTCACCCCTCACCATCGCCTCACTAAACATCCCCAACAGGTGGGGGACAACTCTGTCGCAAACTGCTAATAAAACTCCGCCGGAAATCCATCAGGCCCAGGGGCCTCCCCCACCTGCATTCCCCTGATACTATCCATCACTTCTCTCAGCCCCAACGGCTCCTCTAATGCCTGCCTCTTCCTCTCCTCCAGCTCGGGGAACTCCAACCCATCCAGAAACCGTCAATACCCGCCACCTCGCCTCCCGGCTCGGCCTTGTACAACTTCTCATAGTACCCCCTGGAAATGTTCCGGCTGACACCAACTCCCCTTCTCCGCTCCTTGCTTACAAACTATCCTTAGACTCTGCCTGACACTGCAGATGGTGGGCCAACATACGACTCACCTTCTCTCCATACTCATACTGCACCCTCCACAGCTGCCCCACCTTGCCCGTTGTCAATTTATCAAACTACACCTGGAACCTGTTCCTCTCCGCCAGCAACTCCTTCTTGGGGGCCACAGAATATCTCCTATCCGCCTCAATTCTTACCGGAGGCTTGCGCCTCCACTCCCCTCTGTTGTCTGCCATCATCCACCTTCGGTTCTGCCTCACCCAATCCCACTCTGAACCTTATAATTTTGTGTGTTATTTCGTAACAAGATTATATATGTACTTTACATTCTGATCTTTCATCTATAACAGATGAAAATGGCATTGTTTTTGAGACTGAGGTTGACAAGGAGGAAATTGATCGACTTCTTGAGTTCAACAAACAGAATGGTTCCTCATCTTCTGAGATCTCTGGACTTTTTAAACTGTCATCCAGAATGACAAGCAATGATGTATGTAGTTTTACACAACCCACTTTCTCTTTCTTGTATTCATTGTTCCTCTTTTATTTGAGTTTTAACAGTTTGGTATTATTCCCTAATGATTAAATGTAGGTAATATTGCCATTTCTATATCTCCATATCTAGGATGAGAAAAGGCACTATTTAGGCAGTCCATGTAAGATGATTAATCAAAACTAAAAATACCTGTGTTCCTTTCAGGCTGCATATTACCATGTTTGCCATTTTTGTGTATAGCATCATATTTTATGTAATGTTAACTTGAAATCCACAAATTGAATATAAATACAGGATTTAAGAAGATAAATGTTTACACTTGGTGGCAGTTTTAACACATGCATAATATTCAGTTTTACAGATGATCGGCTGGATTTTCCAAAAATGGGGCTTCCTTAAAAAAATCAAGAGCGATTCTCTTGCATGCAGGGGGCTGGCAAGGCCCCGGAGTGCTTCTCGCAGCTCTGGCTGCGGATACGGGTCACCGCACTTCGGTCGTGAGTCCACGCAAGCGCACGGCGACGGCCTGCAGCGGCCGCACCATGTGCGATGGCGGACTAGAACCATGGACCGACATCGGGAATGTAGGCCCCCCCCCCCCCGAGATGGTGCGTGCCCGTGGATTCGAGCCACCTGATTGCTGCCCTGGCCGCCCATGAGGCCCCCCACCAGTGCTCGATTCCCCCCACCCCCCACTGAGTCCACAGCCGCCACCCGAGGTTCCCGATGGCCAAAATACGTGGTTAGAACCATGCCATCGGGAACTTGGCCAGTTTTGCCCAGAGAATCGCTGAGGGTGCCAGCGTCAGTGTGCCATCTGTCAATGGCCCCCCAGCTGCACCGCGTAGTCTGTGCGCCAGCGATTCTCCGGGGATTTCCGCTTAAAGATCGATTCTCTTCCTCACCACCCCCCCCCCCCCCCCGCGCTAAACGAATGTCGGCACATGACTGCAGAGAATGAAAGAAAAGAAAATTGCTTATTGTCACGAGTAGGCTTCAATAAAGTTACTGTGAAAAGCCCCTAGTCGCCACATTCCGGTGCCTGTCCGGGGAGGCTGGTACGGGAATCGAACCATGCTACTGGCCTGCTTTAAAAGCCAGCGATTTAGCCCAGTGAGCTAAACCAGCCCGCCTGATGTACTTTCATGATCAGCTATTAACATAATTTTTTTTTAACATCCGCAATTTCTTAGTGATTTACTTAGGAAGCACTGGGTTGTGTAGAGTCAGAGGGCTTGAATTCAATCCTTAGTTACTGCTGACTTATCCATTTTTTTATAATTTAGAGTATCCAATTATTTTTTTTCCAATTGGGCAATTTAGCGTGGCCAATCCACCTACCCTGCACATTTTTTTGGGTTGTGGGGGTGAGACCGAACAGACACAGCGAGAATGTCCCGAGATCGAACCCGGGTCCTCAGCAAGGCCAGGGGGAATCCCTGGGGCTGGAGCATCCCTCCCCGATGAACTGAACAAGTTCCATGACCACTTTGAACAGTCAGCCAACACATCAGTTTTTTTTTTTAAATTTAGATTACCCAATTATTTTTTCCAATTAAGGGGCAATTTAGCGTGGCCAATCCACCTACTCTGCACATTTTTGGGTTGTGGGGGCGAAACCCACGCAGACACGGGGAGAATGTGCAAACTCCACACGGACAGTGACCCAGAGCCGGGATCGAACCTGGGACCTCAGCGCCGTGAGGCGGTTGTGCTAACCACTAGGCCACCGTGCTGCCCTAGCCAACACATCAGTGCCACCCACCCCAACAGCCTTGGGCACACTCATACCCACTATTACAGCCTCGGCGGTAAGAGTTGCCTTCTTGAAAGTAAACTCGCGGAAAGCGACGGGCCCTGTCGGAGTCCCTGTGCGAGCACTCAGAGCCTGCACTGACCAGCTGGCGAGTGTATTCGCAGATAGCTTCAACACCTCACTTCTCTGCTCCCAAGTCCCTCCCAAGTCTACCTGCTTCAAGAAGACCACCGTTATACCAGTACCAAAGAAGAACAAGGTAGCGTGCCTCAACGACTACCGGCCGATGGCCCTGATGTCTGTTATCGTGAAATGCCTCGAGCGGCTAGTCATGAGACGGATCAACGCCAGCCTCCCCGATGGTCTCGATCTATTGCAGTTTACCTACTGCGGCAACTTATCCACAGCAGATGCTATCTCTCTGGCCCTACAATCAACTCTCGAACATCTCGACAACAAGGACACCTACGTTAGACCACTGTTCATAGACTACAGCTCTGCCTTCAACATCAATATCCCAACAAGACTAATAACCAAATTCTGCAACCTTGGACTTGGCTCTTCCCGTGCAACTGGATCCTTGACTTCTTCATCAACAGACTGCAATCTGTCAGGATAGGTAACAACACGTCCTCCACAATAGTCCTCAACACCGGGGCCCCACAAGGATGTGTGCTCAGTCCTCTACTGAACTCCCTGTACATATACAACTGTGTGGCAAGATTCAACTCCAATTCAATCTATAAGTTTGCAGATGATACAACTGTGGTGGGTCATATCTCAAACAACGGCGAATCAGACTACAGGAGGAAGATAAATCACTTGGTTGCATGGTGTACCGAAAACAACCTCTCTCGAAATGTTGGAAAAACCAGGGAACTGATCATCGACTTCAGGAAGCGTAGCACAACACACACACACACACACACCAGCTTTAAGTTCCTGTGGGTCACCATCACCAACAATCCTGGTCCACTCACTTTGATGCAACAGTCAAGAAAGCCCATCAACATCTCTAATTCCTACGGAAGCTAAAGAAATTTGGCATGTCTGCATCGACTCTCACAAATGTCTACAGATGTGCCATTGAGAACATCATATCCGCTTGCATCACAGCTCGGTATGGCAACTGCTCGCCCAAGATCGCACAAAACTGCAGAGTGTGGTGAATTCAGCCCAACGCATCACACAAGCTTGCCATCCTCTCATTGATTCTGTATAGACATCCTGCTGCCTCAGAAAGGCAGACAGCATTGTCAGAGACCCCTCCCACCCAGGCTTTGACCTCTTCCACACCCTTCCATCAGGCAGAAGATACAAAAGTCTGAAGACCCGCACATAGGATCAGCTTCTTCCCCACAGCTACCAGACTCCTCAGCGACTCTCCCTTGGACTGATTTGTTCCCTGTAAGAACACTATTCACAACGCCCTATGCTGCTCTTGTTTGGCCCTTGTTTCGCACAGTAACCAATCACTATTTGTTGATGTACCATTGTCAATGTACTCTGTCGATTATTCTTTTGTCTACTATGTACGTACTGTGTATGTTCCCTTGGCTGTAGAAAAATACTTTTCACTGTACTTCGGTACATGTGACTATAAATATCAATCAATCAGTGTGTGACCTGTGCTAACCACTGCACCACGGTGCCACCATGAAAGGGGATTGGGCACCTTTTAAATAAATCTTTTGTTTCATGGGATGTGGGTGTTGATGGCTGGGCCAGCTGCCATCCCTGAGGGCAAGTAAGAGTCAACCACATTGCTCTGGATCTGGAGTCACATGGAGGCTAGGTAAGGACGCCGAATGTCCTTTAGGGAAGGAAATCTGTGAACCAGATGGATTTTTACGACAATGGTTTTAGGGTAATCATTAGACTTTAAATTCCAGATTTTTACTTAGTTCAAATTTCACCATCTACCCCTGGTGGGAGTCTAACCAACCGAGCATTACCCTGGGTCTCTGGATTACTAGTCGAGCAACAGTACCACTACACCACTGCCTTAGAGTTCCCAATTATAGCACAGACACCACAAAATATCATGAGAATAGAGGAATCAAGGGGGGTTTCTGCATGGGAGCATTATCTGGTGGTCTCTGCTGCAAGTGCATGGGTAGACATTGAGTGACAACAAGATTCATCATAACCCTTCTCGTTGGATAGCTTGCTTCTGCTCACTGTCCAGGCTAATTTATTAATAATGGTCATCATCGGAGAGGTAATGGAAGGAGGCAAGAATTCTCAAAAGTATACCTTGCAAAGATTAGAAACCTTCAATAGAGGAAGGAGGAAAGGAAGATGAGAAAATTGAGGGGAAAAAAATAACTGACAGTGTTGTTTATATATGTTTTATATTTAATTCTCCAATCTTAATACCATAAATTCAAAAGAAACCTAAACACGGACGGCACGGTAGCACAGTGGTTAGACTGTTGCTTCATAGTGTTATGGGCCAGAGTTTAGAAAACTCCAAAATATATTATGGAGTTCACCTGACCCACAACTTTGAATAGATTTTGGTTATGGGGAGCACAAGGGTCCACTCTCCAGGTGTTATGCAACAGACACCTTAAGTATTTTTAAAAAACGAAGCAATGTTTATTCTAAGTACCCAGTTAACATTTTATAAACACACAGTAAACATCTTATCAACTACCAACACACGTAACCCCACATATACAATACTCTATAGGTAACCCTTAATACCTTTCTTAGCAACATCCATAAGTTAAACCCTTTTTAAACAAAGACAGCAGGTTTAAATTCTCCACAGAAACAGGTATTACTTTGAAATCATCAAGTGATATGGAGATATTCTTTTGAGAGAGAGAGAGAGATACAGCTTCTTGTTTGAATGCAGCTCTCCAACACTTAAAACAAAACCAAAAACAGAGCCACAAAGCAGCTATTCAGCTCAAATCCACACACTAACATCACTGCAGCTACTTGATAAACACCATTTCTTAAAGGTACATCCACATGACAATAGTGCCAAGGGAGCTGGGTTTGATTCCCGCTTGGGTCACCGTCTGTGCGGAGTCTGCACGTCCCCCCCATGTCTACGTGGGTTTCTCCGGGTGCTCTGGTTTCCTCGCACAAGTCCCGAAAGACATGCTTGTTAGGTGAATTGGATTTTCTGAATTCTCCTTCTGTATACCCAAACAGGCGCCGGAGTGTGGCGACTAGGGATTTTCACAGTAACTTCATTGCAGTGTTAATGTAAGCTTACTTGTGACAATAATAAAGATTATTATTAAACTTAATTGTACTTGATATGCATAATAGTTCATTTATTTCCTTACAAAATGTTCTTAGAATGATTTGGGTAGAGCCTAACTGCTAGATCATAACATACAGGGTCTGTGAGGGAAAAGACACGTACAGCACAAGTAGTCTTTTTTGCCCAATTCTTGATGCTTTATTTTGTTTAGAACCTGTAGCAGTCCATGTGCCGAGCCCCTGATTTAAGCCAGTCCCAAGAAAAGGGATAGATTGGCAGTAAAGGGCTTTTCACCTTGTGCTACTTATCCATATGACTTAATTTACCCCTCAAGTGTGGTATTTATGGAAACTGATCTAAAAACCATGGGCGGGATTCTCCGATCCACCAGCCGAGTTTTCCGGCGCAGCTCACCACTGCCGGTAGCGGGATTCTCCAACGATCCTTTAAAACAGATATGAGAAAGAATTTCTTCAGCCAGAGGGTGGTGAAACTGTGGAACACTTTGCTGCAGAAGGCTGTGGAGGCCAAAATCACTGAGTGTCTTTAAGACAGAGATAGATAGGCTCATGATTAATCAGGGGATCAGGAGTTATGGGAAGAAGGAAGGAGAATGGGGATGAGAAAAATATCAGCCAACAAAATATTGAATGGCGGAGCAGACTCGATGGGCCAAGTGGCCTAATTCTGCTTCTATGTCTTATGGTCTTCCCGCAGCCAGTCACTGGGGTTTCCCATTGTGACCATCTCACACTGTCAGGAAACACGCGGGCATGGGTGCACTACCGGCAGATCAGGGGATCCCCAATGGAGAATTCTGCTACTTATGTTTTGCTGGGAATGTTATATGGATAGGATGCAACCAAAAGAAAGTAGAAATGGAAGATAATTAACAGGGCTGTTGATGAGCATATGATCATAACTATACCATTTCATATTGAAGGGAAATTTAAACCTTAAAAATTAGTGGGGTTATGTCAGGTGGTCATTTAAATATCACGAGGCTGTATGCCTCAAAGTTAACCACCATTTTAAACGTAACCCTGGCTGACTGAAGTTTCTGGGTTTCGAGCAACCTGTTGGCTAAAGGAAGCTGATTACTGCTGCACCTAGGAAGTAAATGCCTTTCCACTTAGCAGCTCAATCTAGTTGACCCTGCCGATCACACATCCTCCCCTCGAACCTTGAGTCAGACCTCCCCCACCATCAATCCTTCTGATCTTCCCCCGTCCCCTGTCCATTTGCTCCCAAGGCCTCTTCTTCACCACTGGCCCTTCCAATCCCCTGAAGCTATTGCCCTATTATATTTCCTACCCTATTATGTATTTTCTTTTCTGTTCTTTTCATGTACTTAATGATCCATTTGAGCCGCTCACAGAAAAATACTTTTCACTGCACTTCGGTACACGTGACAGTAAACAAATCCAAGCTGCTTCTATCTTCTACCCTCCCCTGAGAACCCAGATTTCCTTCACCATTGATTCCTTTACCATGATTCCGGTCTTCCCTTCCCAATGAAGGTCTTAGATCTCCGCCATCAACTTTCTAATTTCCTCCTCCAAGGTCCACCAATTCACTCCACCACCAATCCTTCCAGTCAACCTTTTCACCAACCCCTACCACCAACCATAGCTCCCTCCCCCACAGACACCTGCCTACCCTCTCCTCAATGCTCTTTTGATCCCACTGCGCCTCTGATCTCCTTCACCATTGACCTTTCCAATCCACCCTCCGTGGCTTCTCATTCTCAACCCAGAGGCCCTTCTGCTCTCTTCCACCAATTGGTCTTCCAATCTCTTTTCTCCCCACCTCTAATGGCTAGTACCTCAGGTTCTCGGATATGGCATGCCCATCCGCTATCAGACTGTGACCTTGAGTCAAAAGCCTGCATCTGTTCCTCCATCCCACCACACAGCTTCTCTGTTGGTTGCAACAGAGAATCAGAGGAAGTAAATCTTAACCAATTCCTTTTTGTTAGAATCAGTAAAACCCATGCTTTCCAACCTCAAAATACCCCTCCCTGAATCAGCAATTATTGGGACCTATGTGTTTCATGTCAGAAGCAGTTTTATTTTTCAAGAGGACATTTAAGACTGTCTTTATCTTTATGACATGAAAACTGTATCTTGTTTTATTACAGCATCTTAAAATGGTTTTTATCGGAAGAAGATTAAGAACTAAAAGTGATCTGAGCATTAAAATGTATGAAGAGGAGATTCAGGTATGAAAACTTTTACAATAATGTACACACTTATGTTTAGCAAATAGACAAACCCATTTAGATAATTTGACTTGTTAGAATATCTTTCAGACAGAATTAAACACATCTGTAAAATTACCCACAAAAACATACATGAGTAAAGAGTTAACTTCTAAAAGGGCAGAAATTGATTGAAGCAGGGATGATATGGCAATATTACTGCTTTTATAAATGGAAACTGCTGATTGGGAGGGTAAAATAAAGAAGATTTTGGTGCGTTACATTCTTACAATTTGGTTGTGTAGCTCACATTCTTCTCATGAAGCCAGCAATATGTTAAAGAGCATATGAATTATTCCCTATGCTGTGCATCTAAATATATTACCAAAAAGAATTATACCTACCGCTTCAGTTAGATGCTGATATCATCTATGCCAGCTCTTGTCTCACACAACACACAGCAATAAAAATGTCTCCCTTTCCAACAGGAATGGTTTGCAGAACATGCACGGGTAATTGAAATGCAGCAGGACCTGCCACTGGAATGTATTTTGAACTCAAGTACTCACCAGCCTTCTGCAGAATTCCGACAACGATCCCAAACTGTAACTTAGAAATATATTGTACTTATCCACTATGCAATAATTATTCAGTGTTACTTTATATTTCGTGATTTGCACACATGCACTTGGGGGTATTTTGCCATTGTAAGAGCTACCGTGTTGGCAGAATCCTGGCAAGGGCTAGAATAGTGAGGGATAGTGGCCATATTATTGAGAAATTTTATCTGATCACTTTTACCTGTGGTAAATTGTGTACCATGTATCTGTTTTTAATATGTTTGTGAAATATCCGGGCAGCACGGTGGCCTAGTGGTTAGCACATCCGCCTCACGGCGCTGAGGTCCCAGGTTCGATCCCGGCTCTGGGTCACTGTCCGTGTGGAGTTTGCACATTCTCCCCGTGTCTGCGTGGGTTTCACCCCCACAACCCAAAAATGTGCAGAGTAGGTGGATTGGCCACGCTAAATTGCCCCTTAATTGGAAAAAATAATTGGGTAATCTAAATTTTAAAAAAAAAAATGTTTGTGAAATATGGAAGAGTTATTTTAGGTTTCTTTCATTTTTAGTTTTTTCTGCCACTTTCAATTGATACCTGGCCTTAAAAAGTGCTTTCTGGATAGCTACTCTCAAAACTTTAGTGTAATACCTATCCAGCCAACGCTTTGTTTATTTGTAATGAGCCAGTTCTCATTGTCCGAGTTTATTCATATGATGTAATGTTCTTGTAAGAATCACTGTCTCTTGCTTGACAAAATCCAATGGTTACTTCTATTGGTAAGCCATAGTGTTAAATGCAGGGAGGCAGGTGAAAGTATTAATGCAACATTAGCCTAACGTTGGTATAAAAATGTAGTCATTTCAGATATAGTTGCCACTACAGTTGGGATGTAGACTAAAAGTTAAACTCCTGTTCTTTTTGTGGAAACTTTTGATGCTCAATTTATTTTTTGACTACTGTAGAAATTACAAAATTCATGCCTTGCTTAGCATGTATACACATTATATAAGATGTGTCTTCAACTTATGGTGTTTCTTTGATTGGACCAGGCAGTGTTATTTGCTGAATTCTGAGTGTATTTCAGGCAGTGCAAAACGTAGTATTTGTTCTTGTTCTCAGAAGTTTTATATTTGACATGGTCATGTCTACCACCCTTTTGCTAACAGCAGGAGTAATGCTTTTTATTGAAATCATCTCTTGTCTTTGATTTTATTGTATGCTGGTGAAACTGAAGGAAATAGCTCTGCTGAAGTACTGGAATAGTGTGCCATTTCCAGTTATCAAAGTGAGGTGAAGGATAAAGTGGTAAATCAACTTTGGTTACCAAGCATTTGAGTGCAGCGGTACAAGGGCTGGATTTCTATCTTCTAAGTTTGAATTGTGAGTCAGGTCATTGCCCAATGTTGCAATTCCACCTCCTATCCGACGGTTCCCACACTATTTTAACTATGAGGTAGCCGGGGGGGGGGGGAACGGTCATTGTCACTAAAAGCAGGTCCAAGGCAAAAGCAGATTTTGAGGCAGGCAGGTTGGAAAGCCCATCACCATTCCTGGGACATCAGCCCTGTTTGTTAGATACCCCCCATAACACTCTGCCCCCATCAATTCCCCCCCCCCCAACCTGTGCCCCATCCAAAACCCCTATGTTTACGGAACCGACCCCCATACCCACTCGTGCTCCTTCTATATCCACTCACCCAATATCCACAATATACCGAACTCTTGAGTCCTATAATAATATTGGGAAATCTTTGTTTATAGATCATTAAATTATTGTTCTATTACATAGTCATGAAACTGTTGAGTTGAATCTATTAATGGGGTTTGGAGCTCAGCAAACCATTTATAATTGAATTCTACTGCACAGCTGTATAAACAAAGCCTGCAGAGCTGTATATATTAAAACCTTTGAAGTCATTGGAAGAGCTCAGACATCTGTTTAAATTTTGAAGCAGAGAGCAGATGTCTGAGCAGCACTTCAGAGAGTTCCGGCACCTGTTTAAAAGCAGAGGAAAAAATGTTTGAGCTGTCAATCAGTGAAAAGATTAAATCATGGAGGACCATTGACATAGTCAAATGTGAATTTCGCTTTTGTTCAATGTAGAATAACACTTTATCCATGGATAATGTAATCTAATGCTTCTGAAGGTGTTTCCACTTTCACAATGCTGGTCAGATCTGAATTGTAGAGTTTTTTCAATGTTTTAAATACCATGTAATAGCTGTACTTTCTTTGATAATGGACAGATGCATTATTGTCCATTCAAATACACTCCTGTTAGTTTTTAACAAAGGCCGGTTGTTAAAGAACATTAGGCCTTCTAAGAATAATATACTTATAATTCTACTATATTATTCAGGTGTGAACATTTATGTATTAAAGATTTTTTGTTAATATATTTTAAAACTTGTGTCTCATCTCACTCATTTGAAGGGAATAGTTATTTTACACATTTCAAGGAAAATCCTATCCCTCCGCTTGCAAGTTGTTAATTTGGTCAGATATTTAAAGTTTTGGCAGTAATCATATTCTCTTTATGCTTGATTAACCAAATAAATGAATCTGATACGTTTCTGAAAAGGACTTAACATTTCTACTCTTGCCATGAACATAACAATGCCCTTAAGATCAGGTCCATCTTTTTGTTTGCATTTTGAGATCTCTGAGGTTAACCCTGCACGAAACTAAAAAATATTTTGCCATATCTTTCTAGTACATAAAACATTTTGATGTTTAGCATTGCTTGGATAGTGTATAAACTAATATTAAGCAGTTAAATACTTATGGCTTTAATGGTATAATTCAATTGTATGTGAAGCAATTCTCTTTTGAGAAGTGGGAGTTGATTGCTTCATTTGAATTTATAATTTTATTAAAACATTGCCACTACATAGGCAATTCTAAAATCAAAATTACTGTACCAAGAATCATCCTGCTTAAATACGTTACTAAAATTTTAATATTTTAAAACTTGGGTTAAGCATACTATGGTTAACCTTCGCACTGTGGGATATTGCCCAGAACCAGCTACTTTATCTGGATCACTGAGCATTACTTTCACATAAAGTTTAAGATAAATGTATGTTGTGGTAATTTTCATTACTTTAAGTAATATTACATGTTGTTACACTTTGTGCAATTGTAATGTGCAGGAGTAATGTGAAGGAATCACTTAGAATGAACAGTGTTTCAGCAGCTCCGGTCAAACTTTCATCTAGTTTTGAGTGATTCATCCTTTATACCAATTGTTTAAATATCGGAGATTACAATTGCCTGATTAGATTGTCAATTAGGTTCGGTAAGATGTAGTAACACAGAGAAATTGAATGTACTAATTGTATGCAGTATAACATTTTGTAACATAGTTTATTTTTATAAAGTGCAGCTTCTCTTGTCTATGTAGCTATCCCAGATGGATTACAAACCCATCATCCATGACTGTATCGATTTAACACCTTGTGAGTGGTCCATAAATATTCTTATTCAAACTATATTAACTTTTATAGAGGGATCGCGTACTTGTTCCCAGTTGTGGTGGCAGAGGGAAAATGTGTTTGAATTCTCTTTTTTTCCCTAAATTATCTATATCAATTTAGCACTGCATATGCTTGCTCTATCTCTGCATTTCCCCTGGCTAGACTCCAATTCTGAACTAAGTATTGTAAAACCCACATGAAACAACTGAGCTTGCTTTATGTGTTTCATTCTAACTTTGGGCATAATTTTCCAACTAACACTGCAGCAATTGAAGTGTATTCACCAATGTAGGCTGAGATTGCTCCTGTGACAGTAGCAATACCAGACTATTTATTGAGTAATGTTGGAATTCTTCACTAGCCTTTCAAAACATTCTCTCAAAAGTTAGTATAGAAGGCCAGACTGTTCACAACTAGTGTGCGATATTTGACTTCCAAATTGGTTTTCAACCACATATCAAAGACTACCTATTTCCAAAACATTGCCCAACTCTGTGTCAACCTCAGCTCATTTGATGCTCAAAATTTCAGCCGTGCTGTTGTTACCTGTAAACCCAACTATTCCAATGCACCTCTGGATAGCTTCCCACATTCTACTTTCTGTAAACTTGAGGCTATCCAAAACTTTGCAGCTGTTTTCTTACTCGTACCAAGTCCTGTTCACCCACTACCCGTGTGCTCGCTCACCTTCATTGGCTCCCTGTTAAGCGATATTTCAATTTTAAAATTCTCTTCCTCTGGATTTCCCTCCCTAAACCTCCCCACCTCTACCCCTCTTTCCTCCTCTTAAAACATTCCTTAAACCCTACTTCTTTGGTAATCTCCCCATATATCTCCTTTTGTGGCTCGGTGTCAAATTGTGTTTCATGAAGCGCCTTGGGATGTATTATTTTGTTAAAGGTGCTATATAAATACACGTTACTGTTGCATTGAAAATATGCAAGAATTTTACTCGTGTTCTTGGACGCAACATAATCCCAATCATTTGTAGCCATGTAGCTGATATCCAATTGGGCACCATAGCCATAAATCTCTGCTTCTTATTTAAATGTAAAGTCTGAATGCCACTACACTGGATTTTCTAGTGGCGGCAATAGTTATTGTGAATTGTAAAAGTGCCAGCCAGCACCAAGATGAAAATATCCCTTTATTACTTAGCATACTTTTGAATACATTTGTAACAATTTGTTATTGCACTGTAAAAGTGGAAAAATCTGCCCAATGGAAAGATGCTGCTACAGAAGGCTTCCGTTAAGTGTGCAAAATATCTGTTTCTTTAAAGAAGTATTGTATTCTTAGTGAACATTATTAAAAACACACTTTTTCACATTACCTTTGGTTTTATTTCAGCATTCTAAAGGTGAGAGTATTTAAGATGGCATGTTGCCTATTTTTGCATTTATTTATACTTCTACCCTCACTTATTTGGAATTCTCAATTTGAATATACTGTATTTTGCTGCAAAGTTTAAAAAAATGTTATTTGTAATTCAGTTTGCAAAGTAATTAGAAATAAAACAACGCTAAATGTCTTTAAAATCTGTTTGCTGATGTTCTTTTTTTTCTGCTTGCATCACTCTCTTCTGAGAAATCTTTCTGGGCTTATTGGACCTTCTCCACATAAATGTTTCCTATCTTTAAAGAGTTGGAATCAATGCCAGACTTTTCCCACCAGGGTGCGAGAGTGCTCCATTCAGCTTAAAAAGTAACTAAATCATGAACACAGTCCTGGAAGTAGGTCCCACATCTGGCCATATCTATGGTAAAGTTACTTCTGTAGAGCTGGGCCACCTCATACTGCCCCCACCACATTATACATTAAATATGGCCATGTCTCTGTGGACTAGAATCAGCACAGACAAAGCCCTTCCATTAAGTAACACTCTAGACCTCCCGACATGATGGGATGCTGCTATTCTGATTTGACAGCTCTATAGCGCAGTTGGATGGACAGCTGGTTTGTAATGCAGAGCGGTGCCAGCTGAGATTATTCATGAAGCCCCTGACTTCTCAACCTAACCCCTCACCTGCGATGTGGTGACCCTCAGGTTAAATCACCACCAGTCAGCTCTCTATCAAAAAAGAGATAGCAGCCTATGATTGGAGACTATGGCAACTTTCACCTGTGAATTATCGTATACAGCACTGTTGAAAACCAGAAGATATCTGCTGGGGAGCAGCATTTGGAAATTAAGGGAGAGATTGGAGAGAAGAGGTAATAGTTAGGTGCTTTGAGGAGGGAGATGCCAGAACCAGCATGTCGACCATGGAAATAGAGAGAGAAACTAAGAATAGCACATGGGAAAATGGAATTAGAGGATTCTGAAGTGTTTTGTGGAATCTGGGAGGGGTCAACCTGTTAAAAACCCAAATGTTTATTTTTTTAAAAACATGTGAATTGTAAAAATGAAAAAAAAATCATTTTGTTTTGAAAATTTTACATTTACTATAGAAATATGCATCTAGATCTTCTCTGAAAGGCAACACGAATTGGACAAGCAGAATTAGAAAGTGAGTGTTTTAACTATTGTGAGTTGTCATGGAAATCATAATAAAGACAAATTCCTCACGGTTCGATTTAAGCAAATTTATTTGCACAAATATATTTGCGGAGAGAGTGTTCCAGCTGCAAAAGCCAGTGCACTGCACTCTGAGATTCGATTGAAGACAGCATGTTTTTATAGTCTGAAATAACAGTTTGAAGTAAATAGGCATGTTTATATTAAATAGACCTTGGAAAGTACGTAAGATGAAGTATGTTTGTTCTTGCCCTTGGCTAAAAACAACTCGAGTACACATTTTGTTATCTTTTGGAGGACAATGTGTTTTCATAATAAGGCCGAGACCAGAATATAAAGCAGTATTTAATTTATGTTATCTGACCTACTTATTTTCATTCAAAAGCAGTGCTGAACTATAGTCAAGCATTTCCCAGCATGCTTCTAAGTTGGTTTATGTTAATTTTCCTTCCACAATTCCCTCGTTGATCTTTTGATCAACACCTTTTAGTAAATTATCGTGTCCTCCGTAGAGAAGGGTGGTTTATAATGTAAGGAGAATGGACGTATGACAGTTCCCTGTGTGTTATGAGCCTGGTAGCAAAGAGGCAAGCGGGCTAGGGCTGTTCTCCCGTGTTAGTACAATAAAAATATCTTGCGCACCATTAAAACAGTAACCATACGACAATCAAGATTACAATGGCGATTATAATCCAGAACACAATCCTCTGTCCTGACGATCCTAACCACCCAAAGCCAAAGTCCCATCCCTCATTTTCATGTAATCTAGTCATCTCTCTACAAATGTGGTCCACCAGATTATCAATTTTTCCTAAGTTATCAGAGATGTATGTGCAACAGTCACTTGCAATCAGGTGATAAGTGCCTCCCTTTTCAGCTAACAAGAAATCAAGAGCCATTCTCTTCAGCAGGGCAACCGCTCTTATAGCAACCATCTTAGTTTCTATCTGGTTAACAGCTTCTGTAGTGTCATTAGCTACTTGCTCAAGGATGTCTCGTATTCTGCGTAGTTCATATGCATTAGTGGTTATTCCTAATGCTGGTATCATTATTCCCAGCATTTGTGCCCATGTCATAATACTTTGTGTCGTCCTATGATGGGGATGGTCCTGCAATTGCTGAATGTGATGCACATAAGTGACTATGTATACCAAATAGCAGGAGCCTTCCCCATTTTCTGGTATGGCCACAGATAAAATACGTGTCGTTATATGCGGTCAGGTTTCCTTTACTATCAGTCCATAAGACCATAAGACATAGGAGTGGAAGTAAGGCCATTCGGCCCATCGAGTCCACTCCGCCATTCAATCATGGCTGATGGGCATTTCAACTCCACCTACCAGCATTCTCCCCGTAGCCCTTAATTCCTCGCGACATCAAGAATTTATCTATCTCTGCCTTGAAGCCATTTAGCGTCCCGGCCTCCACATCACTCCGCGGCAATGAATTCCACAGGCCCACCACTCTCTGGCTGAAGAAATGTCTCCACATTTCTGTTCTGAATTTACCCCCTCTAATTCTAAGGCTGTGCCCACGGGTCCTCATCTCCTCGCCTAACGGAAACAGTTTATTTGCGTCCACCCTTTCTAAGCCATGTATTATCTTGTAAGTTTCGATTAGATCTCCCCTTAACCTTCTAAACTCCAATGAATACAATCCCAGGATCCTCAGCCGTTCATCATATGTTAGACCCGCCATTCCAGGGATCATCCGTGTGAATCTCCGCTGGACACGCTCCAGTGCCAGTATGTCCTTCCTGAGATGTGGGGCCCAAAACTGGACACAGTACTCCAAATGGGGCCTAACCAGAGTCTTATAAAGGCTCAGTAGCACATCGCTGCTTTTATATTCCAACCCTCTTGAGATAAATGACAACATTGCATTCGCTTTCTTAATCACAGATTCAACCTGCATGTTTACCTTTAGGGAATCCTCGACTAGCACTCCCAGATCCCTTTGTACTTTGGCATTATGAATTTTCTCACCGTTTAGAAAGTAGTCTATGCTTGGATTCTTTTTTCCAAAGTGCAAGACCTCACATTTTCTCACGTTGAATTGTATCAGCCATTTCCTACACCACTCTCCCAAACTGTCTAGATCCTTCTGCAGCCTCCCCACTTCCTCAGCACTACCTGCCTGACCACCTAACTTCATATCATCGGCAAACTTCGCTAGAATGCCCCCAGTCCCTTCATCCAGATCATTAATATATATGGTGAACAGCTGCGGCCCCAACACTGAACCCTGTGGGACACCGCTGGTCACCGGCTGCCATTCCGAAAAAGAACCTTTTATCCCAACTCTCTGCCTTCTGTCAGACAGCCAATCCTCAACCCATGCCAGTAGCTCACCTCGAACACCATGGGCCCTCACCTTACTCAGCAGCCTCCTGTGTGGCACCTTATCAAAGGCCTTTTGGAAATCCAGATAGACCACATCCACTGGGTTTCCCTGGTCTAACCTACTTGTCACCTCCTCAAAGAATTCTAACAGGTTCGTCAGGCACGACCTCCCCTTACTAAATCCATGTTGACTTGTTCTAATCCGACCCTGCTCTTCCAAGAATTTAGAAATCTCATCCTTAACGATCGATTCTAGAATTTTACTAACAACCGAGGTTAGGCTAATTGGCCTATAATTTTCCATCTTTTGTCTTGATCCTTTCTTGAACAAGGGGGTCATCATTAGTCTAATTGATCCTCTTCCCAGGAGCCTCCACAAGTTTGATTTTTAACTCCTGACCAATCAAAGATGAATAATCCTTTAGCTGTAAGGGGGAACATGGGGGTTTGCCAATTCATGGTCTGATCACACTGACTCGTGCCTACTGAGTGGGTCCCATATGTTTTATGATTCTTAAAGCATATACTTCCTTTTGGGACTCCAGTATAATTGGGAAGGATCAATTGGGTTTGATGTGTTATATTAACCCATTCTGCTATCTCTTTACTGGTGGGATAGGTCGCACAGGGAAGCTCTCCCCCAAGCATCTGGGAATTTGTGTACAAACCCAACAACTGAATTAATTTAACCTCTCTGCGTATGAGTGAGACATGTATATTAAGGTGTTAGTATACAGTTTACCCTGGACATGATGTTGGATTAATATGATAACATAAAAACATCAACGCCGTCATTCTCTTCAGGTCAGCGTTTCGCTAGTACTCTCAAAGTTCCGTATGATGTAGTTTACACGCGTTGTGTGGATCCCATCTCTCTTTTCTTTTACTTTAACGGCTGTTCGGGTTGTTAGCAGCACTTGGTAGGCTCCATTCCACCTAGGAGAAAAATAATCTTTGTTTAATGCTTTCACATATACTTGATCTCCAGGTTTAAAGGGTGTGTATTTCCCTCTTTTGGATGCATCTGACCCTGTCGCACCTTTTCATGTTTTTTTTTCCCAGCGGTTTCACACATGGCCTGGGCATATTTCAGTGATGCCTCATCTGCCCATATTAAGGCTACTGCTGCTGGAGTCATTGGGGGTTTAGTTCCAGTTGTCATGGGACATTCCATTAATATCTCATACGGGGTTAAACCCCTATTACAATTTCTCTGATTTCTCAGGGCATACATTACTATGGGTATGGCATCTGGCCACAGCAACCCATTTTGTTGAGACACTTTTGTAACTGCAGTTTTAATTATTCCATCCGCCCTTTCCACCATTCCTGAGGATTGTGGCTGATATGGTATATGCAATTTCCAATCAAATCCCATGGCTTCTGTTAGGGCTTTGGTCAGTTTGCTAGTGAAATTTGTTCCCCTGTCACTGTTAATACCCATTGGTATCCCAAACCTAGGTATTATTTCCTTTAACAGAATATTTACCACTGTTCTAGCATCGTCTCTTTTGGTTGGAAAAGCCTCTACCCACCGTGAAAACACGTCCACATAATCACCGATTATTCCTTTGACAAATCATACGTGTGCGGGCTACTTTTCAATTGTTACCGTAATACCTCGAGCATACCTTTGGCGACATATGGGCATGTGTCATTCCTCCTTTGCCCACATGAGCCTGCCCATGGGCAAGGCGACATAGTGGCAAAAACAGCACGGGTATCTGGGTGTATCCAGATTTGATGATTGTCTTGATAGCAACCCACTTTCAGCCAAGAGGCTTGCTCCTGTGCCTGTTTTAACTGTGGTTCTGTTATGGTGGATGGATGTTCAACTGCAGCCGCTTGCAGTTGTGGCTGCTGTTGAAGAGCCACTTCTTTTGCTATTTTATCAGCAAATCTATTGCCGCATGAAACTTCGTCATCTGCGGTAGTGTGTGCTTCACACTTTAAAACGGCTATCTTGCTGGGCAGCTGAACAGCATCTACTAAATTTAAAACCAATTTAGCAAGTTTAATAGGTTGGCCGGAAGAAGTTATGAATCCCGTTTTTCCATAATCGGCCAAAATCATGTACTACGCGGATCAGGAATCATATAAATATTTTATTTTTAGCTAGAGTATATGCTTTAGTAAGGGCAAACTATTCTGCCGCTTGAGCAGACATACCCGAAGGCAGAGCAAAAGCTTCCACTATCTCGAATGGAGTTACTATTGCATAGCCGGCCATGAGGGTCATATCATTTGGTCGGTTTGCTGGCCCATTGGTGAAAAAGATGATGTCTGGATTTTCCAGTGGTTCACTCAATAAATCAGGGTCGAGGGGTTGTGGTGGCTTCAACCAATTGTAAACAGTCATGATCATATATATGTTCTGCTTCCGAGGGCGCAGGCAAGAGAGTAGCAGGGTTGACAGCTGGCGCTCGCTTGTAGGTAAAGTTGGTTTTAGAGAGGATTACTTCGTACCCAGTGTGTCGAGCCGCAGTAAACTGCTACATTGTGGATGAATTAAGCAGCAGCAAAACTGATTTTTTTCTACTATGGCTGCTGCTGCTCTCAAGCAATTTGACATACACTTTACCACAGCACCGAGTAATAGGCAAGGGGTATTTTCCCTCCTCAATGCTCTTGCACCAGGACCCCTGTTGGAAATCCCCCTGCTTCATTCACATAAAGAGTAAAGGGCTTGCTGAAATTAGGAAGTCCCAAGGCAGGGATGCTAATCATAGCTTGTTTCAAATTACGAAATGCTTGCTCCCTCTCTGGGATCCAGGTAACAACTGAAGGGGCATCCTGTAGGGTAGCCTTGCGCAGTACTGCATCCATCTCTCTATAGTCCAGTATCCACTCTGCAATAGCCCACCATTCCAAGGAAAGTAAAGGTTTCCTTTTCCGTGCGCAGAGTTGGAACCCTTGCTACAGCCTGTACGCTTTCAGACCCAAGCCTCCGCTGTCCTTGTTGCAGCTGAAATCTCAAATACTGAACTGTCTCCTGACAGAATTGCAGTTTGTCCATTGAGACCCTATGCCCTCTTTCTGCCAGATCTGATAACAAAAGGGTAGTCTGTTGGCAAACTAGCCCTCCCTCTGAGACTATCAATAAATTGTCATCATATTGAGGAAATGTTGAGCCTGCAGACAACTGGCACTCGTCCAAGTCTCTTTTAATCCTGTTAATTCCGAGATGTAAAGGCAAATAGATATTGACTTTCCGGGTGCAATGGTAGAAGAAGGCTGAGAAAGTATCCGTTGTTGCTGGTAGAGAAGACAAAATGACATTTGTGCCCGGCACCAATGGAGCAATAGTGATAACAATTTTATTGATGGCTCTAAGATCTTGCACAAACCACCACTCGTTGGGTTTTCCTAATTTTGGAATGGGGAATATGGGGTGTTACAGGGGCTTTGTGTTCTCTTCAGCACCCCTTGCGCCTTGCTGTAATAGTGCATTGATCACTCCCTCTATCCCCTTTTCTGCTTTTGGTGCCAACCTGTATATTTTTAAGCAGGGCAGGGCACCGTTCTTCTGTAACTGCACCCTATGCGCTGGGACAGAATGTACTTTTCCAACATGATTTTCATGTTGGGCCCATAGATGTGCCAGTATCTGGGCCAGGATTGAAGGGAGTAAATGATGGCTCTCTCGGGGAGGTTGTTGTCTTTCAAATGTAGCGGGCCATTGCTCCTCTTTCAGGTCACTTTGCCCTCCTGTTTGCCATAAAATTCTATCAGGCAATTTTGTCCGTCCATTTCAATATAAATCCCATGTATTACTTTTTTCCTTTGGTCTCTTTGATCACTTCTATTTGCTTTGCCTTAGCGGGATGTCTTATGACATGCAATGAGGTCTGCTTTCCTAAGTTACTTTGTGTTTGTAAATTGTATGCGTGCTCATCCGCACGAGCATACCAAGCCGTGCAATGGGCCACTATATTCTCTCGTCTGGACTTTATCAGGTGTTTTAATAGCTGTGCCCAAGGTTCATTAATCTTTTGTAAGACTTCCTGCAGTTTTAATTTTTTTTTAACAGTGGTACTGTAAGAGTTAACGTTCAGCTGTGAGCATATAACATCGACACAGAGCGATCGGGCACAGGCTCAGAAGTTATTAAATTTTGCAGCTGGTGAGCTCGTATTTGAGACAGTTCTATAAACATTCCATTATCAATGCAATGAATTACCGTCCTAATTTGCAGAATGTCTGTCTACCTAATAGGGTTAGGTGTCGCTAGTTGCGGTACATCTTTCCTGGGGGTTAAATGCTTCTTGGCCCCTTGCATGATAGCCTCTTCCCCTCTATTTGCTAACCAGTGTTCGAGGGACTCATTTCCTTCATTCAAATGATTCTCATTTTTGGGAACCCCAAACACAGGAGAATAGCCCCCATTAATGCCGGGTTGGACTGTAATCCTATCCTTCAAAGCTGGCCAAATGCACCATAAGAGTATTTTAGAAGCAGCAAAACATCCCCTGGGAGGGGGCTATAAATAGCACACATTTAAGTCAATTTCCAATGATTGATTTTATAGGCATTAGCTATTCTTAGAGATGTATATTTTTCTTTGTCAATTCAGAAAAGGTCAACTGTCTGCTGAAATGGTTAATGTTTCCTGCAGAACCTAAGGGGCGGACTACTTGGAATGATGCCATTTACGTCTTTTCACGTAATCTAAAAACTTATTCATATTCAATTACTTTTATTCGTAAAGGCACTTTCTTTCTATTAAACTGATTTTAATTTCCATATGTTTCAGTTCATTAGAGAAATCTCAACAAAAATCACTTAAGTTATAATCTCTGACTCACAATGACAAACGATAAAAAATACAACCCGCTTAGCACTTCATGCTTTGACTAAAATTAAGTGGTTAAACAATACAGACAGATTCCCACAGCTCACAAATATCACAGTTAACTGGTAGCCTTGTCTCACGGCTACAGACAAATCTGAATTCCCTTTTTCTACAGGAACTCATCTGTTATACTTTTTTTTAAAAATAATTTTTATTGAAAATTTTTTACAAAATATATAACAACAAACAGTAACAAACAACAATAAAACAACATGATAAGCATAACACCCCCAAGACCGTAACCACGCATATATCGAGCACCCCCCCCCCCCACCTCCCCAAACCCGGTAAACAACAAGAGAACTTGAAAATAAATAAAATAAAATAAACATAGTCAACACCCCCCACCCTTTTCCCCTCCCCCCCCCGGGTTGCTGCTGCTGCTGACCTAGTTCCCTATCGTTGAGCCAGAAAATCGAGGAAAGGCTGCCACCGCCTAAAGAACCCTTGTACCGATCCTCTCAGGGCGAATTTGACCTTCTCCAGCTTAATAAAACACGCGATGTCATTGATCCAGGTCTCCACGCTTGGGGGTCTCGCATCCTTCCACTGCAGCAAGATCCTCCGCCGGGCTACTAGGGACGCAAAGGCCAAAACACCGGCCTCTCTCGCCTCCTGCACTCCCGGCTCCACCGCAACCCCAAAAATTGCGAGTCCCCAGCCTGGCTTGACCCTGGATCCTACCACCCTCGACACCGTCCTCGCCACCCCCCTTCCAGAACTCCTCCAGTGCCGGGCATGCCCAAAACATATGGGCATGGTTCGCTGGACTCCCCGAACACCTGACACACCTGTCTTCGCCCCCAAAGAACCTACTCATCCTAGTCCTGAACATATGGGCCCGGTGCAGCACCTTGAATTGGATGAGGCTAAGCCGCGCACATAAGGAGGAAGTGTTAACCCTCTCCAGGGCATCCGCCCATGTTCCATCCTCGATCTGCTCCCCCAGCTCCCCCTCCCACTTAGCCTTTAGCTCCTCTACTGACGCCTCCTCCACCTCCTGCATTACCTTGTAGATATCAGATACCCTCCCATCCCCGACCCAGACCCCCGAAAGCACCCTGTCCCTCACCCCCCTCGTGGGCAGCAAAGGGAATCCCTCCACCTGCCGCCTAGCAATTGCCTTTACCTGCAGGTACCTGAACATGTTCCCCGAGGGGAGCTCAAATTTCTCCTCCAACTCTCCCAGGCTCGCAAACCTCCCATCAATGAACAGGTCCCTCAGCTTTCTGATGCCCGCTCTGTGCCATTCCAGGAACCCCCCATCAATGTTCCCCGGGACAAACCGATGGTTCCCCCTTAACGGAGCCTCCATCGAGCCCCCCACTTCCACCTATGTCGCCTCCACTGCCCCCAAATCTTGAGGGTAGCCGCCACCACCGGACTCGTGGTATACCTCGTAGGAGGGAGAGTCAACTGCGCCGTTACCAGGGCCCCCAGGCTTGTGCCTCCACAGGACGCCATCTCAAACCTTTTCCATGCTTCCCCCTCCCACTCCATCACCCACTTGCGCACCATCGACACATTGGCCACCCAATAATACCCCGAGAGGTTGGGTAACGCCAGCCCCCCACCATCTCTGCCCCGCTCCAAGAAGACCCTCTTCATCCTCAGGGTCCCATGCGCCCAAACAAAGCTCATGATGCTGCTAGTCACCCTCCTAAAAAAGGCCCTAGGGATAAGGATGGGCAGGCACTGAAAAAGGAACAAGAACCTCGGGAGCACCGTCATTTTGACGGACTGCACTCTACCCACCAGCGATAGCGGCACCATGTCCCACCTTTTAAATTCCTCCTCCATCTGCTCCACAAGCCTGGTAAAATTAAGCTTGTGGAGAGTCCCCCAACTCCTGGCCACCTGCACCCCCAGGTACCTAAAACTCTTCACTGCCCTCTTAAACGGGAGCTACCAATTCCCTCCTCCTGATCACCCCGGTGCACTACAAACACCTCGCTCTTACCCAGATTCAGCTTATAGCCCGAGAAGCCCCCAAACTCAGCCAACAGCTCCATCACCCCCGGCATTCCCCCCACAAGATACGGTGAAAAGCACCTAGTGGCCACATTCTGGCGCCTGTGCGGTAGACAGAGGGAGAATTCAGAATGCCCAAATTACCTAAAAGCACGTCTTTTGGAACTTGTGGGAGGAAACCGGAGCACCCGGTGGAAACCCAGGCAGACACAGGGACCGGGATTCTCCGAAATCCCGGACAAGGTTGACGCTGGCGTCAACGGGCCTCTAGGCCCAAACATTCACCCCTTCTTCGGGGGCTAGAACGGCGCTGGAGTGCTGTGCACAGCACCAGCACGAAAGCTGGCCCGTCACGGCCGATGCAGATCTGTGCATGTGCGCATCTGCTGGCTCCACGCTGGTCCCTGGGCATTATGGCGGAACCCTACAGGGGCCTGGCGCAGAGGAACATAGCCGCCACCCCCCCCCCCCCCCCCCCCCCGAATGAGACTGCCCACCAATTGGTTGCCCCCGATTGCAGACCTGGCCACTGTGGAGGCTCCACTCGGAGTCGGCACCCCCCACCTCCCCACCAGGACAACCCACCGCCAGAACTCAGCCTGTCGAGCGCGGAGAATCGGCAGGGGGGCCACTTTCAAGGGCCCTCCACCGGTGCCACGACGACCACGCCGGCTCAATTGCCACTGATTCTCCGGTCGCCGGAGAATCAACGGCCCGGAGTCGGAGCGGCATGGCTGGATTCACATGCCCCCTCGCCTATTCTCCGACCCGGCACAGGATCGGAGAATCCGGCCCGGGAGAACGTGCAGACTCCACACAGACAGTAACCCAAGCCGGGAATTGAACTTGGGATCTGGAACTGTGAAGCAACAGTGCTACCCACTGTGTTACCGTACCATCATTCCCTACCGGTTTATTTTTTAAATAACTTTGCAACATTTCTGTCAATAATAATAATAATCTTTATTAGTGTCACAAGTAGTCTTACATTAACACTGCAATAAAGTTACTGTGAAAATCACCTAGTCGCCACACTCCACCGCCTGTCGGGGCAGAGCGAGGGCGAATTCAGAATGTACAATTCACCTAACAAGCACATAAACTTTGTTGTGACAGGAGAAAGGTAGGTTTAAAATATATAAACGGAAACAAAATGGTTTGCAATAAAATTGACTGAACATCTCAATTTATTCTATATTCCAATTTATTCTATATTCCAATTTACTGAAAATACATCAAATAGTGCGTGAAGACCCATATGCTTTTGATGCCCCCTAAAAGCATGGGGGGGGGGGGGGGGGCTGGTGTTGGAATGATGGCCCCTTGATGAATTAGGTTTTTCTGGAAGATGATTGTATTTAAAAAGTAACTTGTTCCAGGAACTTATAATGTGTCCAAGCTGTGACTGTAACATTATATTCTGCAGTTTCTCCTTCCTTCCCTATGTACGGTATGCGTTGTTTGTACAGCATGCAAGAAACAACACTTTTCACTGTATACTAATATATGTGAAAATAATAAATCAAATCAAATCAAACTGCCAAGGAGATGAACAGTAGAAAAGCAAAGAATAAACAAATTTATTGCAGGGAACATCTCAGCAGAATTCAGCTGAACGTCTCTGTTGTGACAAAAATTTTAGAACCCTAGATAATTTGAGGACTCTTATTGATGGAGTTGAACTTCTGGGAGAGCCAAGCTGAGAAAAGAAGTGTTCTTGTTGGCAACGCACCAGAATCAAAGAACATCGATACCAGGTGAATTCTAAACCAAAGTGGGTGCCACTTAAGTCTGTGTTGAAATAAGAGCCTTCAGTCATGGACTAGTTGGAGAGATTTGAAGGGAAAACCTTGCCAGATATAAGTGGAAGGCCCAAAAATCTCAACGCGTAATGTTTGGAGCAATCCTCAGATCAGGTGATTAATCTTCTGATTTTTGTATCGAATTTTCTTTTTAGGTCAAAATTGTAGTTAAATTGGTTTCAGCTATAAGTAACTGTTAACTGTACTTTGAATTTTTTAGTGTAGCTGGCAAGTTGTGTATTATTTTTGTAGGCTGCACGGTAGCACAAGTGATTAGCACTGTGGCTTCACAGCGCCAGGGTCCCAGGTTCGATTCCCGGCTTGGGTCACTGTCTGTGTGGAGTCTGCACGTTCTCCCGAGTCTGCGTGGGTTTCCTCCGGGTGCTCCAGTTTCCTCCCACAGTCCAAAGAAGTGCAGGGTAGGTGGATTGGCCATGATAAATTGCCTTTAGTGACCAAAAAGGTTAGGAGGGGTTATTGGGTTACCGGTATAGGGTGGAAGTGAGGGCTTAAGTGGGGCGGTGCAGACTCGATAGGCCGAATGGCCTCCTTCTGCACTGTATGTTCTATGCTCTATTATTCATTGGTCTTTGATTTTTGTCAAACCTGATACAATGAACCTTGTGGCTCCAAAAAAACAACAAAAATATGACACTTGCAATGACGTTGATAGAGACCTGTAGAGAAAAGTGTAATTTGCCGAAGACAAATTCTTCCCTGTCCCTAATTTTTTTAAAACATGGGGCGGGATTCTCCGTTGACTTACGGCGAAATCGTGAAACGTAATTCGGCAGAGAACAGGTTCCGACGCCAAAATCACGGCGGGTGTTGATTTGACGCCAAATCACGATTCTTGGTCACCTCGACAGTGGCATCAATGCGATACAGAACGCACATACAGTAAAAACCTTTTGCATATCATTAGCAGGCCTGACCCGATATTCTCCGTGCCCTCTGCGATTCTCTGCCTCCAGTGGGCTGAGTTCCCAACGGCACGGTTAATTCGTGCTTTTAAAAATCATGAAACCCCCCTCAACCCCCCAGGCAACCCCCAACCCTCTCTCCACCTTCAACCCTTCCTCCAACACCCACTTCGAGGAACGAGCCCTGGAGATGACCGGTGTGGCCGAGGTCAGATCGGTCACCCACATGGAGGCTGGTGGATGCCGCAGAGGTGAGGAACCATCCGGCTCCACCCAGGGGGCCTGTCAAATGTCAGTTGTTATTGCTTTACTGACTGACCCATTCCTCCCACTGCCCAAATGTCCATTATCCCGCAGGTCCTCCAGCCCACGGCACTGGCCCATCCTGGGCGGCACCATCTACTGCCGCCCAGGACACCACCTTGGAAAAGAGCTTTGAGGACACAACTATTATAGTCGCAGCACAGCTGCCATCCTCACCCTCCACCAGCGCAGATACACACACCTCAATGGGAAATGTTAGTGGACAGGCTTCTGAGGCACAATCTGGTAAGCACCGCACAGCTAATGATGTACATCAGGTGGAGGCAGGAACTCCCCAGGCGAGACAGCGGTTGAAGGGCTCCTGGATCCCAGAATCCAGCTGGGTCCCAGCCTGATGCTGAGCCTGTGGAACAGGGTTATCCGGAGCTGATGGAGACGATAGGGAGCGGCCGGGACAGGCCGGGACAGAGGGAAATGTCAGCATCACTCCAGCAGATCCATAGACGATTGGAGGAGTCCCAGAGGCTCTGGGTGGAGGAAATGGCACCGGTAATGAATGGCCACGAGGCCAACAGTGCTAGAGTGGCGACCACAGTGGAGAGCCTGTGCACAACATCAGCACCATGAGTGAAGGTGTCCAAGGCATCGCGCAGTCAGTGATGGCATTGGCTGAGGGTCTCGGCAGCATGTCTGCCTCGCGGGGGGATGTCGCCAGTACCAGGCCGACCTTGATGAGGTTCTGCGGGACATGTCCCACTCTCAGATGGGAATGGCCGCGGGGCTACGGAGCTTGTCCCAGCCACAGGTGGGCATTGCCGAAGCGCTGCAGAGCATGTCCCAATCACTGAGGAGCATCGCCAAGGGCGTCGACACAATGGTGCGGACTATGGGAAGCCACCGGGATAGCAGAGCCAGATGATGCAGGGGCAGTAAGGGCGCGAACCAGTTGCCCCTCTGTCCCAAGGTAGACCACAGGGAGATCCACTTGGGATATGTAATGTGCGCACTTAGCCACGATTGCCAATTCACTATGTAGCCTTCAGCTGCACGGCCAAAGGACTTGTTAGTCGGTGGGGGTTACGGGTAGTCGGTGGGGCAGACAGGCAGAGACAAGGGTTCCCCCCCGGAATGGGTACACACATTCCAGGGATTGGTATGATGGTGCCGCAAGTGGTTGCCTCCTGGTTGCCCTCCCAAGACGAGGGTCTACCATTCCCTGCCGAGCACTGGGACAGTGTGGTGAATGTAATTTAGTAATTCACACTGTATTTACCAATACCATTGTAAGCGCAGTAGCGTTATCCGACCACTAGGGGGAGCAGCTCTGGGAATGCTCAGGAGTTTGGCTCCGCCCACAACTCCTCCCCTGGACTACTGTATAAATACCCTTGTCCAGAGCCAGCCTGCAGTTCATCGAGAGTTCAACGGGTAACAGGCTGGCTCTGTAGTAAGTAGATTAAAACCACTGTTCATATCTTAAAGCACGTTTCTAGTGAATTGATGGTTCCATCAATTTAATCTACTTAAGAACAGCCAGGATCGACATGGAATCAGCCCTCAAGCCTGGACGCCTGGAACTCGACCCACAGGATGCAGAGGCAAAATAAATCTTCTCCCACTGGCTGCGGTGCTTTAAGGCCTACCTGGCAGAAGCGAGCACAGCCAAAACAACAGAGGAACAGAAGTTAAGTCTACTGCACGCGAGGGTGAGCCACAGAATCTCTACGCAACTAAACTCAGCCGGTTCATATACTGCAGCGCTAGCGATACTCGATAAGATGTATGTAAGGCCCATTAACGAAGTTTATGCACACCATGTGTTCACGACTCGCCGCCAGCTGCCTACAGAATCACTCGCCGAATTTTTAAGAGAGCTCAATAATCCATCAAATGACTGTAACTATCAAGCGGTTACCGCGGCTGAACATAGAGAACTTGCTGTACGCGATGTTTTTGTAGTGGGCCTCGGGTCTAATTATGTGCGCCAACGACTGCTGGAAAAGGGGCCCCAAGACTTAGAAACAACAACGGAAATTGCTACCATGATGGAGGTCTCCTTCCGCAGCCTCACCTCGTTCCCCGCGGACCCCATCATGGGCCCCCAGCCACCATGCTGCCCCAGCGAGCCACTATGCTGTTCCAGCCTGCCATTTCTGCGGCCAGAATCAGCACCCGCGGCAGCACTGCCCGGCCCGCAACGCGACCTGCAGCAGCTGTGGGCGGAAAGGCCACTACACGAGAGTGTGCCTCGCAAAAAGGGCCCCAGCTTCCAACTCCCCAGCGGCACAAAGTAATCGCTCCCCACACCCGCAGGTCCGCGGGGCCTGAAACGCTGCGGCCTATGCCCCGACCCCGCCCCCTCCCGCCACGTGCGATCCATGGGGGCCGCCATCTTGGCAAACCTTCACCACGCGGCCGGCTACGTGCGACTCATGGGGGCCGCCATGGACGCCATCTTCCTCGCCGCCCGCCACGTGCAATCCACGGGCCCGACCTGCATCTCCACGCTCGGACAACTCATCGGAAGAGTACGACCTCCCCGGGCGCTCGTCACACGGCCTGCAACTCGGCTCAGTCACCCTGGATCAATCACGCCCGAAGCATCAGCGGAATTCGATGGCAGAGGTCCAAATCAACGGGTACAACACGCCATGCCTTTTCGACTCTGGGAGCACTGAGAGCTTCATACACCCAGACCTGGTAAGACGCTGTTCGCTCCCCATTTTCCCCGTGCGGCAAACTATCTCGCTCGCTGCAGGCTCCCATTCGGTCCAGATCCAGGGGCGCACCGCCGCGACACTGACAATCCGAGGCGCTAGCTACTCAAAATTTCAACTCTACGTTTTGCCCGACCTCTGCGCGCCACTCTTATTAGGCCTAGATATTCAGTGTAACCTTAAGAGCCTCACCCTCAGCTTCGGCGGGCCCCTGCCCCCACTCACTATCTGCAGCCTCGCTACGCTGCGAATCTCCCCCCCCCCCCCCCCCCCCCTCTTCGCCAATCTCACAATGGACTGTAAACCCGTAGCCACTCGTAGCAGGCGGTATAGCCTGCAGGATTGGGTATTTATCAGATCAGAGGTCCGAAGGCTTCTCAGTGAGGGGATTATAGAGGCCAGCAATAGCCCCTGGAGAGCTCAGGTGGTGGTCGTTAAGACCGGGGAAAAATTCCGCATGGTTGTCGACTATAGTCAGACCATAAATAGATTTACGCTCCTCGACGCGTATCCCCTCCCCAGGATTGCAGACATGGTAAATCAGATTGCCCAGTATCGGCTCTTTTCCACTGTGGATCTGAAGTCTGCATACCACCAGCTCCCAATCCGCCCGGAGGACGGCCACTACACGGCATTCGAGGCCGATGGCTGCCTCTTCCATTTCCTCCGGGTCCCCTTCGGCGTCACTAATGGGGTCTCGGTGTTCCAACGAGCAATGGACCGAATGGTGGAACAGTACGGGCTGCGGGCCACGTTTACGTACTTGGACAATGTCACCATCTGCGGCTATGACCAGCAGGACCACGACGCCAACCCCCACCGTTTTTTCCAGACGGCACAGAAATTAAACATCACCTACAACAAAGAGAAATGCGTTTTCCGCACAAACAGACTGGCCATCCTCGGCTACGTCGTGGAAAATGGAGTCCTGGGCCCAGACCCGGAACGTATTCGCCCCCTCTTAGAACTCCCCCTCCCCCATTGCCCCAAGGCCCTCAAACGGTGCTTGGGCTTCTTCTCCTACTACGCCCAGTGGGTCCCTCAATATGCGGACAAAGCCCACCCACTCTTTAAGGCCACACGATTTCCCGTCAGCTGAGGCACGTCAGGCCTTGAACTGCATCAAGGAGGACATCGCAAAAGCGGCCATGCGGGCGGTGGATGAATCCACTCCATTTCAGGTAGAGAGCGACGCCTCAGAAGTAGCTCTAGCAGCCACACTAAATCAGGCAGGGAGACCAGCCGCATTTTTCTCCTGTACCCTCTCCGCTTCAGAACTCTAACACTCGTCAGTCGAGAAAGAAGCACAAGCCATTGTGGAGGCACTACCTCGCAGGTAGGAGGCTCACCCTCATCACCGACCAAAGATCGGTTGCGTTTATGTCGATAACTCGCAAAGGGGCAAAATAAAAAATGATAAAATTCTTCTGTGGAGGATTGAACTCTCCACCCATAGCTACGATATTAAGTATCAACCCGGGAAGCTCAACGAGCCTCCGGATGCCCTATCCCGCGGGACATGCGCCAGCGCGCAGATTGAAAGTCATCCACAACGACCTCTGCCATCCGGGGGTCACCCGGCTCGCCCACTACATCAGAGCCCGAAACCTGCCTTTCTCCAACGAGGAGGTAAAAGCGGTCACCAGGGACTGCCCGATCTGTGCTGAGTGCATACCGCACTTCTATAGACCAGACAGGGCCCACCTGGTCAAGGCTTCTAGGCCCTTTGAACGCCTCGCGATTGATTTCAAAGGGCCACACCCCTCAACTAACAGGAACGTTTACTTTCTAAATGTCGTAGATGAGTTCTCCCGTTTCCCATTTGCTATCCCGTGCCCCGACATGACCTCCCACACAGTCATTAGAGCCCTGCATAGCATCTTCACCCTGTTTGGTTTCCCCAGCTACGTGCACAGCGACCGGGGTTTGTCTTTCATGAGCGACGAGCTGCGTCAGTACCTGCTCGACAAGGGCATTGCCTTGAGCAGGACTACCAGCTACAACCCCAGGGGGAACGTGCAGGTGGAGAGGGAGAACGCAACGGTCTGGAAGACCGTCCTACTGACCCTCCGGTCTAGAAAGCTCCAAGTCTCCCAGTGGCAGGAAGTCCTCCCAGACGCGCTCCACGCTATTAGGTCCCTCTTATGCACAGCGACCAATCAGACCCCTCACAAGAGGCTCTTCGTTTTTTCCAGGGGCACTACCACGAGGGTCTCACTTCCGGCGTGGCTGAGGACACCGGGCCCCGTACTTCTGAGGAAACACGTCAGGGCGCACAAAACCGACCCCCTTGTTGAGAAGGTGCGCCTGCTCCACTCCAACCCCCAGTACGCCTTCGTCGAGTTCCCTGACGGCTGTCAGGACACAGTATCCCTCCGGGATCTGGCACCCGCCAGATCCAGCGCCCCCTCTACCCACAGAAGGACCCCTCATCCTACACCCCATACTGCCACCCCCTCGCGCTCCCAAGCCCACGTGCTTGCTCCACCAGTTCCGTGCACCCGCGCCGGCCAGCCCCCAACGCCCCCCAGTCGAACCAGAAGAGTATGAAGCTCGAACACAACCCTCCCTGGAGTCCGCCATCGTACCCCAGCACACAACACCCATCCAGCCACCGCAAGAGGCTGCAACCCCGGTGCTCCGCAGATCACAGCAGACAGTTCGACCACCGGACAGACTTACTTTGTAGACAACCACCCCCGCCGGACTTGATTTTTTTTGTAGGGGGTGAATGTAACTTAGTAATTCACACTGTATTTACCAATACCATTGTAAGCGCAGTAGTGTTATCCGACCACTAGGGGGAGCAGCTCTGGGAATGCTCAGGAGTTTGTACAGGGCTCCACCCTTGGCTCCGCCCACGACTCCTCCCCCTGGACTATTGTATAAATACCCTTGTCCAGAGCCAGCCTGCAGTTCATCGAGAGTTCAACGGGTAACAGGCTGGCTCTGTAGTAAGTAGATTAAAACCACTGTTCATATCTTAAAGCACGTGTCTAGTGAATTGATGGTTCCATCAGACAGCAAGCCCAGCGCCCCGGGGCTCTTTGCCGGTGATAAAAGGTGGCTACTCACCTCCTTGGCTCCCCACAGAAGCCGTTCCGCCAGGTCCACAAAAGCAGTACTAATCAGCGCCAGCATGACCAGTTGCTGGGGAGGCCGCTGGATATGGGGAGGTTCTCGTTAATTGGATGGGAATGGGGCTTTTAAGTGGTGATAATTGGTTTCATACCATGCTGTGGCGAGATCCCGATTTTGCCTACGGGAGTGGGCCGGGTGCATCGCAAACTGCTTGGCGCCTCGCCCAGTTCTCGTTTTAGGCCTCTCCCGCTATTCACCGGCCTAGTTTTGCTTGGACGAGAGTGCAACAAGACCGGAGGATCATGCCCTTAGTCTCAGAAAGGGATCCCATCCACACTTTTTCAGACTAGTGTACTCGGTGAAAGAGATTATTTTTAATCAGGGCACTTTTTGAAAGGGCGACATGCATGCAGGCATTGGGTAAGTGTTTGCACAGAAATGAATCTGCTTCTATGGGAGAGAACAAGACTGCTGATTGCATGCGGATTTATGTAGATATGATTGCAAAAATCAGTCTGTCATGTTAGGTACACTGATCTAACACTGGATGCAGCTTAGATCAGAAAGATACTCCAGACCTTGAAGTTAGTTCAATCAGGTTTATTGAACTAATAGCACAGTTCTCTGGGAATGTCTGTGGGGATGATTTGATGATATACGTGAACGTTTTTACAAGAATAGGCCAATGCAGTGGATGTGAACATATGTATATGTGAAAACAGCTGTCTAATGCAAGAACAATATAGAAAACAGAACAAATGTTCATAAGTCCAGTCTCTGTGGCTTGCGTCTGATCCTGGTCGAATGCCGGAGTTGTGGTGGGGACGACAGCGCCTCGATGGGCGGGATTGAAGCCTGATGGTGGCCTCGTCAGTCGAGGTATCAGGAAGTGGCAAAACAACAGAAGGAAATGAAGAAGAATGTGGTTGCGGGCAGGCAACTTTGCGCAGTGCCCATCTATTTCGTCGCACAACATACGAGCGGGGGACTGCCTGTCGGATAACGACAGCAGGAGCTGACCAGCCTCCATCAGGGATCTTGACCCAAACAGTGTCTGACGGGGATAACACGGGCAAACCGGTGGCATGAGCACCATAGCCCTGTTTTTGTCGGTCTCGGAGTTGCTGCACCTTCTGCAGCACAGGGAGGTGATCCAGGTTGGGCACGTGTATGGCTGGAAGTGTCGTTCGGATGTCCATGTTCATCAGGAGTTGAGCCGGCGACATGCCAGTGGACAGTGGGGTCGCCCTGTACACAAGCAGTGCAAGGTGGATGTCAGACACAGAATCTGCAGCCTTGCAGATCAGCTGCTTCACTATGTGCACCCCTTTCTCAACTTTTCCGTTTGACTGTGGGTAGTGTGAGCCAGAAGTGACGTGTTTGAATTGATACGACTGGGCAAACAGAGACCATTCATGGCTGCTGAAGCACGGGCCATTGTCACTCATGACCGTGAGTGGGATACCATGCCTGGAGAACGTCTCCTTACAGACCTTGATGATGGTCCGAGATGTGAGGTCTGAGAGATTCATGATAATTGGAAAAGTAAATCAATGATTAACACGTAATTATGACCATTTGCATGAAAGAGGTCGATGCCAACCTTGGACCATGGAGCTGTTTCGAATTCATGCTGCTGAAGTGTCTCCTTACTCTGCGCTGTCTGTAAGCATTGACAGGTCGCACAGTTAAGGACCATGTTCGTGATGTCCTGGCTGAACCCGGGCCAGTAGACAGCCTGCCTGGCTCTGCTTCTGCACTTCACCCAGGTGGCCCTCATGGATTTGACATGACCACCAACCGCTGGAGACTGTGTGGAATTACAATCAGGTCCAGTTTGAGGAGTATACCATGAAACACCGTCAGGTCGTCCTTTCCATTGAAAAATTGAGGGCACTGCTCTTTTTGCCAGACATTGGCTAGGTGTTGCATAACGCGCTGCAAGAGGGGGTCTTTGTCTCCTCACGGATACGAATCACCTTCTCATCCAGATGCCAAGAGGGTGCTAGCACACAGCTGCACCTGTGACTCAATCTGTGACTCAATTTGCCGGATGACGTTCAGTGGTTCATTAGGCATGGTGATGGAGCGGGACAGTGTATCGGCAATGATGAGCCCCTTGCCAGGCGTGTAGACCAGGTCAAAGTCATACCATCTGAGTTTGAGGAGGGTGTGCTGCAACCGAGGCGTCAAGTCATTAAGGTCCTTGTGGATAATGTGGACCAGGGCCCTGTGATCCGTCTCAACTATGAATGTCGGCAGGCCGTAGACTTTGTCTGAAACTTGAGAATGCCAGTGAGAAGGCCCAGGCATTCCTTCTCGATTTGTGCATACCTTTGTTCGGTGGGTGCCATTGCTCTTGATGCGTAGGGAACCGGTGCCCAGGATGAAGTGTCTTCACGTTTCAGCAGGACCGCACCGATGCCATCCTGGCACACATCTGTTGAGATTTTCATTTCTCTGCCTGGGTTGAAAAATGCCAATACGGGTGCAGTGGTGAGCTTGGCTTTCAGCTCAAACCACTGCCTGATGGGCTGCCTTCCACTTGAAGGCAGTGGACTTCTAGGTTTCGTAGGGCCGGTGTGTGAGGCTATGTTTGGGATGAACTTGCCCAGAAAATTGACAGTGCCCAGGAAGCGCAATACCACCTTGTCTTCCGGGACCTTCATGGCTACGATGGCCTTGACCTTGTGTGTCGGAGCACACTCCCTGCTGAGAGATCCGGTCTCCTAGGAACTTGTGTCAACATGCCAAAGAAACATTTGGCCCTGTTCAGCTTCAGGCCATTGACATGGACACGGCGGAATACCTGCTGGAGATGGGAAACCCCTGGTCCTCAGGGGTCGTGGACCATATCATGATGTCGTCCACGTACACACGAACCCCTTCGATGGCCTCCATCATCTGATCCATGATGCGACGAAATATCTCCAATGCCGAATGGCATACGGTTATAGCAGTACCTGCCAAACGGTGTGTTGAAGATGCAGAGCCTTCTGCTGGACTCATCCAGCTGGATTTGCCAGAATCCATGTGACACATTGAACTTCGTGAAAAACCTTGCATGTGCCATCTCACTGGTGAGTTCCTCCCGCTTCGGGATGGGTTAGTGTTCACTCATTATATTCTGGTCCAGATCCTGGTGATCAATTCAGATGTGCAGGTCTCCAGAGGCTTTTTTAACCACCACCATCGAGCTGACCCAGTCAGTCGGTTCGGTTACCCTGGAAATGATCCCCTGCTGCTGCAGCTCCTTGAGCTGTTCCTTCAGGCGCTCCTTCAGCGGAGCCAGGACCCGGCGTGGTGCATGGACCACTCGCTTGGCATCAAGTCGCAGTAGGATCTTTTACCAATATGGCAAAGTGCCCATCCCGTCAAACACATCTGGAGACTGAGCGAGGATGTCGTCAATGCCAGCTTGAAGATCCACGTTGGAGAATGTCGGTGAATAAACCCGCTGCACCAGGTTTAGCTTTTTGCAGGCATGTGCACCCAGTAGGGATGCCCTGTCCGGCTTGACAATTTCAAACCTTAGCCCTGCGTGGGTACGCCGATTGGAGACGAGTAGATGGCAGGACACCAGTACCGTGATGGCATTACCGTTATAGTCCAGGAACAGGAAGGACCTTGGGGGGCTTCTTGATGCGTTTGAGTCTTTTGAGGTTGGATTATTTTTGTTGGGCTCAGTATAGAACACATTCCAAACTCCTGTTCAGGCCCAAGAAACTTGGATCTTGCATTAGCAAGTTGTGGGTTCAAGTGCCACAAGAGAAAATGGGTGCGATTCTACCAAAGGGGAACAAAGTCCCATAGCGATTGCGTTTCGCTGCATGTTTCCAGACGCTCGCAGTGCCCAGAAAAAAAATGGCTATTCCAGGCAGCTTACATTGTACAAGAGGCAAGAACAGGGAACAAGCTGCCTAGGCCACACACAGCCCTGTACATAGATACATAAAGACAGAAGATAGGAGGCAGCTTTTGGCCCTTGGAGCCTGCTCTGCCATTCATTACGATCATGGCTGATCATCCAAGTCAATGGCCTAATCCTGCTTTTCTCCCCATAGCCTTTGATACCATTCTCCCAAGTGTTATATCCAGCCACCTCTTGACTATATTCAAAGTTTTAGCATTAACTACTTCCTGTGGAAATGAACTCCACAGGCTCACCAATCTTGTGAAAAAGTGTCTCCTTATAGCGGTCCAAAATAGTTGACCCCGAATCGTCAGACTGTGACCCCTGGTTCTGGACACACCCATCATTGTTAACATCTTCCCTGCATCTACCCTGTCTAGTCCCGTTAAAATTTTACAAGTCTCTACGAGATCCCGCCTCATTCTTTTGAACTCCAGCGAGAACAATCCCAAGTCAATTTCCCGTCATATGACAGTCCCACCATCCCTGGAATCAGTCTGGTAAACCTTTGCTGCACTCCCTCAAGAGCAAGAACATCCTTCCTCAGAGAAGGAGACCAAAACTTCACACAATATTCCAGGTGTGGCCTCACCAAGGCCCTGTATAATTGCAGCAACACATCCCTGCTTCTATACTCAAACTCTCGCAATGAAGGCCAACATACCAATAACCTTAGGGGCAGCATGGTAGTCTTGTGGATAGCACAATCGCTTCACAGCTCCAGGGTCCCAGGTTTGATTCCGGCTTGGGTCACTGTCTGTGCGGAGTCTGCACATCCTCCCAGTGTGTACGTGGGTTTCCTCCCACAGTCCAAAGATGTGCAGGTTAGGTGGATTGGCCATGATAAATTGCCCTTAGTGTCCAAAATTGCCCTTAGTGTTGGGTGGGGGTGTTAACCTTGGGTAGGGTGCTCTTTCCAGGAGCCAGTGCAGAATCGATGGGCCGAATGGCCTCCTTCTGCACTGTAAATTCTATGTAACCTTCTTTACCGCCTGCCGCACCCGAATGCTTAGCGACTGGTGCACAAGGACACCCAGGTCCCGCTGCACACATCCCTCTTCCAATTTACAAACATTCAGGTAGTAATCTGCCTTCCTGTTTTTGTGGTCTGTTTGCAATGACCAGTAAACGGTGCTCTCCCAAAGCCTCAAGTACCTCTTGGGAATCTGCTAGCTGTCTGGCTCTGGTATGCAGATGTCAAGAAAAGTGATCTCACCCACAAATGACCAGGATTTACATTGCACGTCTCTAAAGATCATCATGAGGTGTGAGAGCTGGGTTGATCTTCAAGGATGAATAGAGATGGCAAACAATACTGGCCATTCTCGTGATACCCACATCCCATATAGAATCCAGAAGGATTCCTCATCCCAATGAAGGCAGGCAGCAAGACAAACACCAGATCAAATTAGCATCACCACAAATCAGGGTTCCGTACGCTACAGAAACCTCACAGCATATGTATGCATCCATTTTGGTGGCGGGGTCAGAGAAATCTAGCCAATTAAGTCTATTTCTAATCAGCAGGAGACAAGTCCTTAGAGATGTGCTCTTATTAGGATAGGCGTTATGGTCAGGGGGAGGCGAGAAACTGAAATTGAGAAAGCACCAAGCAATGGCAGGTGTCAATTGCACCCAGAAAGTGCCACTCAAGACAGTGACTCCCATTCAATTCAGAACCTCACCTAACCCTCTCTTACAGCCAGCAGTGTCCATTGGAGGTAGTTCCAGAAACTTATGTCAAGCACAGTCCATTAGACAGGCCCATGAGGCATGACATGTAATGCAGACAGCAGTATAATGGTTGGATGATGCCAAAATGGTTGAATGGCATCAAAACACCCAAGTGGTGTCAGTTGATTGCATTTAGATCAGATGTCTCCCAAGTTTGGTTCTAGCTGATATGTGAAATCAACATCAAGATCTGCTCATTGAGCAAGGGAAAATAAATTTGCCATGGAGTGGAGGCAATATCACCGAAGAAATTAGAGACGCTTGCTCGGAGGTCAAAGCTGGATTGTTGTTTTTTTTTTAAATTTCACTGCAATCAAATGAAAATGACAAGTTAACAGGCAAAACTGTAAAAATTAAAATTTATTCCACAATAAAAGGTTTGTGGTACAATCATGGAATGCAAAATGTGCTGAAAGGTGGACCCACAATGCTGTATAAACACCATATCAAATTACAAATATTTCCCTTCATTATTAAAATCAGATTCATAATAATATCCAATATAGTGCAAAGTGCTCATTTATCCACAGTACAAAAATGACTACTATAAAAGTGGGTGGAAACCCCCATCATCCTATTTGAAAGTATTGATTAGAGGTGGCTGCTGTAAATTCCAGGTTTCATAAATATTGCACGTGATATGGAAGTGGAAAATCAATCCTTACAAAAAAATAATTTCACGTATTCCACCATCTTTCTGGTCATTTAGTGTTAAGGAAATCAGTCAAGTGGCAGACTTCCAGAGTATTGTTAATGCTCATCTGGCTATTCCCAGGATGAGACACTGCAAAATAACCAAGACAAGTGAAAGATAAAAGATGTTTGTGCATTAGTACAAAATTTCACTCCCAGACACCCGACAGAATCATTTATATAAAAAATACTGTTCCTATCGCCCCATACTAGCAACAGGTTTTAAACATGTAT
Source organism: Scyliorhinus canicula (assembly GCF_902713615.1). Classification (NCBI taxonomy): domain Eukaryota; kingdom Metazoa; phylum Chordata; class Chondrichthyes; order Carcharhiniformes; family Scyliorhinidae; genus Scyliorhinus; species Scyliorhinus canicula. The sequence continues at coordinate 50,081,830 of NC_052146.1, forward strand.
GACACCCGCTTCAGTTAATAGTGCTATTATAACAAATATTACATAATAAGACACCAGAATAATACCATACAATGGTCTGAGTTTAAATCGTTGAATTGGAATAAAAATAAATGACATGACTAGACTTGAGCCTAGTGATCCAACTAGAATCCAATCCAGGAGGCCATCACGGTTTATCTGGAGTAAAATAAAGAAAGCTAGTAAGTAAATTATGAAGCGCTAATACAGTATTATGCATTTTGCATCAGAATTTTGACAAGACTAGTCAGAATGCAACAAATAAGAGTTCATATCATGTGGAACAGGATCATAGGCAGAGGGTTAACAAGGGTAACTAGATCAAAGGTAATCCTGCTATCAGCGTTCACAAGCAGATTACTCATTTATTTCTGAATTGTCATGTGAAACATCACTTTTTCCACACACTGAGCAGCTAGCACAAGGGTGATTTGAACCATCCCAAATTGAGGAAGTCAAGCCACAGAGAATCTATGCCAAAGTCAAGTCACACCAAGTCTCTGCCTGAAGTAGGTTTGGAATCCAGAAGCTCGGGCAGTAGCAGACCGAATTGCTTAAAAGCACATTTTACGGGGACCAGTGTCAGATAAGGGATCAACACCACCAAATCAGATGCTGATTTTATAAATACACCAACCTCTAGGAGCAAATGGCCTCACGCTGTGAAAGTTTGCTTTTCAAAGCATCTTTTCCTGTACCTTGGACTCCAGTCACCTGTCTCATCAGACTTGCATGCCCAGCTTTATACAATAACACCCCAGCTCTTTGAAACATGACACATGTCTAGCTATTAACTCCAACTTCACCCATTACTTCAAACATTCTATTGTGCAGTTGTTGGTTTCTTTCTAGTCAAGAGAACATCCACTTCCTTCACTTAAGTACTTCATCGTTTCCAATGCGCCAAAAATTGTTCATGTAGCTTTGATTACTGGCCTGCCTGTACCCTTCACTTGGGCCATCTAGTTGAACTCTACAGGGTGCAGAGGTCATTTCAACAGGATGAAAAGCAGTGCAAAATTTTCACCCTGTTTTTAAATCACTTCACTATTATCCTTGGCCAGTCCCATGAAACTTTTCTTTCCCAGTCATAAAGGCCCACCTGACCCATCTCACTGCTCAGCATGCAGACATGGACAGTGGGATTTAGAATCCACAGCAGCCTGTCATATCAGAGACATTTAATGCTTCGTATTCAAAAATCTACGAACAGACAATATCGAGCTTCAAGTGAACAGCATGATCAAAATGGTTTCTCAAGGGAAGGCAGAATTTGCAGAAGGTAGAACATACCCGAAGTACATTATTGGAATAGGACATCTGAATCAAGGAGCTTAAGCCAATGCCAAACAGCATATCTATCAGAGAGTTAAGGAAGCATACAGCTTGCAAAAACAGTTAGAATTTACATTTGAACATATAGACAGGAAACAAATTCAAAGGATACTAAATATTATTCCACCAAAGCATGCCGCAATAGCCATTCGTGGGTACCCCTGTCGGGCTAGTGTGATATCCGAGAACAAATCTGAAAGGTCAAAAATCAATTATTCTCATTCGGAACAGCCTGTGCTATATTTAACAATTTAACAATTGAGCCAAACTTTGGGTCAACCCAACTTGGCCATAGTGCTTCCAAAAATAGCCACTGGTGTTTGGAGTTAGAAGTGTCAAGGAACAAAAAAAAAAAAAGGAGGGGGATCAGCTCACTTGCATCTAGTTCTGCCCATTTCCCCCCAACTTTTCATTGTTAACTTGCCTTAGTTAAGAATAAAAATGAAAAAACCCAAAACAATATTTAAGGCCTTGAGCCAGAGAGAAAAACTTGGTCGCGAGAGTGGGGAGGGGCAGAGGGGTGCAGTTAACACCCATTGCCACCTTTGACACCAAGATTGCTTGTCCAGCTAGCCAGGCAGAGGTCAAAATATCATTTATACTACGGGTATCAAGATCATGGGATCACTGAACAGTGCCTCATAAATTTAGCCAATATGCAGAAAGTGAGGTTCTGCAAACTGCAGTGAGAAATGACCAGGTAATTAGTTTTGTCACAGAATAAAATGTCAGACTGTACACCAGCAGGTGGAGTAACATTTTTCAGACAGTATAGCACTCAGCACTGAGGCATAGTGCAGATTATGTGCTGGACCACCACGAAAGCCAGGCTACATCTATTTATGGCCAACATTTATCCTGCAAATTACCAAAGGAGTTAATTTGGTGCTGTACAAAAAACAATTGTTGGTCTCAACATGATATTTGATATTAATCAGCGAGCTGCAGTTAGTCAGCCTGCACCAGTCAAGATAGTGGAGTATATATTTTATATTAGCTTTCAGAGAACTGGTTCAGATGTCCAACAACCATAGAAATTTGCATGCTGAAGTGATGCCATTTAGTCAGTCAGTGCTGGTGCTTGCCAAATTGTAATTGGTCTGCTTTATAAGATTTTTTAAAAGTCTTCGACACTTTGCTCAGCAATTTCCTCAGCCAGATTAAATACTGTACCTCCAATGCTGTTTCCCCAGGCTAGTAACGTTAATCCCAGAACAGTATTACTCAGGTTAAAAATGATTCCAAACGTACGTAAGAGATTTACAATCTCAGTGGCTACAGCGTTAATCAATATGGTGCTGAAGAGAAACCCAATAATAGAAAATACCTGAAAAAGAAAGCAAATTACATACCATATGTTACATCTTGCAATCAGGAAATGTTTTATAGCTGTGCAACACAGGCTTCAGAGGAATAGTTTGTCCAAAGGTAACATGCAGAATGTGCAATAGCCTTTATTGTAGGTGGATTGTAAAGGAAGAATATATTTAAACAGATTGATCCTGGGGAGCAAAGGCTACAATTGGGTTAGATTTCCTGGAGTTCAGAATGAATGAGGGATCATCATATATTCTGGAAGTTGACCGGGTAGCTGCTGGAGCCTCTAGAATTAGCTCAAAAAAGGTCTGAATCAAGGCAGCTGGGGAAAATAGTGTGGATAAGCACGCCATACACACACCCAAAGAGAATTGAGGCATGGGGCAGAGAAGGAGGCTGATTTTGAAAATCGGGCTTTGTATGACCGATTTACAGCATTAACAATTTTCAAACAGAATTCAGATTTTTACAAAAACCCGAATTCAAGGCCGACATGAATGGAGGAGACAAATGTACAAAAGCTACACAAAAAGGCTAAAGAAATCAAATAATTAACAAGATATGAAAAATCCAGCTAAAAATTAGAACACGTGAAGCCAAGAAACGAAGGACTGAGATGGTCAAACAGTACAGTAGTAATCCAGTAAGAAAATGCTCAAGAGGATAGAAAAAGGCTAAATTTAGCCACAGGTACAATGGCAGTGGGAGCAAAAGCAAACATCTAGCCACCATTTGAAAATCAACAAAAATATTGATCAAACACATGTACAGGGTATAGAGAAAGTTTGTATATATCCAAGGCTGGGTTCAATAAGAATTAAGACAGGGTTTTCTGTTATTTGACTTGGGATTTAATCTAATGGACGTTCAAGAGTTAGTACAGCATTTGCCCATCAAGTCTGCTGGCCATTTTAAGTGGGTCCCACATACTTGTGCAATTTTTGTGCATCAAACTACTATGAATATTTCCACTGACAGGAAATTCCCCATTCATGGACAGTGGGAGGCCTCATTATATTCAAGCTTATTTACTTAATACGTCATTAAATTTAAACACTGGCCAAATTTGCTCTTTGCCTTAGTTAGCCTGCCTTCGGATAGAATCTCATCCTAATGCCGTGCTACTAAATGTTTCTGTCTGCTCCAGTGGGGCCTGGTTAGCTAATATGTTCTTCACAATGCCAACAGCATGGGTTTGATTCCCACTCTAGGCAGGAGATAGACTTGGGACCTGCGTCCTTGCCCTGTGAAGATTGGAAGGCAATGGAAAGTTACAGCTCAAGATGAACATCATTTGATAATGAACCAGGCAGACAACAACATATTTGGCCAAAACACATGAACAAACCCTCTGGTACTTCACAGGAGTGTGATGCCCAAAATTAAATTAGCTAGTCAGGAGTCAAGATATAACAACTGCCTGGACTTTTGTAATTATGGCTATTTATTTGAAATAAATTCCATGCTTTATTAGCTTCGAGATTTGGAAGCTGATGGCCACTCAAATCCTGTTCATCATCTTTTTTTGTGCCAGTCTCCCCACCTTTCCATTTCACCAACTTGTCTACAGTATTATGATCCTAGTTGGTATTATGGGAAGATCAGAGAATGAAACCCTGGCTCACAGACTAGCTTTTACTGTTCCTCCACATTAGGCCATAGGACTGCAAATCAGTTTTAAGAAAAAAGTTTATGACCCGTTATAACCTGCCTGGAGACAATTGGTTACCCCATGCTACTGGAGGAATAGGATCTCCCCTATGAGGGGCAATCATTAGCAGCACAGTTGTATAAATACAGCTGGCCAGTGTGGTACCGGCTGGAGAGTGAACTACTGGCCCGTGTACGTAACCTTCAAGTTACTACTTTCTGTTTGACTCTACCGACTCGTGCTGGATTCTTTGTGGCCCTCAAAATGAGCCAATACAATACTTACTTCTTACTCCACTTTAATCCTTAAAGTAACAGAGTACATCTTAAACTACAGTCCCTTTAAATACACAAAAATGGCTGTGGCAAGACACTCCTTTCTGAACCCAACTGAATGTCTACATTTCTCCTCAATCCCCCAGATGACTTGTACTGAGCCACATCTGTCTGAACTCCATACAAGTCACTTTAAATCCTCAATTATGCTTTTCCACTGCTGCTCCTCAGGTTTTTGCCTTGGGAAGGCTTTCAGACAAACTCAGGAGATCCAGTCACTGACTTCAACAATTAAAAATGTTGGCCACAATTCCCCAGATGATTTCCAAGTGTTGCAGCGAGCAGGAATTGCTGCAAGCTTCCCGGCCCAGCGAGGCCGGCAACGCCATTTCAATGTTAATTGGTACACTTGACGAGCCCTCACAGGCTTCTCGCCACAAATGAAAGCTGGCCATCGGATTCTCTCCCCCCTCCCCCCCCCCCCCCCCCCCCCCCGCTGGCTATAGTTGGCTGAACAATGGTACTGAGGAGACCAGCACCATGATTTGGGGATGCTGACCTGGGGAAGCTGATGATGGCAGCGGAGGCCAAGGAGGGTTAGCCACAGGGCAGCCAGTGCTGTCTGGGCTGAGGTAGCGGCAGCAGGGAACTCGGGGACTGTGGCCAGGCCCCCAGTGCAGGAAGGTGGTCAATGACCTACACCAGGCAGCACGAGCGAGTACACCCACAGCACTCCCCACATGGGAGCATCTACCCCCTTCTCCTCCCCTCCCCCCGCCATGAACCATGCGTGTGGCTAATGATGCCCTCTCCTCAAGCTCTCCCACAGTCAGAAGACAACTTAGACAGGAAGTGGCATATAGACATAAGAATCTTCACCACCTTAGAGGATCATTCCCTGGAGATGATTGGTATCGCCGAGGACAGAGTGGTGTGACTGAGGACAGCAGTCACCAACACGGAGACTAGTGGATACTAAAAGGGGAGGAACCACCAGGAGGACGTGTCAAATGAGAGTCGTTCTTGCCTTACTGACCTGACCCATCCCTCCCACCTGACCATATGTCCATGCTCGCACAGGTCCTCCACCCGATGGCCAATTCCGGGCAGTACCCCCCCCCCCCCCCCCCCCCCCCCCCCCCCCCCCCCAAGACCTCAAGAGGATGCCACCATAGTCATGGCACAGCTGTCGTCCACAGCACAGTGTGGTCAGACTTCTGGGGGGCACCACACTGCTGCTGATGCCTTCGCCTGATGTACAAGAAGCCCCAGGCGAGACAGCAGGTCTGATGAATCACAGCCTGATGGAGATATTAGGGAGTGGCCAGGACATTCAGAGGGAGATGCTAGCAACACCCCTGCAGATCTATGGCTGATTTGGAGAGGTCGCTGGCAATGCATGACACCGAGGCCAACACTGCTAGGGCGGCGACAGCAGTGGCGAGCCTGATGCATCAACACCATTAGCGAAGCTGTCCAAGTAATTTAGTAGTCATGACGGCCATGGCCGAGGCACTCGGCAGAACGTCAGCCGCACTGGAGGGATGTCAACCAGCTGGTCATTGACGTCAGAAAGCAAAGTACTGTACACACCCTGGGCTGACCTCATTAACACTACACTCCTGTATGCTTTACCTGGTGTTGCCCTATTATGTATTTTCTTTTATTTCCTTTTCACGTACTTAATGATCTGCTGAGCAGCTCACGGAAAAATACTTTTCACTGTACCTTGGTACACGTGACAATAAACAAAATCCAAAGCCAAAAGTACCAGGCCGAGGTGCCGTGGAGCCTGTCCCAGTCACTGCTGAGCATTGCTGAAGTAGTTGCACACTGGTGCAGACATTGGGGAGCCGCCAGAGTCAGATGATGCAGGGGCAGCCAGGACTTGAACCAGCTGCCCCTCCATCCCAATGTAAACCCCGGGGCCCTTTGGGCACCGACTGGGAGGAGGCAACAGTGAGTGCGCCAACCTGGACCTGCTCCATGGAGTGGGGATGGTGGCCACCAGCTCCCTCGGAATTCCACTCGAGGAGATGGAATCTCACATCCAGCACATGGGAAAGGGTGGCACAGCTGTACATGTGCTGCTGACAAGTGAGCCAGAGCCCTCCAGCCTCAAGAAGCTACCAGAGGATGATCGCTAGGGCGAGCATTGAAGGCCACAGCAAAAGCCAAGTCAGTCACGGTTATGTGCAGTCTGTCGTGCAACGTTTGCCCCAGGAACAGGTACACACTCCAGGATTTAGCATGGTGGTGCTCCAAGTGGTTGCTCCCTCCCACCTCCACCTAGAGCACTGGGTGGCAAGCCCAGCATTCCTGGGCTCTTTGCCTGTGAGCAAAGATGTATACTCCCCTCGGCCCCCCATAGAAGCCCTTCCGTGGAGGCCGCTGAATAAGGGATGGCTGGAAATTGGGGTTTGAATAAGGGATGGCTGGAAATTGGGGCTTGAAGTGGTGATAAATGGTTTCTTGCCACACTATGGTATTTTGCTTACGGGAACGTGCCGGTTGCATTGAAAACGGTTTGGCGCAGTTCTCGTTTTTTTCTTTTTTTTACTTCTCCTGCTATTCACCAGCCCTTTTCCTTGAGCAAGGGGGGTAACCAGGCAGGAGGAATTTACTGACCACCCTGCTGCAGTCAGCAGGAGAGACAGCCTGCCAGCAGGACCCACTGTTGTCAGTAGGATTTCCCATTGTCAGCACCCCTCGGTCGCTTGGAAACCTGTGTGTGCCGGCGTGGGACCGGAGCTTTCCCTTGCCGTGAATAGCTGGTATATCCAACCCAACGTCTTCGAAACTGTAGTAACGTCTCAACCCTTAGCACTACTGCAGATGTCTTTCTGGCATGTTTTAGCCTTCTGAAACCAGCTGCTTCTAGAAGAGTTGGGTAGTCTCGCTACCCAACTGCAATTAAAATTAACTAAAGCTAAAAAACCTTAAGCAAGGCCCCAGCTGCTAATCAATCACTGCGCTCTTCACATCATAGCCCTCCAAGCACAATAGATCGCAGTTGAAAGTGAAACCTGACCCTCACATACCAGTATGAATCTAAGCTACAGGCTTTACCCTTCCAGGCACAATCAAATTAAACACAATTTATTGAAACTATAGCTTATTTTTGTTCACTTTGTTCTGCCAGATTCTTGCTGCATCTTTTAATCAGGCAGTAACGCCCACCAGAAAATGGCAAGGATTGCATAGTGCCAGACAACATTGGGAACCAAGTGTATAAATATTTGGATATTTGCAGCTGAAATTTTGATTTGCATTCAAAGGATCCAAGACACAGTTGACACAATGTAATTCCAAAAAAAAAGTACCCTGACTTACACAGTGATACTTTGGTGGTTCCTCATTCTTTGTGGTGAAGAAAATCAGCACAGCTATAATTAATGAGATCAGCAGGACAAGAGCCCAGACAGGAAACTGACCATTAATACGCAGTAAGCCATCTGCCAAAAAAACAATGCTTCAGTTAAGGCACATCCAAGATGAAAACGAGTATCTGAAAGACAATTAATGCTTACATGCATCACAGTTGTACAGCACACCGGATCTCCAGAAGTACATCGGCAACAGCTGAAATGTAGCCCAGTGCCAATATACATGTATTCATTCCATAGTAAACCATCCAGAGGCACATGAAAAGCAACATGAGGGGGTATTGTGGAAGACAACCAAAGGGTGTTGAAGGAAAGTAGAGGCAGAAGGGTTTAGGGTCACAGCACCTGAAGAAGGCATAGATGTTAGGGGTGGAGTGAGGAATTACTAGTTTATATCTCGTTGGGCCGAAACCACTCAAGCAGAAAGCTGGCATTAAGAAAAAAATTGGTAAGGCTTAAAAACAGCTCAGTAAGTCAGTCAGCCTGACAGGAAAGTGACTGCAACCAGATTGATCACTCCTTTTGCACACTATGATTTTATGTCCCATTAGGCTCAAGACTGTTTATAAAGCAGGGGTCAATTATTTAAACCAAATCTGCCCAAACAGTAAATGTAGTCCCTCGCTAGCCAGTAGCTTTGGATTCGGTCTGGAACACCAAGTAGTTCCATTATATCAAAGTGGATTTTTAAAAAAACACAACTATTCTGTCCCAAAAGTGGACAGAGTACTCTGCATTCAAAACTGCTTTTGAAACCAAAAGTAACTAACCCGCAGTACAACTTCCCTTAACCCCCATTTAAAGGTGGGAATAGTCTTATCACATTTGCAGAACTAAAATTGAAAGGGCACCATGAATGGTGTCTATTTTATCACTCTATTCTATCACTCAAAACTGCCAAACAAACCAAACTAATCAGCACCAATTATTCCTCATGCAACACAAATGTCAGGAAACTGCAATTGCATTAGTTGTATTAAAAAGACACTATTAAAAAAACACCATTATGCTTTGTGCAATGTACTTCTTTTGAAATGATGTGGAGATGCCAGCGTTAGACTGGGGTGAGCACAGTAAGAAGTCTTACAACACCAGGTTAAAGTCCAACAGGTTTGTTTCAAACACGAGCTTTCGGAGCGCAGCTCCTTCACCTGAGGAAGGAGCTGCGCTCCGATAGCTCGTGTTTGAAACAAACCTATTGGACTTTAACCTGGTGTTGTAAGACTTCTTTTGAAAGACTGTCCTGGAATGAACCCCGAAGCCAAAAAGCTGTTAACTTGACAAGAGTTTCAGGTTGCCACTTTCACCCATTTAAACTTGCCTTCAGAATGCAAAACCATAAGCAAATTAAAAAAAAAAAGTGGCCAATCTGATTGACAGTTCATTCCCAAACAGTCTACAGCACAGCACAGCCCATGCATGTTCTGTTGCCTCAGGCCAGAATTCACTACATTTGACTAGAAATTAAATACAAGGGGGTTCCACGTGTGCAGGGCAAGTAATGGCACAAATGCCCCGAGTGAGGGCCACGACATTTGCTTGCCTTTTCTCAGACAGGCAGATTAATTATTCAACTTGGGTGTCCCATTTTGTCAAGAGGAACCAAATTTTTTAAGTATGGACCTAGGAAGGGAGGCTTTTCTTCCCCCCCCACCCTCCAAGCTGACACAGATTTGCAGACAGAAAACCAAGTGTAAGAGCTTTGCCATTACAGAGCCAAAAACAAACCTGCATCCCACAAATCTCAAGCTATCAACCCCCACCCCAAGACAACCCCAGCTCACAAAGCAGCATGTCTGATGTCGTCAAGCCTTATTTCCTGTGCATTTCAAAAAGAGGTTCACCTCAGATGATTCAACAAAATTAAAAGATTCTTACAGTAGCCAGATTTAAATGTGAGGATGCAGACAAGTGAGCCAGTAATTATGTGTAGACAGTTCAAAGGGCGCTTCCAATTACAGTCGTCCTGGTTTGAATCCACCACAGGTATGCAGATGAGAAGCAAAAACTCAATTGGCAGCTAGAAGACAAAAGAATGTTAGTGTTTGGATTTTTGTATATGCGATGATCACCAAGTGTGTTTTTTTTTTTTAAAAAGAGGAAACTAAACCAAGCTGGCCCAAGGGAAGGAAGCAGCGAGAATGGAAAAAATATATCAACAAGTGTCGAAACAAGATGACTCAAATCAGAATGACTAAAAATCAGTGCTGGAAGAGAAAACGTGGCACATGTACCTTCCGTTTATCTTTCAGAAAAATGTTGTTGTCGTTGTTAGGCAAGATACTCAAAAATTAGCCATCTACTTAGCAGCTGCTGAGGACGACTAAATAATTCTTCCTCTTCCCAGGGGGAAAAAAAAAAAAACACAGCTTGAACTGATTTTCCCCTTTCTGGATGTTAATTGTTTTCCCTCCCAAAAGACATTGAAAATCAATACATTGAAAATCAGGACCATTGGGCCAAGGAAGTCGAAGAACAGCAATTTTTACTGCCATATCACAAAGCTACAAATAGATCTACTTTTTCTTCCTCCCCCTCTAACCCCCCCCTCCAATAATTTCCTTGGTACAGTACCCAAGTGTTAATCCTCCCAACCACCACAGTGACAAAAGAAAACACATGGAAGGTCAATCACCGTTAAACATTTGAAGATTTTCCAAGCCAAGCGATTCCTCCTCCATTTCCGAATGTCAATGGGGCTGAGAGAGTCCAGCAAAATGGAGTGTGTGGATTTGGATGCTTCAGTTCCAATTAGAGGTTGATATTCACTTACTAAAGGAAAAACAAAATTGAACACTTGTAATGCCCAGATTGCAGCAATTGAGAGGCATCTCTGGTTTAGCACAGTGGGCTAAACAGCTGGCTTGTAATGCAGAACAAGACCAGCAGCATGGGTTCAATTCCCATACCGGCCTCCCTGAACAGGCGCCGGAATGTGGCAATAGGGGCTTTTCACAATAACTTTGTTGAAGCCTACTTGTGACAATAAGTGATTATCATCATCATCACTAATTTAAGACTCTGTTTAGTTAGTTCTTACAGGATAGGCTAATCAGTGAAAAACTACCCTCACCATGTACTCGTTTTATGTTTCCGAATTAACGTAGTAATAAAATTGCTCAACTCAAGATGGTCAATTGTAGATTGTCTCTGGAAATTCAGTACTAATACACAAAAGGTTATATTAGTTAGCGTGTACATAGTGAAATGTGGCAGCAGTGATTAGCAGTGCTGCCTCACAGCACCAGGGACCCAGGTTCAATTCTGACCTTGGGGAACGTCCTCCCAGTGTTTCTTCCAGGTTCTCCAGTTTCCTCCCACAGTACAAAGATGTCACCCCTTAAGTGTTCAAGAGGTTGGGTGGGGTTACAGGATTAGGGCAGGGGATTGGGCCTTGATAGGGTCCTCTTTTGAAGGGTCAAATGGCCTCCTTCTGCACGGTAGGATTTCTATGAAAATACTTACCATCTTCATGTACAGATGTCCTGATACAGGATGGATTGGAATCCTCAGCGTCACAGACTGAAAAATAATAAATTGTTCAATATTTATGCATGAGCCATAGGTCACTACCTGCAATCCCATTCAAGAGGTTGTCTGGAGTTGCTTTAGCTTCACAATATCAGATTGGAGAAGCAAAATATGGATATTGCAGAATACATTTTTAAAATGACATACAATTGCAATGCCATCTATAACATTCTGGGTGCATGAACTTGCTTTCCAAAATCAGAAAAACAAATCAATAGTTCCTTTCCTAACCAAGTATCGCTACAGTAATTGTAGACAAGGGCAGAGATACTGGACAGTCAACTTCATCATGCAGTTAGAATCCACAAAAGCTGTGATTAGCATGTTAATCAAAACACTTACTTCCTGGTTCACTTGTACAAACTGAAGCGGGTGTCTGGTTTTTGCCACTTTTATAAATAATACTGCTTATGATCACTGTAAGTACATAGACCACATACAGAGCCAAGTAACCTAGAAGTACAAAACAGATTCATTTTGCTATATATATTGAATTATATATATTAAATTACTGCAATTGTAATTGCACACAAGGCTGCTAGTAGTCGTAAGACTTTCTTTCAAATTTTCCTCACCAAGGGCTTGCCCCAAGTCAATCCTCCCAAAATAGAGGACTAGAAAAGTCCAGAAGACTGCAGCCATGTAGAATATCACATCTCGAAGGAAGGGTCTCGATGCCACTATAAATGGTCTAGCAAGGGCAACACCTCCAGCAACAACAGTAGTCACAAATATACCAGCACCTGCATAGTGGAGGGAGGAAACACCAAAAATGAGGTAGTCAGGCCACCTGATGGGCTCTCTTTACAGAAATTACAATGCAACAGCAACTATTTACAGGCAAAGATATTTAGATATTGATCGGAGGCTGTGCCTATTTTTTCCTGACTAACCAGTTAGGTCAGTAACATAGAAGTTCAAAACTTTTCATGGGCAACCAAGATAACTAAGACAACATTGAAACAAAAGGAGTCTCACAAGTGGCTCATGATGGGAAAAAAAAACACCAACTATTTAACAACTCCAAGCATGCATGAAAGAATCTTCTACTGCTATTCAAGCCTATAGTAGCTAACTGAAGAATCCAGCAGTACAATGTGCCATAAGGGGAAGTGGCTTAAAAAGAAAGTAGGTCACTCATAACAAAGATAATTGATTAGCTCATGGAAAATTGTATTTTAAAAATCATCCATGAGAAGATATCCAGAAAAAAAACAACAAAATCTTACCAAATAAAGCTCCAATTGCCAGATTTGCTGTCCTAGGGTCAGAAAAGGCAACTATTGCACTGAATACATCAGGAGCACCATTGCCAAGAGCAAGGAAAGTTACACCATAAATTTTTAAAAATCAAGGGAAAAAAATGTATAATTTATTCAAACAAATCCTAAATTTGCTGCACAACATAATTAACACCCATTTCAGTTGTGCCCATTCTCAATTCCAAATTAAGGAGACAATTTATCCAGCTTTATGATTACCTACTTTGATCTAGTCACTGGAAAGCACACGTTGATCTACATTTAACTGACCAGTTGGTTGGCCCCTCAGGTGAGGGGCTTTGCCTTCATGCCAGTTAAGGAAACAAAATTAACCAAAAAAAGGGGAACTAAAAATCGATGTTGACTAAAGTGATTGTAATCAACTAATTGCCTAAACTACGAAAAATACTAATTTATCACAACTGAAAAACCCATGCAACAGTTGGACATCACTGTCCCCTCTACAATTTTTTTTTCTTTTAATGTACAGGAACTAATCCTAATCCCAGTTTTTCCCACTGAGGGGACGTTAAAGGTGCTCCAGTTTCTAGAAAACGGAACAGAAATTAACACCAGCAGCAAAGGCCCACTGGCAAATTGCAACTCTTACATCATCATGATCCCCATGGGAGCAACTTTAATCCCCACAAAAATATCTCCTTAAAATTCACCCATTGTTGGGATGCGAGCTTCCATTTTACACTGCCTAGATGATTGGAGTAAACGGTTTTGTGTACTGCTTAAGTTTATTTTATTTTGAAGAATTAAACTCAGACCAGTGAAAAATTAAAGACCATGAACAAGCAGAAAGAGGCAACTATGATGAAGTAGGCAAGAGACGAGACTAGCAATTGCAAGGAGTAGGAGAATGGGATTGGTTTATGGAGTTGGAGAAAAGAGAGTCTGCTATGGTACTTTACGAATCTGGAGACCATTCAGCTCAGCCACAGCAATGGTATTGGCATTTGGAAACTACTCATAGGTGTGGCCTACATGCTATCTTATGGGACTGATCTAGGGACCAAAGAATCTAGGTGATCCACTTTGTAGCAAAAAAAATAGAAAAAAAAAAGAGGCGGATTATCATTTGAATGGGTGTAAATTGAGACGTGGATGCTCATGCAAGACCTTGGGTGTCCTTGTGCATCAGTTACTGAAAGTAAGCATGCAGTAAAGGCAGCAAATGCACAAGAGCGCGAGAAAAAACAGTGGAATTCTAGCTCTTGGTGCTGAAGGGATCACGCAATATTGGAATATTTTGCCAAGGTGGCACAATAATCTGGAGCATACTTTGACAACAATTGAGCCTGGACAGATTGTAGATTGCAGGAAGCTTGCATTACATTTTTTTATAAATTCAGCGTACCAAATTCATTTTTCCAATTCAGGGGCAATTTAGTGTGGCCAATCCACCCCGCCTGCACTCTTTGGGTTGTGGGGGTGGAACCCACGCAAACACAGGGAGAACGTGCAAACTCCACACGGACAGTGACCCAGAGCCAGGATCGAAGCTGGGACCCTGGTGCCATGAGGCTGCAGGGCTAACGCTGCCCTGTAAGCTTGCATTACTGAAAGCAAAGTGATCATGGAAGTCCATTGACAAAGGGACCTTAAGTCTAAATCAAAGTGAGCGCAAATTTAAAGAAATGTCCAACTCACCTACAGCCAGTTTTAGTATATACAGACTTACTGAGGCAATATTTGCCATCCTGAATGAAGACAAGTTTTACAATTCTCCGTCTTTTCTGAATCACAATTGGCAAATTCAAAATATTTGTTTAATTTTTATATTGCAAACCTTTGCATTTAGAGTTTGCATCATGGTCCAATAATCATAATCTTTATTATTGTCACAGGTAGATTTACATTAACACTGCAATTAAGTTAATGTGAAAATCCCCTAGTCACCACACTCCAGCACCTGTTCGGGTACACAGAGGGAGAATTCAGAATGTTCAACAAGCAAGTCTTTCGGGACTTATGGGAGGAAACCCACGCAATCACAGGGAGAATGTGCAGACTCTACACAGTGACCCAAGCCAGGAATTGAACCTGGGACCCTGGCGCTGTGAAGCAACAGTGCTAACCATATAATAAAATACTACTGATTACAGTGCTAGTAAACTAGGGCCAATTATGTCCCAAATACTACAGGTGATAGAGCAAAAAAAAAAGGATACTGCCACATTCTGTGACAACTTTAAGCTGGTGGCGATGGCAGCCAGATTCGGACAAAAGCTGCAAGATTCAAGAACATTTAATAAGTTAATGTTTGTATTTGAACATTAGAAGCCAGAAAAAAAAAATCCAAATTCTACCAAAGCCATTTCAATAAAATACGATAAAAGGAATATTTTCTTCCAATCAGCAAATTAGTAACTATTCAAGCCTACGATAATCTTTAAATTTTTGAAAACAGTTGAGGAACAGCAAATGATTTGCTTAGAAGTAAGTTGTGCACAAGCTTCAGCATAATATACTTACAATGCTTCAGCTGTTGTCCCAAGAAACGCAAACAGATAGAATAGCCAAACAGCCTGTTAAAAAAAAAATACAATTCACTTTCTCTCATACGATTTCAGAATAATTTTCTGAAGAAACTATCGCCAGACATTTGCATATTTTGTTTTGCTTAGTTCTGGATACCATAGGAAGTCAGTCAGCTAACAGTTTTATCCTAGTCTAGAGTTTGGCATGATGATAGATGTAACATCTCTTAAAGTTCCAACTTTACGAGGCTATTGAACATGGTTATGGCACCAGCGGAGGGGAAAGAGAGGTGGTTGTCGCATTGGACGCCGGGAAAGCTTTCCATAGGGTAGAATGTGGGTACTTGATGGCAGTTTGGGATTGGTCCATGATTTGTGGATTGGATAAAGCTACTGTACAAGGAGCCGAGGGAGAGTGCCCGCACAAATAACATCAGCTCAGAATACTTTACTCTCCACCATGGGACTAGGCAGGGATGGCCCATGCTGTTTTCACTCAGGATTGAGACATTGGAAAGCATTAGTGCAGGTGGGGTAGAGCATAGGGTGTCCTTATATGCAGGTGGCTTGCTGTTATTTGTATGTCAAAAGGGGGAAGAGCCATTTCAGGTGATTGGGTCTTTCTTAGGTTACAAATTAAATCTAGACCAGCAAGTGTATTTTGTGGTGTCTTGGCCGGTGGTGAATGCAGTAGTGGGTTGGGGTGGGGGTGTGGATGAATTTCAGAGATGGGAGGAGAAGGGAGTTGGGGCACTAAAATGATTTGTTTCTTGGGGGTTGGTTTGCAGGATTGAAGGAGCTGGGAGCGAAGGATGAGCTGGAGCAGGGGGAAATGTTTAGATACATGCAGGTTCAAGACCTTGCCAAGAAGGAGATACAAGAGCTTCCCAGTGGAGCCAGCCTCCATATTGCTGGAGGAGGTGCTGACAACAGGAGGACTGGAGAAGGGGGTAGTGTCAGTGGTTTACAGGGCTATTTTGGAAGAGGACAATGCACCGCTCAAAGGGATCAAAACAAAGTGGGAGGAATAGCTGGGAGAGAGTATAGAGGTGTTCTGGTGTAAGGTGCTCCGGACAACAAATGCCTCCACCTCTTGCTGGAGGTTGGCGCTGATACAGCTGAAGGTGGTATATGGAGCACACCTCAAGGGCAAGGATGAGCATGAACGTTGTGGGGCAGGGGGAGCGCAAACCACATTCAAATGTGTTTTGGTCCTGTCCAAAGCTGGAGGATTACTGGAAGCTGGTTTTTAAGGTGATCTCTAAAGTGATGCACATGAAACTTGACTCAGGCTATATTAGAGGTGTCAGACCAGCTGGGTTTGGAAGCAGGCATGGAGGCAGAAGTTGTAGCCTTTGCCTCTTGATCTCTGAAGGCAGATCCTGTTAGGGTGGAGATCAACCTCTCCACCCTGTGCCCTAGCTTGGCGGGGGGGGACCTGCTGGAATTCTAAAGAAGGTTAAGTTTGAGGGGAAGGATGGAGGGGTTCTACAATTCATGGGCTTTGTTCATTATGCACTTTCAAGAATTGCACGACATCAAACATTGAGGGGGTGGTGGTGAACTGTGTATGTTGATGGTGACTATGGGCACTTCCTTTTTTTAATTTGCTGTTTATGTTGTCATGGGTGGGCTGTTGTTTGGGGGTTGTTGATAAGGGAGTTGACAATAAGGGATTTGACATTGTACCCGTTACCGTTTGTTTGTTGGTGGGTGTAAATTTTGAAGAGAAGTTGAAAAAGGAGAATAAAAATATATATTTTTTAAAATTAGTTACAACTTACATACAACACTATGGCCAACGGCAGCAAATGGTGGGGAAATGCACAGACAGCCCCCTGGAGGTAATCAATAAAGCCACTGTCAAGTTTGCAATCTTCAGTAGTATTTACAAAGGAACACCATTGGGATCCATTGAGCTGTACTACACTGTGACACTAGGAAAAGAAAGAAAAATAGTCAGTGGTATTCAAATGATCATCAAAAAAAAAAAATCCATTCCACTTGCACCACAGCAATTGACTACAATTAGTGTCAATAAAGCAATTGTAGATTAGCATTAATGTGAAGACAATGGTATGCAAAAATAGTTGGATGTTCTAAGAATAGAAGCTTAAATCGTTGCTGGTTGTGCAAATTCATCCTTCAGATACTTTTATTCAAGATCAGCCACGTCTTGGACCACTACAAACTATTCAGCTTCCGTAGAAGAGCCAATTACACAAGAAAATGTCAGCTAACCATATTTCAAACCAAGCTTAAAACAGAACATTTGGCAGTTCTGCCAGGAGCAGTCATGCAACATCTTGCCAATGAACAGCTGTGGTGTACAAGTGGGCAAATATGCCCCATTGCCACTCAGGTCGCTAACTCTTGCAATGCCCTGTCACAATTGGACAGGACCACCAACAGGTTTACTCGTGCAGTTGGGGTGGGTTTAATTAGGTAGGGGATGGCAGCTGGTCAGCCCCCAGAGTGTCAATCATGGACCTGCGAATCCCCCAAGTTGGTCATTGAATAGTGCTGGTGCTAGCTCCTCCACAGTTGTGGAGGTTCAGCTCCAGTTTTGCTGTTGTGAATGTCCATGACTCCTGCATCGGCATCAACACTTGTATAAGTAATTGGTTTATGGATTCAGAAGACACGAGTACAGTCTTCAATGGATACTTTGCATCAGTCTTCACAATGGAAGAGGGCAACAGGTGTAGACAAAAGTGAAGGACTAAAATATATCAGAGGAAATACTGTCAGGTTTACCCAAGTCCACAGGCTCAGATGAGGTATGTCCCAGGTTGTTGAGGGAGGCAAGAGAGGAGATTTTGGGGTACTGGCAGTAATCCTCTGGTCGTAATCCTCTGGTGCTAGAGGACTGCTAACATTAGTAGGATAGAAGACAGTCTAACCTCTGGTGAGAAAGTTAGTAGAATTCGGAGGGGCAGAGTATATCTGCACTTGGAACATAGAACATAGAACATAGAACGATACAGCGCAGTACAGGCCCTTCGGCCCTCGATGTTGCACCGACATGGAAAAAATCTAAAGGCCATCTAACCTACACTATGCCCTTATCATCCATATGCTTATCCAATAAATTTTTAAATGCCCTCAATGTTGGCGTGTTCACTACTGTTGCAGGTAGGGCATTCCACGGCCTCACCACTCTTTGCGTAAAAAACCCACCTCTGACCTCTGTCCTATATCTATTACCCCTCAATTTAAGGCTATGTCCCCTTGTGCTAGCCACCTCCATCCGCGGGAGAAGGCTCTCGCTGTCCACCCTATCTAACCCTCTGATCATTTTGTATGCCTCTATTAAGTCACCTCTTAACCTTCTTCTCTCTAATGAAAACAACCTCAAGTCCATCAGCCTTTCCCCATAAGATTTTCCCTCCATACCAGGCAACATCCTGGTAAATCTCCTCTGCACCCGTTCCAAAGCTTCCACGTCCTTCCTATAATGAGGCGACCAGAACTGTACGCAATACTCCAAATGCGGCCGTACTAGAGTTTTGTACAACTGCAACATGACCTCATGGCTCCGGAACTCAATCCCTCTACCAATAAAGGCCAACACACCATAGGCCTTCTTCACAACCCTATCAACCTGGGTGGCAACTTTCAGGGATCTATGTACATGGACACCGAGATCCCTCTGCTCATCCACACTACCAAGAATTTTACCATTAGCCAAATATTCCGCATTTCTGTTATTCTTTCCAAAGTGAATCACCTCACACTTCTCCACATTGAACTCCATTTGCCACCTCTCAGCCCAGCTCTGCAGCTTATCTATGTCCCTCTGTAACCTGCAACATCCTTCCGCACTGTCTACAACTCCACCGACTTTAGTGTCGTCTGCAAATTTACTCACCCATCCTTCTGCGCCCTCCTCTAGGTCATTTATAAAAATGACAAACAGCAACGGCCCCAGAACAGATCCTTGTGGGACGCCACTCGTAACTGAACTCCATTCTGAACATTTCTGAACATAACTGAACATCAGCTTGATTTGTTAAGGGAACATAGTGTTTGACAAATTAATATGAATTTAGGCAAGCAGGAATGTTGATGAAGGCAATGCGTTGATG
This sequence comes from Scyliorhinus canicula, assembly GCF_902713615.1. NCBI lineage: Eukaryota > Metazoa > Chordata > Chondrichthyes > Carcharhiniformes > Scyliorhinidae > Scyliorhinus > Scyliorhinus canicula. The sequence continues at coordinate 50,101,182 of NC_052146.1, forward strand.
TGATCTCAACTTCAGCAAGGTTTCTAACACCGTGGGATCTGAGGCAATTATTGTCTGAGAGACAGAGGAAGTAAATGTTTGAGGTCGGTTTCCAGTGGGGTTCTGTAGGGCTAGGTGAGACTTTGGCTAAAATGTAGGAGCTATGATCAATAAGTTTGCAGATGACAAATTGGTAGGGCGCTAAATAGTGAAGACGACAGCCATTGGCTGCAGGAGGATATCAATGGAGTGGTCAGGTGGGCAAAGCAGTGGCCATTTGAAATAATCTGAAGTAATGCTGGGGGCATACACAAAGATTCCAGAAGGTGGCAAGACAGGTAAATAAGGTGGTTAAGGCAGCATATGGGGTAGTTAACTTGATTAACTGAGGCACAGAGGTGCAGGGAGGCTAAGCTGGAACTGTATAAAATGCTGCTTAGGCCACAACTGTGCAATGCGATACTGGAGAGGATGAAGAGATTTGCTGGGAGACTGACTGGGCTGGAGGGTCTGAGCAATGAAGAAAGATTGAATAGACTGGGGCCATTTTCCTTGGAGCAGTGAAGGGCAAGAGGGGGCTGTAGAGGTGTATAATGATTATGAGGAGGGGCATAGATAGAAGGCACCTTTTCACCCCATTAGTAGAGGTGCCAATAACCAGGGTGTACACAAGCAAGAGGTAGAAGGTCAAAAGGAGCGTTGAAGAAAAACTTTCAAGAGGGTGGTGGGAGTCTGGAGCTCAAGATGTGCAGGTTAAGTGGATTGGCAATGCTAAATTGCCCCTTTCCGGTGATGTGGTTAAGGAGTTGGACAGGGAGTTGACCTGGGTAGAGTGTTCTTGAGCATCAGTGCAGACTTGATGGGTCAAATGACCTCTTTCTATGCTGGGGGATTTCATGAAAGGTGGTCAAGTCAGAAACTCAAGTCACCTCCAGGGTTATGGGCCAAGTGATAGAAAATGGGATTAGTGTAGTCAAATCTTTGTTGATTGGTGTAGACACTGAACAATTTCCCTCCTTCTGTGCTATCAGGCAAGCAGCAGCATACCCAGAATCATGCCATACAAAATCCCAGACACCATCCCTGGCCTGTATCGCCAACAGGAAGACCAACAGGATATATCCAGAGGTGACAGCATAGTGACATACCAGTCAGGGGTGATGTGCTGACAGTCCTCAATGCTGACTCTCAGCCCCAAGTCTCATGGAATCAGATGGACAATTACCACCAGTCCTCATCCCCTCAACCGATCAGAACTCTCCCACACGGAACACACTTGAATGAAACGCCAAGGATACAATGGGATACAACCCATTGTGAAGTGGGTCAGATCCCCACAGCTCATGCAGTTATCCTGGTTTGTGGTAGGTGGCGAGTGAGCATCCTGTCTTGACCTTCACTTACCAAATTGGTCTGTGATAGTAGTGATCACCATACAGATCTGACACTCTTAATGGTACCATCTGTGCAAGTGGATAGACTTGTAACCTGGCCTAGCATATTCCCCATTCTACCATTATACCATCTAGCCAAGCCAGAGATTAACTCTGGCCTCATTGAGCATACCAGTGGCAGCACCAAAATGTGACACCAGTAGCAGCACCAAAATGTGATGGTAACTGGGAGAAGTTATGCCAGGATTATTATATTAGCCAGGAGGTCAGATCCAAGCTCTGCGGTCCTGCCACAGTCAAGGAGTCAATTCAGTTAACAAGAAGACACTCCACACGATTCCAGTCCTCAAAAAAAGGAGTGAGCCCAGAAATCTGTTGACAAGGTTGAAGCAGTTGCTACCTTTGACCAGAAATTGAAACGAGAGCAGCCTTAAATAATAGAGAGGCTACAACAGACTGGAAATTCTGAAAACTCATCCCACTCCCCAAAGCCTACTCAACATCTGTTAGGCTACAAAGTCAGTGTGATTGAATGCTATTATTTTCCTGGATGAGTGCATCTCCCAACACTGAAACTTGACACCATAATCGGAAAAGCTGCCTGCTTAATTGGCACCACAGCCCCAACAAAGTAGATAGTACATTACAAGATGCAAAGCAGCAACTTCCAACTCATGATCGCTACCATTTAGAAGGGCAAGGGCAGCAGTTGAATGGAAATGCACCTGCAAGTTCCCCTCCAAGCCACACAACATCATGACTTGGAACTGGATCAAATCCTGGACCTCCATAACAGCACTGTGGGAGTGTCTAAAGCAGTTCAGGATGTTTTAATAAACAAAGTGTCTGACAAACAACATCCAATCTTACACCAGGATGGAGGCCTAACAAGTAGCCATCCACCATCTTCCTCTGCCAACCGCTTGAACAGGGTCAGACTCTATACTCACTTCCTGCAAATAAAAGCTGTTGCTCTGGTAACCCACCCGCTTTGTGGAATCGTGGAACAAATTTCCAGTCCTATTTAGACTCGATGCTGCTTCCTGCTCTCAACAAATTTGCTTCCAATTTCTTACCCTCCACGGCCTCTGATCATTCCCTCCACCACCTCCATTTCTGGGGAAGGCATCAACCAGTCACTACAAACCAACCCGACTCCCATGGTTTTCCCAAACCCTGGTTAGAAGGACTTTACAGTTCCACTACCCCATCTGTATGATGCATACCATAGTGCTTTCAATAGGTCCACCTTCTTCAGCAAGAAATGATTCCCTCACCATGGTCATCAGGGCCCCAACCATGTCCATCCCATTCTCACCCCTTCCAAGAGCTCAAAGTCCCCTTTCATCCATCCCTTTTCAGCATTCCAAGAGAATTCCCTCCCGTGACACCCTGGCTCAGTCCTCAAAAGCACTTCCAACAACCCCTCCCTCGCACAGGAATTGTATTGCAAGTACAAGAGAAGAACACCTGCTTCTCTTAGCATAGGAATGTTCACTTGTCGTATATGGTATGCTCAGCTCACCGGAGACCAAATGCAGAATGGGTGAGCCCTTTGTGGAAGGCCTGTCATAGAATTTAGATCATAGAATTTACAGTGCAGAAGGAGGCCATTCGGCCCATCGAGTCTGCACCTGCTCTTGGAAAGAGCACCCTACCCAAGGTCAACACCTGCACCCCACCCCCATAACCCAGTAACCCCACCCAACACAAAGGGCAATTTATCATGGCCAATCCACCTAACCTGCACATCTTTGGACTGTGGGAGGAAACCGCAGCACCCGGAGGAAACCCACGCGCACACGGAGGGGATGTGCAAACTCCGCACAGACAGTGACCCAAGCCGGATTCGAACTTGGGACCCTGGAGCTGTGAAGCAATTGTGCTATCCACAATGCTACCGTCCACAAACATGACCGAGGTGCTGTTAATTCTCCACCTTGTCCGACGTGAAGATCTTGGGTTTCCAGCCTCACACAGCATACTAACAAGTACAACAAGCTCAAGGAACACTACCACTTTGGGAAGACACTTCTGAAGACAGCAACTTACACCCCCTCGAGACAAAAAACAAATGGCTAATTACCATTCCCTTAACCTTAGACCAGCAACTGCTTTTGTCATTTAGCTCACACCGCCCATTTTCACTAGATTAAAACCATTACATTTCAGAGTGTCCCTTCTAGAAATATTTGAATTTTAGCTAATGTTTTCCCCAAAACAGGACATCAGAAATACAAGGAAGGTTTATTTAATTAATACCAACCCATGTTTTTAAAAAAAAATGAATTCTCAGGTGATCTGGTGGGGCAGGACTCTTTTTAAAAACACACTAGACCTGGCTCGATCTTGGTTCAGATTTCAGCATAATCCAGGCTGGCACTTGTGCCACAGTGAAGAAAGAATGAACCACCATTTGTAGAGTGACTACACAGAAGTATTTGGAACTCTCAATCCCAACAAGGACAATGCTCTACAGACCTTGTTCAAACCCCACCACAGCAGGTGGTGGAATGGCCCAGCAGGCTAGTCAGGTTAAGGGCAATTAGGGATGGGTAAGAAATGCTACACTTGCCAGCAATATCCACATTCCATAAATTTTTTTAAAAACAGCCAGTGTAAAACAGAAAAACAGCCTTTTGTATGAAATACCAGATCAGGAAAAAAAAACTCTTACTAAGGTTTCCTTAGGAAGGGGGCAAGATTGAACCAAAATTTGGGAACTCTCCACTAACCCATTTAGAAGAAAATTTACGAATCAGGGTTCAATTAACCAATTGGCAAAGTCCCACAATCTGACTGACAGCCCAGAAGGCTGAGTGGATTGTGGGGACTGGGGAGGGAACAGTGCAGCGTTGGGAAGAAAGGCCCGAAACTGGAGGTGATGCTCCGGCTAAGGTGGGAAGGAAGAGCGCTATTTCCCTGGATTTGGCAGCGAGTGAGAGGATAGTGTGGTCTCAAAGGACTGCCGGCAAAGGCAGGGAAATTGCAGCAGTCATAAAGGAAGTGGTTTGCGATCTGGATAACGGAGACAGCTGGATAACACAGACAGCAGCATAACAAAAATCTAGATTGGCGATGTATCACACAACTCGTGAATTAAAAAGAGAAACGTCAACCATCAAAAATATAGGAAATCAATTGTTTTTCCAGAATACTCAAAAATAAACAAATAGATTTCGGGTCGTGGTCTCGGGTAAATATGTCAGAATGTACCTCCACAGCACTCCCTTCTTCAAGCAGATTCAAGGAACTCCCATTCAGGACAGCAGAGCAAGGCTCACTTTTTCCAGCTGCAATGTGATATGATTCAGCAGTCGGCTGAGGCTCAGCTACAACGCACGTGATAGTCCACAGCAAGAGAGAGCAGCAGCTCCCGGCAGCGTTTCCAACCATGGAGCCCGCGGTCTAGAGGAGGAACGGAGAAGCTCAAAATCATTTCTTCAAGCGGAGAACGAGCGAGGAGAGAAATAAAATCCCCACGTTTGCTGTGTCCCCATACTCAGGTGTGCACCAGGAAGTACACTACAAAGAAAATAGGTCAAGGGAAAAATCCAGTTGAGGGAATTACGCCATGAATCAGTTTTCAAAACATCTAAATCCAACAACGTGCCCTGTTCTGGGGTGGGTGCGTGGGGAACACTTACGTGAAGTGACAACCGAGTGGACTATTGCATCCTTGTACGACCCCAGCTGCCTTAACTACTGCCAATTCAAGTCTCAAACCACATTACTGCCTCTCCCTCCCTCCGATTTAAATACTCTGCACCAATTAAGACACACCCAGATCATGGGAGGACCGGCTCCCTTCATGTGTGTGTTGTGTCCCAGCACGTTAACGTGAACACCCCCTCGCTGGCGCACACACGGCAGAAATGTCATTTCATTAACTTCCAACTCTTTGCTACCCAGAGGAAACGAAACAAACTAAAAGGGGCCGCTCGTGATGGAGGCAATGCCCACTGGAGATCAGGAAACATAAGAACATCAAATTAAAAGGTGATTAGAGGGGTCGATAAAGCACCCTGGTCCCTGCGGTGCCCACTCGGCGTGGAAGGGCTCGAGAGTGCCCACGGGTAGCACAGTGGTTAGCACTGTTGCTTCATAGCTCCAGTGTCCCAGGTTCGATTCCCGGTTTGGGTCATTGTGCGGAGTCTACACGTTCTCCCCGTGCCTGCGTGGGTTTCTTCTGGGTGCTCCGGTTTCCTCCCACAAGTCCCGAAAGATGTGCTTGTTAGGTGAATTGGACGTTCTGAATTCTCCCTCTGTGTAGCCGAACAGGTGCCGGAATGTGGCGACTAGAGGATTTTCGCAGGAACTTCATTGCAGTGTTAATGTAAGCCGAGTTGTGACAATAAAGATTATTATTATTATTGTCACGTGGGCCTAGATATAGTGAAAAGTATTGTTCTGCTTAAAGTTCAGACACATCATTCCATACATGAACAAAAATACATAGGGCATACATAAATACGCAATGTAAATACATCGACACAGGCATCGGGTGAAGCAGTGGTCATCAGAGTCTGATGTGACAAGGGGGTCTGTGGTCAGTATGCTGGGTGACGGGTATTGATGGTCAGTGTCCCGTATGATGGGGAGTTTGATGGTCAACATCCTGGGAGACAGGGGGTCCAATGGTCAGTGTCCTGGATGACAGGAGGTGTGATGGTCAGGGTGGCAGGGGGTGTGATGGTCAGTGTCAGGGTGACAGGGTTGTGATGGTCAGTGTCAGGCAGGCAGGGGGTTGATGGTCAGTATCAGGGTGACAGGGGGGTGAGAGCGTCAGTGTCAGGGTAACAGGGGGTGTGATGGTCAGTGTCAGGGTAACGGGGTGTGATGGTCAGTGTCAGGGTAACAGGGGGTGTGATGGTCAGTGTCAGGGTGACAGGGGGTGTGATGATCAGCGTGAGGGTGACGGGCGAAGATCGTCAGTGTCAGGGTGACAGTGGGTGTGATGGTCAGTATCTGGGTGACAGGGGGGGTGATGGTCAGTGTCAGGGTGACAGGGGGTGTGATGGTCAGTGTGAGGGTGACGGGGGGTGATGGTCAGTGTGAGGGTGACAGGAGGGTGATGGTCAGTGTGAGGGTGACGGGGTGTGATGGTCAGTGTCAGGGTGACAGGGGGTGATGGTCAGTGTCAGGGTGACAGGGGGTGTGATGGTCAGTGTCAGGGTGACAGGGGGTGATGGTCAGTGTCAGGGTGACAGGGGGTGTGATGGTCAGTGTCAGGGTGACAGGGGTGTGATGGTCAGTGTCAGGGTGACAGGGGGTGTGATGGTCAGTGTCAGGGTGACGGGGGGTGTGATGGTCAGTATCTGGGTGACAGGGGTGTGATGGTCAGTGTCAGGGTGACAGGGGGTGTGATGGTCAGTGTCTGGGTGACAGGGGGGTGTGATGGTCAGTGTCAGGGTGACAGGGGGTGTGATGATCAGCGTGAGGGTGACGGGCGAAGATCGTCAGTGTCAGGGTGACAGGGGGTGTGATGGTCAGTGTCTGGGTGACAGGGGGGTGTGATGGTCAGTATCTGGGTGACGGGGGGGTGATGATCAGCGTGAGGGTGACGGGCTAAGATCGTCGGTGTCAGGGTGACAGGGGGTGTGATGGTCAGTGTCAGGGGGGGTGATGGTCAGTGTGAGGGTGACAGGGGGGGTGATGGTCAGTGTGACAGGGGGGTGATGGTCAGTGTCAGGGTGACAGGGGGGTGATGGTCAGTGTGAGGGTGACAGGGGGGTGATGGTCAGGGTGACAGGGGGGTGATGGTCAGTGTCAGGGTGACAGGGGGGTGATGGTCAGTGTGAGGGTGACAGGGGGGTGATGGTCAGGGTGACAGGGGGGTGATGGTCAGTGTCAGGGTGACAGGGGGGTGATGGTCAGTGTCAGGGTGACAGGGGGGGTGATCGTCAGTATCCGGGTGACAGGGGGGGTTTGATGGTCAGCGTGAGGGTGACAGGGGGAGTGAGATGGTCAGTGTCAGGGTGACAGGAGGGTGATGGTCAGTGTGAGGGTGACAGGGGGGTGATGGTCAGTGTCAGGGTGACGGGGGTGATGGTCAGTGTCAGGGTGACAGGGGTGTGATGGTCAGTGTCAGGGTGACAGGGGTGTGATGGTCAGTGTCAGGGTGACCGGGGGGGGGGGGGGGTGATGGTCAGTGTCAGGGTGACAGGGGTGTGATGGTCAGTGTCAGTGTGACAGGAGTGTGATGGTCAGTGTGAGGGTGACAGGGGGGTGATGGTCAGTGTCAGGGTGACGGGGGTGATGGTCAGTGTCAGGGTGACAGGGGTGTGATGGTCAGTGTCAGGGTGACAGGGGTGTGATGGTCAGTGTCAGGGTGACAGGGGTGTGATGGTCAGTGTCAGGGTGACCGGGGGGGGGGGGGTGATGGTCAGTGTCAGGGTGACAGGGGTGTGATGGTCAGTGTCAGTGTGACAGGAGTGTGATGGTCAGTGTGAGGGTGACAGGGGGGTGATGGTCAGTGTCAGGGTGACGGGGGTGATGGTCAGTGTCAGGGTGACAGGGGTGTGATGGTCAGTGTCAGGGTGACAGGGGTGTGATGGTCAGTGTCAGGGTGACGGGGTGTGATGGTCAGTGTCAGGGTGACCGGGGGGGGGGGTGATGGTCAGTGTCAGGGTGACAGGGGTGTGATGGTCAGTGTCAGGGTGACAGGGGTGTGATGGTCAGTGTCAGGGTGACGGGGTGTGATGGTCAGTGTCAGGGTGACCGGGGGGGGGGGGGGTGATGGTCAGTGTCAGGGTGACAGGGGGGTGATGGTCAGTGTCAGGGTGACCGGGGGGGGGTGTGATGGTCAGTGTCAGGGTGACCGGGGGGGGGTGTGATGGTCAGTGTCAGGGTGACAGGGGGGTGATGGTCAGTGTCAGGGTGACAGGGGGGTGATGGTCAGGGTCAGGGTGACAGGGGGGTGATGGTCAGTGTCAGGGTGACAGGGGGGTGATGGTCAGTGTCTGGGTGACAGGGGGGTGATGGTCAGTGTCAGGGTGACAGGGGGGTGATGGTCAGTGTCTGGGTGACAGGGGGGTGATGGTCAGTGTCAGGGTGACAGGGGGGTGATGGTCAGTGTCAGGGTGACGGGGGTGATGGTCAGTGTCAGGGTGACAGGGGGGGTGATGGTCAGTGTCAGGGTGACAGGGGGGTGATGGTCAGTGTCAGGGTGACAGGGGTGTGATGGTCAGGGTGACAGAGGCTGTGATGTACAGTGTCAGGTAGACAGGAGGTGTTGAGGGCAGTGTTGTCATGGTATTCAGTCACACACATAATGATATACAGACAGCCACAGGCAAGCAGCTAATGCATACAGAGAACGGGACATGACCAATAAGCAGGCAGGACACTCAGGGGTGGGATCTGACTATAAGGGGCAGCACGGTAGCATGGTGGTTAGCATCAATGCTTCACAGCTCCAGGGTCCCAGGTTCAATTCCCGGCTGGGTCACTGTCTGTGCGGAGTCTGCACGTCCTCCCCGTGTGTGCGTGGGTTTCCTCCGGGTGCTCCGGTTTCCTCCCACAGTCCAAAGATGTGCGGGTTAGGTGGATTGGCCAGGCTAAATTGCCCTTAGTGTCCTAAAAAAATAATGTTAATGGGGGTTGTGGGTTACTGGTATAGGGTGGATACGTGGGCTTGAGTGGGGTGATCATTGCTTGGCACAACATTGAGGGCCGAAGGGCCTGTTCTGTACTGTTCTAATTCTAAGAAAAGACACGAGGCACTCACACTCCGCCTCTTTCCACTGATGAACATCTAGAGAGTCAGTCAAAGGTGTTGTTACAATCTCACACCTCCACCACGTGGCTAAGAGCTAGTCTGGTTCAGTCAGACAGAGTAACCACGCTTAAGTTAGCAGAGAGTCGAACTCACAGAGAACTGCTAACTGTGCTATTAGTTCAATAAACCTGATTGAACTAACTTCAACATCTGGAGTATCTTTCTGATCTAAGTTGCATCCAGTTGCAGCCAGTGCTAGACCAGTGTACCTAACACAACATGATACCAGGAGACTACTAATTTAAGGTGGCTTACCGCAGTCCGTTCCGTGACGACCAACAAGTGTATCCCGGCACCATGGAGAAGAGTGTGCAGGCCATCTCCCAGAAGCAGCGCCTCAGCATTGAAGACAGCGGCCATCTCGCGTGCTTTTCCGGAGCCCCACGCATGCGCGATGCGAAAGGGATAACGAAGCGGCCAACACCCACACTGCGCAGGTGCAGACATCTGCCGACTGCACTGCGCATGTGCGACGACGTACACCGCGTCACGACGCCAACGCCATGACGTGCCCGAACTGCTACAACGCCCACTTAAAGAGACACTGCCCTGCAAGAGGCAGGCGATGTTTAAACTGCGGGAAGCCGGGACACTATGCAGCCTTGTGCAGGTCTGCACCACCAATCAGGGACCAGCACTCCCAATTCAGACGACGGCACGTCCAGAATGTGCAACGACGATTACAGGATTCTGCCAGATCGGATGCACATCTACATTTCTGCTCCGGCAGCACCACAGGCACCAGCAACCCAACTCTGCCATCTCTTTCGGAGATCGGATCCAACTGTACCCATGCAAAAACCAAGAACGGATACAGTGTACGCAGCGCTACAAAAAAAAGTCCGCGGAAACCCTAACTAACAGGAAGTTACATGTGCATCCAAACGCAATGTAACCCCCATTCTGGAACAGAATCAAAGTCCATCGTGCAGTCAAAAAATAATGGAGAGGGCTTCCGGTTGCGGCTATGACCAGCTAAGTCGCACATTTGGCAGCTCCTGCGACAAAGGTGTTTAAGGGCCGATTGGAGGGCCCCGACGGTACTGTAAAGACGAATCCCGGTGGGGGAAGGCTCCCTGAGGAGAGTGAGACCAACTTTATGGTCGGTACTCGGAGTGGGGCGACAAAAAAAGCGGCAGCAGCTCCCCGAAAAAAGCGGGGGAAGAGGACCAAAATGGCGGCCGGTGGCGCACTAGAAGATTGGAGAAAATGGGCGGAGGAGCAGCAGGCCGCTCTCCTCCGGTGTTTTACGGAGCTGAAAGTGGAACTCTTAGAGTCTATGAACGCGACGACCACAAGGCTGATGGGGGCCCAGGCGACCCAAGAGGCGTCGATAAGAGAGCTGCAGCAGGAGATGACTGCAAGGGAGGAGGAGGCCACGGTCCTCGTGGGAAAGGTGGAGGTGCACGAGGCGCTCCACCTGAAATGGCAGAGCCGCTTTGAGGAGCTGGACACTCGAATGAGGCGGAAGAACTTGAGGATCCTGGGCCTAGCAGAAGGCCTGGAGGGGCCTGATCTCCCGAAATATGTAGCGGAGATGCTGAGCTCCCTGATGGGAGAGGGGGCCGGTCCATCGCCTCTGGAGCTGGAAGAAGCATATCGGGTCATGGCTAGGCGGCCTAGGGCGAACGAGCCCCCGAGGGCGGTGCTGGTGCGATTCCAGCGTTTCTGTGATCGGGAGAAAGTGCTGAGGTGGGCCAAGAGGGAGAAAAGCAGCAAATGGGAGAATTCGACGGTGCGGATATATCAGGACTGGAGTGCGGAGGTGGCAAAGCGGCGGGCCCGGTTTAACCGGACGAAGGCGGTGCTGCACGCAAAGAGGATCAAGTTCGGAATGCTGCAGCCAGCGCGCTTGTGGGTCACCTACAAGGACCAGCACCATTACTTTGAGACCCCAGAGGAGGCATGGACTTTTGTTCGGGAGGAAAAGCTGGACCTGAACTAGAACTTGGGAACGCCGGCGGTCGAGGCCGCCCGAGTACCCTTGACTGATCAAGTGGCCCATGTCTTTCTTAGGCCAGGTCGGAACTTGGTTAAAGTTGATGGATCGTTTGGTTTCTTTGAAACTTGTGTTATGGGGGGTTTCTTTGTTCCTTTTTGTGTGCCTCTTCCCGTTGCCAACTTCCCTTAATTACTGTTGTTGTAGGGGGGGCTTTTTTACTGTTTTTTGATCTGTTCTTTAAGGGTTATGGTTACTGTTCTGTTCGATGGAGGGTGATGGTTAAATACGTTATTATTGGGTAGTTATTTAGTTATGCAGGCATAGTTATGTATTTATGTATTTATTTGAGATTTGTTATTTATATTGTTATATTGTTAAGTTGGGGAGGCGGGACGGGGGGGGTGCAAGTTGGTTATGCGGGTTTTCTTTTTCTCTTTTTTCTTCCTCTCGTTTTAAGGGGGCTTTTTTATGGGCTTGGATGGGGACGGGGGTGGAATTGAAGATGGCGGGGTAGGGTGTGGCCGGGCGAAAGCGCGGGCTTTCCCCTGTTTCCCGCACGCGGGACGGAGGAAGGGGGAGGAGAGAAGAGTGGGGTGTGGCCAGCAATGGCGGCTTTTCCCGCGCTGAAGCGGGGTCAGAGAGGGATGGCAAGGGGGGGGGGGGGGGAGGCCCCTCCCCCCCCACATCGGGAGGAGTCGGAGTGTGGCGGGGCAGCCGGGTCAGCGAAAATCAGCTGACTCTCGGGAGTACGATGGTGGATACACCGCGGCTAGGAGGGGTCCTAGCCAGGGGGGGGGGGGGGAAGGGGGGTTAGGGGGGGGATACCGGGTTGCTGCTGGAAAGGCCGAGGACGGGAAGGGAAGAACGGGAGGAGAGAGGGGGGGGGGGCCATCGCCATGGGGAACGGGTCAGAAGGGGAGGGTCGACCCGGGGCGAACAGGGGACAGGACATGGCTAATAGACAGGGGAAAGGGACAGGTCGCTCCGCGACCCGGTTGATTACTTGGAACGTGAGGGGGCTGAATGGGCCGGTCAAGAGAGCAAGGGTTTTTTCACACCTAAAGGGACTGCAGGCGGATGTGGCAATGTTGCAGGAGACTCACTTGAGAGTAGTAGACCAGGTACGCCTGAGAAGGGGGTGGGTGGGACAGGTGTTCCACTCAGGCTTGGACGCAAAGAACCGGGGGGGTGGCGATTTTGGTGGGAAAGAGGGTGTCGTTCGTGGCGGCGCAGGTGGTAGCAGATAAGGAGGGTAGGTACGTGATGGTGAAGGGTAGGCTGCAGGGAGAGAATGTGGTGCTGGTGAATGTGTATGCCCCGAATTGGGATGACGCGGGTTTTATGAGGCGCCTGTTGGGCCTCATTCCGGGTCTGGAGGCAGGGGGCCTGATCATGGGGGGGGACTTCAATACAGTGCTCGACCCTGGGCTGGACAGATCGAGTTCCAGGACGAATAGGAGGCCGGCAGCGGCAGAGGTGCTAAGGGGGTTCATGGAGCAGATGGGGGGGGTAGACCCTTGGAGATTTGGCAGGCCAAGGGCGAGGGAGTATTCTTTTTTCTCCCACGTCCACAGGGTGTACTCCAGAATAGACTTTTTTGTACTGAGCAGGGGGCTGATTTCGAGAGTGCAGGACACGGAGTACTCGGCCATTGCGATTTCGGACCATGCACCACACTGGGTAGAGGTAGAACTGGGGGAAGCACGGGACCAGCGCCCGTTGTGGCGCCTGGATGTGGGGCTGCTGGCGGACGATGAGGTGTGCGGAAGGGTCCGGAAGGGCATTGAGAGATATCTGGGCACGAACGACACGGGCGAGGTGAAGGTGGGGGTAGTCTGGGAGGCCCTGAAAGCAGTGATCAGAGGAGAGCTGATCTCCATAAGGGCACACAGAGAAAGGAAGGAGAGGCAGGAGAGGGAGAGACTGGTGGGGGAACTTATAGAAGTGGACAGGAGATATGCGGAGACACCAGAGGAGGGGCTGTTGAGGGAGCGGCGCAGTTTACAGGCCCAGTTTGACCTACTGACCACTAGGAAGGCGGAGACGCAATGGAGAAGGGCACAGGGCGCGGTCTATGAGTACGGGGAAAAGGCGAGCAGGATGCTAGCACACCAGCTGCGCAAGCGAGATGCAGCCAGAGAGATTGGGGGAGTGAGAGAGAAGGGAGGGAACGTAGTGCAGAAGGGGCAAGAGGTGAACGGGGTCTTCAGGGATTTCTACAGGGAATTGTACCGGTCTGAGCCGCCCAGGAGGAGGGGGGGAATGGAGAACTTCCTCGATAGATTGAGGTTCCCAAAGGTCCAGGAGGAACGGGTGGAGGGGCTGGGGGCGCCGATAGAGCTGCAGGAGCTAGTTAAAGGGATAGGCCAGATGCAGGCGGGGAAGGCGCCGGGGCCGGATGGGTTCCCGGTGGAATTTTATAAGAAGTATGTGGACTTGGTGGGTCCAGTGCTGGTGCGAGCCTTCAATGAGGCGCGAGAGGGGGGGGTTCTGCCCCCGACAATGTCACAGGCCCTGATCTCCTTGATCCTGAAGCGGGACAAAGACCCTGTACAGTGCGGGTCCTACAGGCCTATCTCCCTCTTGAATGTAGATGCCAAACTGTTGGCAAAGGTCCTGGCAACCAGAATAGAGGATTGTGTGCCAGGGGTAATCCATGAGGACCAGACGGGGTTCGTAAAGGGACGACAACTTAACACAAATGTCCGGAGACTGTTGAATGTGATTATGATGCCAGCAGTGGAGGGGGAGGCTGAGATAGTGGTAGCACTGGATGCGGAGAAGGCATTCGATAGGGTGGAGTGGGAATACCTGTGGGAGACGCTGGAACGGTTTGGGTTTGGGGAGGGATTTATCAAGTGGGTGAAGCTGCTGTATTCGGCCCCGATGGCGAGTGTGGTTACAAACGGGAGGAGGTCAGAGTATTTTGGGCTCCATCGAGGTACCAGGCAGGGATGCCCCCTATCCCCCTTACTATTTGCATTAGCGATTGAACCGTTGGCGATGGCACTGAGGGGTTCAGGGGGGTGGAGAGGACTGACAAGGGGAGGGGAGGAACATCGGGTATCACTCTATGCGGATGATTTGTTGTTATATGTGGCGGACCCGGAAGGGGGAATGCCGGAGGTAATGGAAATACTAGCGGAGTTTGGGGACTTTTCGGGATATAAATTAAATGTGGGTAAAAGTGAGGTCTTTGTGATACACCCGGGAGATCAGGGGGAGGGAATTGGGCGGCTCCCCTTTAAGAGAGCAGTAAAGAGCTTCAGGTACTTGGGGGTGCAGGTGGCAAGGAACTGGGGGACCCTCCACAAGCTGAACTTTTCAAGGCTGGTGGAGCAGATGGAGGAGGAGTTCAAGAGGTGGGACATGGTACCGCTGTCGCTAGCAGGGAGGGTGCAGTCAGTCAAAATGACGGTCCTCCCGAGGTTCTTGTTTCTGTTTCAGTGCTTGCCCATCTTTCTCCCCAGGGCCTTCTTCAAGAAGGTAACTAGCAGCATTATGGGCTATGTGTGGGCACATGGCACCCCTAGAGTGAGAAGGATTTTCTTGGAACGGAGTAGGGACAGGGGAGGATTAGCGCTACCCAATCTTTCCGGATACTACTGGGCGGCGAACGCATCGATGGTGCGCAAGTGGGTGATGGAGGGGGAGGGGGCAGCTTGGAAACGTATGGAGAGGGCGTCCTGCGGCAATACAAGCCTGGGGGCGCTAGTAACGGCACCATGGCCGCTCCCCCCCACAAGGTATACCACGAGTCCGGTAGTGGCGGCCACCCTGAAAATCTGGGGGCAGTGGAGGCGACACAGGGGGGAAGTGGGGGGTCTGATGGCGGCGCCACTGAGAGGGAACCACAGATTTGTCCCGGGGAACACTGGCGGGGGATTCCAGAGCTGGCACAGGGCGGGCATCAGGCAACTGAGGGACATGTTCATAGAGGGGAGGTTTGCGAGCCTGGGAGAGCTGGAGGAGAAATTTGAGCTCCCCCCGGGGAACACGTTTAGATACCTGCAGGTGAAGGCATTTGCCAGACGACAGGTGGAAGGATTTCCCTTGCTTCCCGATAGAGGGGTGAGTGATAGGGTGCTGTCAGGGGTCTGGGTCGGAGAAGGGAAGGTCTCGGACATCTACAAAATAATGCAGGAGGTGGAGGAGGTATCGATAGAGGAGCTGAAAGACAAGTGGGAAGCGGAGCTGGGAGAGCAGATAGAAGATGGGACATGGGCGGATGCCTTAGAGAGGGTCAATTCATCGTCGTCGTGCGCAAGGTTGGGCCTCATCCAATTTAAGGTGCTGCACAGAGCCCATATGACGGGGACTAGGATGAGTCGGTTCTTCGGGGGTGAGGACAGGTGTGTTAGGTGTTCGGGAAGCCCTGCGAACCATGTACATATGTTCTGGATGTGTCCGGCACTGGAGGAGTTCTGGGAGGGGGTGGCGGGGACGGTATCGAGAGTGGTGGGAACCAGGGTCAAACCAGGGTGGGGGCTAGCGATTTTTGGGGTTGGGGTGGAGCCAGGAGTACAGGAGGCAGGGGAGGCCGGAATATTGGCCTTTGCGTCCTTGGTAGCTCGGAGAAGGATCTTGATTCAGTGGAGGGACACAAGGCCACCAAGTGTTAACACCTGGTTAAACGACATGGCAAGCTTCATCCAATTGGAAAGAATTAAATTCGCCCTGAGAGGGTCGGTACAGGGGTTCTTCCGGCGGTGGCAGCCCTTCCTTGACTTTCTGGATCAGAGATAGGAACTGGAGGCCGAAACAGCAGCAACCCGGGGAGAAAGGGGGGTGGGGGGAAGGGAGGGGGGGGGGGGATAGCAACGAAGGGAGCACGTCAGCGGGGGGTCGCGGGCAATGACTGCCCGAGGCCATCGGCAGAAAGGGAAAAACGGTTTGGTTGCTAGACTGGTAGCGCGGGGGGGGGGGGGGGGGGGGAGGGTGGGGGGGTGCGCGCGGGGGAGGGCGTGGGGAGGATTTTCCAGGGGGGATTTGTTGTGTTATAATTTAAGATGTAGTAGGGGTAAATGTTTGTATCGAAAAATTTCAATAAAAATTATTTAAAAAAAAAAAATAATGGAGAGGAGCGGCAGCAATAGGTCACTGATCTAATTATTGGCAGAGAATTGCCACCAATAGCTACCCAGTTATCTTAATTTCCTCCACAGATCTGTCCTTGGGCCCCCTCCTGTTGCCCTTGGTTGACATCATCCAAAAACGCAGTCCGTTTCCACATGTCTGCTGGAGACACCTAGCTGTACCACTCTCTCGACGGTGGCACACCAGTTAGCACTGCTGCCTCACAGGACTAGGGAAACTGGTTCGATTCCAACCTTGGGTGACTGTATGGAGTTTGCACGTTCACCCCGTGTCTGTGTGGGTTTCTTCCGGGTGCTCAGGTTTCCTCCCCCAGACCATGCTAAATTTCTCCAAAATGTCCAGAGGTGGGGTTGCAGGGAACAGGTGGGGAGTGGGCCTAGATTAGGGTGGTCTTTCAGAGGGTCGGTGCAGGCTCGATAAGCCAAATGGCTTCCTTCTGCACTGTCAGGATTCTACAATTCAGGGGCAGCATGGTGGCGCAGTGGGCTAGCCCTGCAGCATCACGGTGCTGAGGTCCCAGGATGGATCCCGGCTCTGGGTCACTGTCCGTGTGGAGTTTGCACATTCTCCCCGTGTTTGCATGGGTTTCGCCCCCACAACCCAGGGAACAGAGAGATCTTGGGGTTCATGTCCACAGACCTCTGAAGGTTTCCACTCAAGTGAATAGAGCAATGAAGAAGGCCTATAGTGTGTCAGTGTTTATTAACAGGGAGCTTGAGTTTAAGTGCCGTGGGGTTATGCTGCAACTGTACATGACCCTGGTGAGACCACATTTAGAGTATTGTGTGCAGTTCTGGTCACCTCACTATCGGAAAGACGTGGAAGCATTGGAAAGGGTGCAAAGGAGATTTACCAGGATGCTGCCTGGGTTGCAGGATGGGTCTTACGAGGAAAGGTTGAGGGAGCTGATGTGTTGGGTACTCTGGATCTGTGAAGACTGCATTTACCCAAGCAGTAACATAGACAGGCTACCAACACTAATAGAAGTACAACTCTATTTTATTTAACTAAGAGCTGTTAAACATACTTGCACTGTGGGTCGACACTATGTTAGATTGACTGAAGACCTATGCCTAACCTGACCAGCCGATACTGCTAGCACATGGTAGATGTTTGTGCTACAGACTGCGAGCTCTGTCTGTCTCAGAGACTGCATCCTGAATGAGCGGGAAAACTAGTGCCCTCTGGCTTTATAGTGACCATGCCCTAACTGGTGATTGGCTGCTGTGTTGTGTGTGTTGGTTTGTCTTGCAGTGTGTCAGTCAGTGTGTGTCTATGCACCATCATATACTTATGTGTATATTATGACATCCTCCTTTTTTTTAAAAATGTGTGTGTACGTGGCAATAAATAATGTAGTATGTGAATGTTCCTGACTATGTGGGGCATATGTGATCATATTTACAGGACTATATACATAAACTCTAATCTATTTACATATGAAAGTGTCTAGTGCAGATAGACAGTATGTAACACAAAGCATAACGAGAATAACAGTATGTACATACCAGTGAGTTAATAAACAAGGTAACGAAACAATCAGTTCATGAGTTCAAAGAGTCCATGAATTTAGGCAGTTCATAAATTCAGTCTCTGAGGTGGGCGACAAATTCTGGTTGACCGCCTCAAGGGTGGGTCAGGGGCCGCCTGCTCTGGAATGGGTGGGACTGTGTCAGTCTCAGAGGGTGGCAGTACGAAAGGGAGATCTGCAAACTTTGTGACGGGCTCGTCCTGAGGGCGAGGCAGGGCATGACGATCTGGCGGCGAGCATGGAAGGAGTCGTAGTGCCCGCCTATTTCGACGAAGAAGAGAGTCATCTTGTAGACAAACCAAAAATGACCTGGGGGCCACTTGTCTGAGTACCACAGCGGCGGCGGACCAACCACCTTCAGGAAGTTGGACACAAACCTTGTCATCAGGAGCCAGAGCAGGGAGATCCATGGCACGAGCGGCGTACTCAGATTTGTGTTGGGCCCGAGACAACTGCATTCGACGAAGGACAGGAAGGTTGTCCAAGTCCGGGATATGAATGGCTGGCACCATCTTCATCAACAATTGAGCCAGTGACAGGCCAGTGGACAATGGAGCTGATCTGTAAGCAAGTAGTGCAAAGTAAAAGTTGGATCCCGCATCGGTCGCCTTGCACAGGAGTCGTTTGACAATGTGCACCCCCTTTTCAGCTTTGCCATTGGATTGGGGGTAATGGGGACTGGATGTGACATGCGTGAAGTTATATTGCTTGGCAAAATTGGACCACTCCTGACTGACAAACACGGGCCATTGTCGGACATGACCATGAGCAGGATGCCATGGCGAGCGAAGGTTTTCTTGCACGCACAGATGACTGCTGTCGATGTGAGGTCGTGTAGCCTAACTACCTCCGGGTAGTTAGAGAAGTAGACCACTATGAGCACGTAGTCCCGGCCTAGTGCATGGAACAGGTCGATGCCACCTTGGTCCAGGGGGACGACACCAGCTCATGGGGCTGCAAGGTCTCCTTTGGCTGAGCAGGCTGGAATCGCTGGCATGTTGGGCAGTTGAGAACGGCATTGGCAATGTCCTGGTTGATACCAGGCCAGTACACTGCCTCACGGTCCCGCCGGCGGCACTTCTCCACCCCCAGGTGACCCTCATGGAGCTGCTCAAGGACGAGGTCCCGCATGCTGTGCGGAATGACGATCCTGTCTAACTTTAGTAGAATTCCATCTACCACCACCAGGTCATCTATGATGTTGTAGAATTGAGGGCATTGGCCCTCGAGCCATCCGTCTGTCAGATGGCACATGACGCGTTGGAGCAGAGGATCGTTGGCTGTCTCACGACGAATCTGGATGAGTTGTTCATCCGTGGCGGGTAGATTAGATGCGGCGAACGCCACCTGAGCATCAATTTGCCACACGAAGCCCGACGGGTCGCAGGGTGTGGTAACAGATCGGGAGAGTGCATCGGCGACAATAAGCTCCTTACCCGGGGTGTAGACGAGTTCAAAGTCGTACCGCCTGAGTTTAAGGAGAATGCATTGCAGGCGTGGTGTCACGTCATTAAGGTCTTTTTGAATAATGTTGACCTGTGGTCTGTCTCGACTGTGAACTTTGGAGTCCATAGACATAGTCATGGAATTTGACGACTCCGGTCAGAAGGCCCAAGCACTCTTTTTCAATTTGCGCATCGCGTTATCTGGTGGGCGTCATTGCACGTGACGCGTATGCGACAGGAGCCCATGAGGAGGCGTCGTCACGTTGAAGGAGCACTGCTCCAATGCTGGACTGACTGGCATCCGTGGAGATCTTTGTCTCTTTGGCTGGATCGAAAAATGCCAACACCGTGGCCTTGGTCAGCTTCGCCCTGAGTTCTCGCCATTCCTGTTCGTGGGCGGGGAGCCATTGGAACTCGGTTGTCTTCTTGACCAGATTCCGGAGAGCCATGGTGTGGGAGGCGAGGTTAGGGATGAACTTCCCCAGGAAGTTGACCATGCCCAGGAAGCGGAGGACCGCCTTCTTGTCCTCCGGTGTCTTCGTGGCATTAATGGCCGACACCTTGTCAGCATCTAGCTGCATGCCAAACTGTGAAATGTGGTCTCCGAGGAATTTAATTTCTGTTTGACCAAAAGAGAATTTGGCTCTGTTGAGGCGGAGGCTATGTTCATAGATTCTTCGGAAGACGAGTTCGAGGCGATCAATGCGCTCCTGTGGGGTGGTAGACCAGACAATGATGTCATCTACATATACGCGAACCCCTTCGATGCCCTTCATCATCTGCTCCATTATTCTGTTGAACACCTCCGATGCTGAGATGATGCCAAACGGTATCCGTTTGTAACAATACCGGCCAAATGGGGTGTTAAATGCGCAGAGCTTCCGACTGGATGCATCAAGTTGGATCTGCCAGAACCCCTTGGATGCGTCTAGCTTGGTGAAATATTTGGCGCGAGCCATCTCGCAGGTGAGTTCTTCACGCTTTGGTATGGGGTAGTGTTCCCTCATAATATTGCGGTTGAGGTCCTTGGGATCAATGCATATTCGTAGTTCGCCGAATGGTTTCTTAACACACACCATGGAGCTGACCCAGTCGGTTGGTTCTGTTACTTTCGATATGACACCCTGGTCCTGGAGGTCCTGCAGCTGCTGCTTGAGGCGGTCCTTGAGGGGTACCCGGCGAGGTGCGTGTACCACAGACGTGGCATTTGGTTTTAACAAGATTTTAGTGTATGGGAGTGTGCCCATGCCCTCGAATACACCGTGGTATCGGGTGATGATGTTCGTCGGTTGTGTTTGAAAGTCGGCGTCCGGAGATGAGGAAACATCAGCGGGTGACAAGGAGTGAACCCTTTGGACGACGTTTAGGAGCTTGCACACCTGAGCACTGAGTAGGGAAGCTTTAGTGGATTCCACTATCTCGAAGGGCAAGGTGGCCTTTAATAAACGGTGCGACACCACAAGCTGGCAAGAGCCACTGGCAGCAATGGCATTGCCATTACAGTCCAGAAGCTGGCAGGCGGATGGCAGAATGGTAGGCTTGACATGGAGGCTTTCGAGGTCAGACCTCGCAATGAGGTTGGCTGAAGCGCCGGTGTCCAGCCGGAATTGGATGCGAGATCGGTTGACCGTGAGGGCCTGTTCTGTGCTGTACTGTTCTGTGTTCTATGATCCGGGCAGTACAACGGATCCAGAGGACGAGTGCCTGGAGTCTGCCTACCAAGTGGGCATCATTACCACACATGAATATGCCACACCTAACTCATCTCGCATTCAGTCCATCCTCGCTGTGGATTCGGAGGATGAATGGCGTGTGGTGATGGAGGTTAACCGCTGCTCCATCCAGTTCAAGCTGGACACAGGTGCTTCTGCCAACCTCCTCTCACAGGCAGACTTCAAACGCATCAAGAAGCCCCCCAAGGTCCTTCCAGCTCCTGGACTATAACGGTAATGCCATCACAGCACTGGGGTCCTGCCATCTGCTCGTCTCCAATCGGAGTACCCATGCAGGGCTAAGGTTTGAAATTGTCAAGCCGGACAGGCATCCCTACTGGGCGCGCATGCCTGAAAAAAGCTAAACCTGGTGCAGCGGGCTTATTCACCGACATCCTCCAACGTGGATCTTCAAGCTGGCATTGACGACATCCTCGCTCAGTATCCAGATGTGTTTGACGGGATGGGCACTTTGCCATATCGGTACAAGATCTTACTGAGACCTGATGCCAAGCGAGTGGTCCGTGCACCACGCCGGGTCCCGGCTCCGCTGAAGGAGCGCCTGAAGGAACAGCTCAAGGAGCTGCAGCAGCAGGGGATCATTTCCAGGGTAACAGAACCGACTGACTGGGTCAGCTTGATGGCGGTGGTTAAAAAACCCTCTGGAGACCTGCGCATCTGCATTGATCCCAAGTATCTCAACCAGAATATAATGCATGAACACTACCCCATCCCGAAGTGGGAGGTACTCACCGGTCAGATGACACATGCAAGGTTTTTCACCAAGTTAGATGTGTCACATGGATTCTAGCAAATCCAGCTGGATGAGTCCAGCAGAAGGCTCTGCATCTTCAAAACACTGTTTGGTAGGTTCTGCTATAACCGTGTGCCATTCGGCATCGTCTCGGCATCGAGATATTTCATTGCATCGTGGAGCAGATGATGGAGGGCATAGAAGGGGTTTGTGTGTACATGGACAATGTCATCATATGGTCCATGACCCCTGAGGAGTATGTTTCCTGTCTCCAGCATGTATTCCGCCGTGTCCACGCCAATGGCCTGAAGCTGAACAGGGCCAAATGTTGCTTTGGCATGTCGACACTCCAGTTCCTAGGAGACCAGATCTCTTTGCAGGGCTGGTGCCCTGACGCAAACAATGTCAAGGCCATCACAGTCATGAAAGTCCCGGAAGACAAGGCGGTATTACGCTTCCTGGACATGGTCAATTTTCTGGGCAACTTCATCCCAAACATGGCCTCACACACCACAGCCCTCTGAAACCTAGTGAAGAAGTCCACTGCCTTCAAGTGGAAGGCGGCCCATCAGGCAGAGTGGTTGGAGCTGAAAGCCAGAGTCACCACTGCACCCGTATTGGCATTTTTTGACCCAGACAGAGAAATTAAAATCTCAACAGATGTGTGCCAGGATGGCATCGGTGCAGTCCTGCTGAAACGCGAAGACACTTCATCCAGGGCATCGGTTGCCTACGCATCAAGAGCAATGGCACCCACCGAACAAAGGTATGCACAAATCGAGAAGGAATGCCTGGGCCTTCTCACTGGCATTCTCAAGTTTCAGACAAAGTCTACGGCCTGCCGACATTCACAGTTGAGACGGATCACAGGGTCCACATTATCCACAAGGACCTCAATGACTTGACGCCTCGGTTGCAGCACACCCTCCTCAAACTCAGATGGTATGACTTTGACCTGGTCTACACGCCTGGCAAGGGGCTCATCATTGCCGATACACTGTCCCGCTCCATCACCATGCCTAATGAACCACTGAACGTCATCCGGCAAATTGAGTCACAGATTGAGTCACAGGTGCAGCTGTGTGCTAGCACCCTCCTGGCATCTGATGAGAAGGTGATTCGTATCCGTGAGGAGACAGCCGAAGACCTCTTCTTGCAGCGCGTTATGCAACACCGTGCCAATGGCTGGCAAAAAGGGCAGTGCCCTCAATTGTCCAATGTAAAGGACGACCTGACGGTCATTGATGGTATCCTCCTCAAACTGGACTGGATTGTAATTCCACACAATCTCCAGAGCTTGGTGCTCCGTCAAATCCATGAGGGCCACCTGGGTGTGGAAAAGTGCAGATGCAGAGCCAGGCAGGCTGTCTACTGGCCCGGGATCAGCCAGGATATCGCGAACATGGTCCTTAACTGTGCGACCTGTCAACGCTTCCAGCCAGTGCAGAGTAAGGAGACACTTCAGCAGTATGAAATCGAAACCTCTCCATGGTCCAAGGTTGGCATCAACCTCTTTCATGCAAATGGTTGTGATTACATGTTAATCATTGATTACTTTTCCAATTACCCTGAAGTCGTGAAGCTCTCAGGCTTCACATCTCGGACCATCATCAAGGTCTGTAAGGAGACGTTCTCCAGGCATGGTATCCCACTCACTGTCATGAGTGACAATGGCCTGTGCTTCAGCAGCCATGAATGGTCTCTGTTTGCCCAGTCGTATCAGTTCAAACATGTCACTTCCAGCCCAAACTATCCACAGTCAAAAGAAAAGTTGAGAAAGGGGTGCACATAGTGAAGCAGCTGATCTGCAAGGCCGAGGATTCTGCGTCTGACATCCACCTTGCGCTGCTTGCGTACAGGGCGACCCCACTGTCCATTGGCATGTCGCCGGCTCAATTCCCGATGAACATGGACTTGCGAACGACACTTCCAGCCATACACGTGCCCAACCTGGATCACCTCCGGGTGCTGCAGAAGGTGCAGCAACTCCGAGACCGGCAAAAACAGGGCTATGATGCTCATGCCACCGGTTTGCCCGTGTTATCCCCGTCAGACACTGTTCGGGTCAAGATCCCTGATGGAGGCTGGTCAGCTCATATGTTGTGCGTCTGGCTGATGGTTCTGTTGTGCGACTGAACAGACGGGCACTGCGCAAAGTTGCCTGCCCGCACACATTTTTCTCCGTTTCCTTCTGTTGTTTGGCCACCTCCTGATACCTCGACTGGCGAGGCCACCATCAGACTTCAATCCCGCCCATCGAGGCTCTGTCGTCCCCACCACCACCTCTCCGGCGGTCGACCAGGATCAGATGCAAGCCACAGAGACTGGACTTATGAACATTTGTTCTGTTTGCTATATTGTTCTTGCATTAGACAGCTGTTTTCACATGTACATATGTTCACATCCACTGCATGTATATATGTTAATATTGGCCTATTCTTGTAAATACGCTCACATATGTCATCCAAACATTAAAAAAAAGGGGAAATGACATGATATGCAGCCACACACATAATGATATACAGACAAGCAGCTAATGGACACAGAGAACAGGACATGACCAATAAGCAGGCAGGATACTCAGGGGTGGGATCTGACTATAAAAGACACGAGGCACTCACACTCCGTTTCATTCCACTGATGAACATGCGGAGAGTCAGTCAAAGGTGTTGTTACAATCTCACACCTCCACTACGTGGCTAAGAGCTAATCTGGTTCAGTCAGACAGAGTAACCACACTTAAGTTAGCAGAGAGTCGAACTCACAGAGAACTGTGCTAACTGTGCTATTCGTTCAATAAACCTGATTGAACTAACTTCAAGGTCTGGAGTACCTTTCTGATCTAATCTGCATCCAGTTGCAGCCAGTGTTAGACCAGTGTACCTAACACAACATGATACCAGGAGACTACTAATTTAAGGTGGCTTACCTCAGTCCATTCCGTGACGACCAGCAAATATTTCCCGGCACCATGGAGAAGATTCAGGCTCCTCACCAGCTCAGGACCTTCGGCAGTCTCAGTGCCAACTGGCGGATAGTCTAGCAAAAGTTTCTTCTGTACATCGAAACCTCAGACCTCGAGGGTGCGTCTGATGCAAGAAAGATCGCATTTCTCCTCTCAACAGCAGGTGATCAAGCCATCGAACTCTTCAACTCGTTTAACTTTACTGAAGGCCAGGACAAGACAAAGTTTCAGACCATCCTGGACAAGTTCGATAGTCACTGTGAAGTGGACACCAATGAAATCTTCGAGCGCTACATATTCAAACAATGTCTTCAAGGTAAAGATGAATCTTTCAATGCCTTCTTAACTAGCCTCCGCCTGCTAGCGCTGTCCTGCAACTTTGGTGATATTGCTGAATCCATGATCAGAGACCAAATCATGTTTGGAGTTCACTCTGGTCCTCTGAGAAAGCAGCTCTTACAAATCAAGCATATGACCCTGCCAGTCGCGATTGAAACATGTACAGTGCATGAGCAGGCAAGAAAATCGATATTCCCATTACAAATCGGCTGAAAATGAGAAACTTGTCTCCCATGAGGCACTGAGTGTGCAGGCCACCTCCCGGATGCAGCGCCTCAGCATTGAAGACAGCGGCCATCTCGCGTACCTTTCCCGGAGTCCCACGCATGCGCGACGCGAACGGGATAATGAAGTGGCCGACACCCACACTGCACAGGTGCAGACATCCACCGACCGCACTGTGCATGTGCGACGATGTACACCGCGTCACAATGCCACGTCAAGGTCTGGAGTATCTTTCTGATCTCAGCTGCATCCAGTTGCAGCCAGTCTTATACCAGTGTACCGAACACAGGTGTCAGGGTAACAGTGGGTGTGATGGTCAGTGTAAGGGTGGCAGGGGGTGTGATGGTCAGGGTGACAGTGGTTGTGATGGTCAGTGTCAGGGTGACAGGTGGTGTGATGGGCAGGGTGACAGGGGGTGTTATGGTCAGTGTCAGGGTGATGGGGGGGGCGTGATGGTTAGGGTGACAGGGGGTGTGATGGTCAGTGTCAGGGTGACGGGGGGTGCGATGGTCAGTGTCAGGGTGACAGGGGGGGTGATGGTCAGGGTGACAGGGGCGTGATGGTCAGTGTCAGGGTGACGGGGGGTGTGATGGTCAGTGTCAGGGTGACCGGGGTGTGATGGTCAGGGTGACGGGGTGTGATGGTCAGTGTCAGGGTGACGGGGGGTGATGGTCAGGGTGACGGGGGTGTGATGGTCACTGTCAGGGTGACGGGGGTGTGATGGTCAGGGTGACGGGGTGTGATGGTCAGTGTCAGGGTGACGGGGGGTGATGGTCAGGGTGACGGGGGTGTGATGGTCAGTGTCTGGGTGACGGGGGGTGATGGTCAGTGTCAGGGTGATGAGGGTGTGATGGTCAGTGTCAGGGTGACAGGGGGGTGATGGTCAGTGTGAGGGTGACGGGGGTGATGGTCAGTGTCAGGGTGACAGGGGGGTGATGGTCAGTGTCAGGGTGACAGGGGGGGTGATGGTCAGTGTCAGGGTGACAGGGGGTGATGGTCAGGGTGACAGGGGGGTGATGGTCAGTGTCAGGATAACAGGGGGGGTGATGGTCAGTGTCAGGGTGACAGGGGGGGTGATGGTCAGTGTCAGGGTGACAGGGGGTGATGGTCAGGGTGACAGGGGGGTGATGGTCAGTGTCAGGGTGACAGGGGGGGTGATGGTCAGTGTCTGGGTGACGGGGGGTGATGGTCAGTGTCAGGATAACAGGGGGGGTGATGGTCAGGGTGACAGGGGGGTGATGGTCAGTGTCAGGGTGACAGGGGGTGATGGTCAGGGTGACAGGGGGGTGATGGTCAGTGTCAGGATAACAGGGGGGGTGATGGTCAGTGTCAGGGTGACAGGGGGGGTGATGGTCAGTGTCAGGGTGACAGGGATGTGATGGTCAGTGTCAGGGTGACCGGGGGGGGGTGATGGTCAGGGTGACAGGGGGGTGATGGTCAGTGTGAGGGTGACAGGGGGGTGATGGTCAGTGTCAGGGTGACAGGGGGGTGATGGTCAGTGTCAGGGTGACAGGAGGGTGATGGTCAGTGTGAGGGTGACGGGGTGTGATGGTCAGTGTCAGGGTGACAGCGGGTGTGATGGTCAGTGTGAGGTTGACAGGGGGGGTGATGGTCAGTGTCAGGGTGACAGCGGGTGTGATGGTCAGTGTGAGGGTGACGGGGTGTGATGGTCAGTGTCAGGGTGACAGGGGTGTGATGGTCAGTGTCAGGGTGACAGGGGGGTGATGGTCAGTGTTAGGGTGACAGGGGGTGTGATGGTCAGTGTCAGAGTGACAGGAGGGTGATGGTCAGTGTTAGGGTGACAGGGGGGTGATGGTCAGTGTCAGGGTGACAGGGGGGTGATGGTCAGTGTTAGGGTGACAGGGGGGTGATGGTCAGTGTCAGGGTGACAGGGGGGTGATGGTCAGTGTCAGGGTGACAGGGGGGTGATGGTCAGTGTCAGGGTGACAGGGGGGTGATGGTCAGTGTCAGGGTGACAGGGGGGTGATGGTCAGTGTCAGGGTGACAGGGGTGTGATGGTCAGTGTTAGGGTGACAGGGGGGTGATGGTCAGTGTCAGGGTGACAGGGGGGTGATGGTCAGTGTCAGGGTGACAGGGGTGTGATGGTCAGGGTGACGGGGGTGTGATGGTCAGTGTCAGGGTGACAGGGGTGTGATGGTCAGTGTCAGGGTGACAGGGGGTGTGATGGTCAGTGTGAGGCTGACCGGGGGGTGATGGTCAGGGTGACAGGGGTGTGATGGTCAGTGTCAGGGTGACAGGGGGGTGATGGTCAGTGTGAGGCTGACCGGGGGGTGATGGTCAGGGTGACAGGGGGGTGATGGTCAGTGTCAGGGTGACAGGGGGGTGATGGTCAGTGTCAGGGTGACAGGGATGTGATGGTCAGTGTCAGGGTGACAGGGGGTGATGGTCAGTGTCAGGGTGACAGGTTGTGTGATGGCCAGGGTGACAGGGTGGTGATGGTCAGTGTGAGGGTGACAGGGGGGTGATGGTCAGGGTGACGGGGGTGTGATGGTCAGTGTGAGGGTGACAGGGGGGGTGATGGTCAGGGTGATAGGGTGTGTGATGGTCAGTGTGAGGCTGACCGGGGGGTGATGGTCAGGGTGACAGGGTGTGTGATGGTCAGTGTCAGGGTGACAGGGGGGTGATGGTCAGTGTCAGGGTGACAGGGGGGTGATGGTCAGTGTGAGGGTGACAAGGGGGTGATGGTGAGGGTGATGGTCAGTGTGAGGGTGACAGGGCGGTGATGGTTAGGGTGACAGGGGGGTGATGGTTAGGGTGACAGGGGTGTGATGGTCAGTGTGAGTGTGACAGGAGTGTGATGGTCAGTGTGAGGGTGACAGGGGGATGATGGTCAGGGTGACGGGGGGTGATGGTCAGTGTGAGGGTGACAGGGTGTATGATGGTCAGTGTGACAGGAGTGTGATGGTCAGTGTGAGGGTGACAGGGGGATGATGGTCAGGGTGACGGGGGGGTGATGGTCAGTGTGAGGGTGACAGGGGGTGTGATGGTCAGTGTGACAGGAGTGTTATGGTCAGTGTGAGGGTGACAGGGTGTGTGATGGTCAGTGTGACAGGAGTGTGATGGTCAGTGTGAGGGTGACAGGGGGTGTGATGGTCAGTGTGACAGGGGTGTGATGGTCAGTGTCAGGGGGGGGGGGGTGATGGTCAGTGTGAGGGTGACAGGGGGTGTGATGGTCAGTGTGACAGGGAGTGTGATGGTCAGTGTGAGGGTGACAGGGGGTGTGATGGTCAGTGTGACAGGGGTGTGATGGTCAGTGTGAGGGTGACAGGGGGTGTGATGGTCAGGGTGACAGGGGGGTGATGGTCAGTGTGAGGGTGACAGGGGGTGTGATGGTCAGGGTGACAGGGGGGTGATGGTCAGTGTCAGGGGGTCAGGGTGTCAGGCTCAGCTGGAGCTCTGGTCATGTGATCTCAGCCGGATGATGGCGGCGGACGGCCGGAGCCGGGGTGAGGTCGGGATCTGGATCCTCTCCCGCGCCCTCAGTCCTCTCCTCCTGCTGCTGGCGCTGGGCAGCGCCGCCCCCCAGGAGCTGCACCGCTCGGTGGTGCTGGGGAAGGGCGGGCTGCTCCAGGTGGTGCCGGGGCTGAGGCCGGACGGGATTGCCTGGGCCAACTTCACCGACAGGATCAAAGGCACCGGGTGGGTAACCGGGACTGCGGCGAGGCGGGGTGGGGTGGATGGGTTGGGTGGGGTAATCGGTGTGGATGGGGAGGGGGAGGTGGGCTAATTGGTGTGGATGGGGGAGAGGGGTAATCACTGTGAATGGTGGGGGTAATCAGTGTGGATGGGGAGGTGGGGTAATCGGTGTGGATGGGGAGAGGGGTAATCAGTGTGGATGGGGAGGGGGATGTGGGGTAATCGGTGTGGATGGGGGAGAGGGGTAATGACTGTGGATGGGGGGGTAATCGGTGGGGAGGGGGAGGTGGGGTAATCGGTGTGGATGGGGGAGGGGGTAATCAGTGTGGATGGTGGGGTAATCGGTGTGGATGGGGAGGGGAGGTGGGGTAATCGGTGTGGATGGGGGAGGGGGTAATCACTGTGGATGGGAGGAGGTGGGGTAATCAGTGTGGATGGGGGGGAGGTGGGGTAATCGGTGTGGATGGGGGAGGGGGTAATCACAGTGGATGGGGGGAGGTGGGGTAATCGGTGTGGATGGGGGAGGGGGTAATCTGTGGATGGTGGGGTAATCGGTGTGGATCGGGAAGAGGGGTAATCGGTGTGGATGGGGAGGGGGAGGTGGGGTAATTGGTGTGGATGGAGGGAGGGGGTAATCAGTGTGGATGGGGGGGGTAATCAGTGTGGAGGGGGAGGTTGGGTAATCGGTGTGGATGGGGGAGAGGGGTAATCACTGGATGGGGGGGTAATCGGTGTGGATGGGGAGGGGGAGGTGGGGTAATCGGTATGGATGGGGGAGAGGGGTAATCACTGTGGATGGGGGGGTAATCGGTCTGGATGGGGTAGGGGGAGGTGGGGTAATCGGTGTGGATGGAGGGAGGGGGTAATCTGTGGATGGGGGGGTAATCAGTGTGGATGGGGAGGGGGAGGTTGGGTAATCGGTGTGGATGGGGAGAGGGGTAATCACTGGATGGGGGGTAATCGGTGTGGATGGGGAGGGGGAGGTGGGGTAATCGGTGTGGATGGGGAGGGGGAGGTGGGGTAATCGGTGTGGATGGGGGGGAGGTGGGGTAATCGGTGTGGATGGGGGAGGGGGTAATCAGTGTGGATGGTGGGGTAATCGGTGTGGATGGGGAGGGGAGGTGGGGTAATCGGTGTGGATGGGGGAGGGGGTAATCAGTGTGGATGGGGGGAGGTGGGGTAATCGGTGTGGATGGGGGAGGGGGGTAATCAGTGTGGATGGGGGAGGTGGGGTAATCGGTGTGGATGGGGGAGGGGGTAATCAGTGTGGATGGGGGAGGTGGGGTAATCGGTGTGGATGGGGGAGGGGGTAATCACAGTGGATGGGGGGAGGTGGGGTAATCGGTGTGGATGGGGGAGGGGGTAATCTGTGGATGGTGGGGTAATCGGTGTGGATCGTGGAGAGGGGTAATCGGTGTGGATGGGGAGGGGGAGGTGGGGTAATCGGTGTGGATGGAGGGAGGGGGTAATCAGTGTGGATGGGGGGGTAATCAGTGTGGATGGGGAGGGGGAGGTTGGGTAATCGGTGTGGATGGGGGAGAGGGGTAATCACTGGATGGGGGGGTAATCGGTGTGGATGGGGAAGGGGAGGTGGGGTAATCGGTATGGATGGGGGAGAGGGGTAATCACTGTGGATGGGGGGGTAATCGGTGTGGATGGGGAGGGGGAGGTGGGGTAATCGGTGTGGATGGAGGGAGGGGGTAATCAGTGTGGATGGGGGGGGTAATCGGTGTGGATGGGGGGGAGGTGGGGTAATCGATGTGGATGAGGAGGGGGAGGTGGGGTAATCGGTGTGGATGGGGAGGGGGAGGTGGGGTAATCGGTATGGATGGGGGAGAGGGGTAATCACTGTGGATGGGGGGTAATCGGTGTGGATGGGAAGGGGGAGGTGGGGTAATCGGTGTGGATGGAGGGAGGGGGTAATCAGTGTGGATGGGGGGTAATCGGTGTGGATGGGGGGGAGGTGGGGTAATCGATGTGGATGGTGAGGGGGAGGTGGTGTAATTGGTGTGGATGGGGAGGGGGAGGTGGGGTAATCGGTATGGATGGGGGAGAAGGTAATCACTGTGGATGGGGGGGTAATCGGTGTGGATGGGGAGGGGGAGGTGGGGTAATCGGTGTGGATGGAGGGTGGGGGTAATCAGTGTGGATGGGGGGTAATCGGTGTAGATGGGGGAGGGGGTAATCAGTGTGGATGGGGGGGTAATCAGTGTGTATGGGGGGGTAATCGATGTGGATGGGGAGGGGGTAATCTGTGGATGGGGAGGGGGAGGTGGGGTAATTGTTCTGGATGGAGGGAGGGGGTAATCAGTGTGGATGGGGAGAGGGGTAATCACTGGATGGTGGGGGTAATCGGTGTGGATGGGGAGGGGGAGGTGGGGTAATCGGTGTGGATGGAGGGAGGGGGTAATCAGTGTGGATGGGGGGTAACGGTGTGGATGGGGGAGGGGGTAATCTGTGGATGGGGGGTAATCAGTGTGGATGGGGAGGGGGAGTTGGGGTAATCGGTGTGGGTGGGGGAGAGGGGTAATCACTGTGGATGGGGGGGTAATCACTGGATGGGGGGTAATCAGTGTGGATGGGGAGGGGGTAATCAGTGTGGATGGTGGAGTAATCGGTGTGGATGGGGGAGGTGGGGTAATCACTGTGAATGGGGGTAATCACTGTATGGGGGGTAATCAGTGTGGATGGAGAGGGGAGGTGGGGTAATCGGTGTGGATGGGGGAGGGGGTAATCAGTGTGGCTGGGGGGGGGTAATCAGTGTGGATGGGGAGGGGGAGGTGGGGTAATCAGTGTGGATGGAGGGAGGGGGTAATCAATGTGCATGGGGCGGTAATCGGTGTGGATGGGGGAGGGGTAATCACTGTGGATGGGGGTAATCGGTGTGGATGGGGAGGGGGAGGTGGGGTAATCGGTGTGGATGGGGGAGAGGGGGTAATCAGTGTGGATGGGGGGGTAATCAGTGTGGATGGGGAGGGGGTAATCGGTGTGGATGGGGGAGGGGGTAATCGGTGTGGATGGGGGAGGGGGTAATCTGTGGATGGGGGAGGGGGTAATCGGTGTGGATGGGGGAGGGGGTAATCAGTGTGGTTGGGGGAGGGGGTAATCAGTGTGGATGGGGGAGGGGGTAATCAGTGTGGATGGGGGAGGGGGGTAATCGGTGTGGATGGGGAGGGGGTAATCGGTGTGGATGGGGAGGGGGAGGGGTAATCAGTGTGTAGGGGGATAATCAGGGTTGGGGAGGGGGGTAATCGGTGTGGATGGGGAGGGGGAGGTGGGGTAATTGGGGTGGATGGCGGAGGGGGTAATCGGTCTGGATGGGGAGGGGGTAGGCGGGGTGGATGGGGGAGGTGGGGTAATCAGTGTGGATGGGGGTAATCGGGGTTCATGGGGGTGGAGAGAGATTGGGCCAGTCCTGGTGGGTGGGGGATGCAGGAGTAATCTTGGTGGGTGGGGGTAATCGGAGTGAGTGGAGGTGGGGTTAGCATGGTGTGTGGGGTGGAGGTAATCTGGGTGGGGATACTATAGAACCATAGAAGCATAGAATTCCTCTAGTGCCGAAGGAGGCCATTCGGCCCTTTGAGTCTGCAGCAACCTTCCAAAAGAGCACCCTACCTAGATCCACTCCTCCACCCTATCCGTGTAACCCCATCTAACCTGTACGACCTTGAACACTAAGGGGCAATTCAGCACGGCCAATCCACCTAACCTGCAGATCTTGGATTGTGGGAGATAACCGGAGCACCTGGAGGAAACCCACGCAGACACGGGAAGAACGTACAAACTCCACACAGACAGTCATTGGGGGCCGGAATTGAACCCAGATTGCTGGCACTGTGAGACAACAGTAGTTTTTAAAAAAGAAATTCCAATTAAGAGGCAATTTAATGTAGCCATTTCACACACCCTAGACATCTTTGGGTTGTGGGAGTGAGACCCACGCAGACATCTTGTAAAAAAAAATATTTTAATCTACTTTTTGACATTTTCTCCCAAATTTACACCCACCAACAATAAACACTAATCAGTAATGAATGGAATGTCAATCCCCGTATGAACAACAGCGATCCCATCCTCCCACCAAACCCCCAAACATTAGCCCGCATGTTAACATTTATGACAAAAAGGATTCAGGAATCACCCATAGTTAAATGAAATGAAATGAAAATCGCTTATTGTCACGAGTAGGCTTCAATGAAGTTACTGTGAAAAGCCCCTAGTCGCCACATTCCGGTGCCTGTCCGGGGAGGCTGGTACGGGAATTGAACCGTGCTGCTGGCCTGCCTTGGTCTGCTTTAAAAGCCAGCGATTTAGCCCAGTGTGCTCGTCTCCATTAACACATACAGTCCCCCTTCCCCCAGCCCTCCCACCTCCCACCCCCCCTAATGTTTGATGTAATCCAATTCTTGAAAGTGCATAATGACTAACGCTCATGAATTGTAGAACCCCCTCCATCCTTCCCCTCAGTTCAAACTTAACCTTCTCAAGAGTTAAGAATGCCAGCAGGTCCCCCCTGCCACGCCAGGGCACAGGGTTGTTCTCTATCCCAACAGGATCCTTCGGGCGAAGGCGACAACATCTGACTCTGCACCCGTTTCCAACCCTGGCTGGTCCGATACCCCGAATATGGCCTCCGAGGGCCCGGGTCCAGTTTCACGTGCTCCACTTTAGAGATTACCCTGAAAACCTACTTCCAGTAATCTTCCAGCTTTGGACAGCACCAAAACATATGAACACGATTTGCAGCCCCCCCCCCACCCCGCACAATGTCCACACGTATTTTCTGCCCCCTCAAAGTGCCGGCTCATCCTCCCCTTGTGAGGTGTACTCTGTATATCACCTTCAGCAGTATCAGCCCCAACCTCTAGCATGAGGTGGAGGTATTCACTCTCTGGAGCATCTCACACTGGAACCCCTCCTCCATACCCACTCCCAACTCTTCCTCCTCCTACTTTGCCTGGATCCCATCCAGCGGTGCTTTCTCCTCTTCCAAAATAGCCCCGTAAAACGCCGACATTACCCCCTTCTCCAGTCCCCCTGCCGTCAGCACCTCCTCCAGTAATTTGGAAGCCAGCTCCACAGGGAAGCTATGTATCTCCTTTCTGGCAAAATCTCGAACCTGCATGTATGTAAACATTTCCCCGTGCTCCAGCCCATACTTCGTTCCCAGCTCTTTCAATCCTGCAAACCAACCCCCAAGAAACAAATCTTTTAGTGTCTTAATCCCCTTCTCCTCTCATCTCCGAAAATGTCCATCCCACTTCCCTGGCTCAAATCTGTGGTTCCCCCGAATTGGCATTTCCCTTGATCCGAAGTGTTGGCGAAACTGCCTCCAAATTCTCAATGAAGCCATTATTACCGGACTCCCTGAGTATTTCTCCGGGGCCTTCGGGGGCGGCGCTGTTCCTAGCGCCTTCAATTCTGACCCCTTACACAAACTCTCCTCCATTCTGACGCACTGGGAAAGACCCACGCAGACATGAGAATATGCAAACTCCACACGGCCAGCGAAGCAGGGCCGTGATTGAACACTGATCCTCAACACAATGCGGCAGCAATGCTAACCACTGTGCTACCGAGCTGCCCTGAGACAGCAGTACTAACCACTGTGCCGCCATGCTGCCCTCATGGGGCAGGGTAATCAGGGATGAGTGGAGGTAATTGGAAGGATCTGGGGGCTATCGGGAGAACATAAGAACATAAGAACGAGGAGCAGGAGTAGGCCATCTGGCCCTTCGAGCCTGCTCCGCCATTCAATTAGATCATGGCTGATCTTTTGTGGACTCAGCTCCATTTTCCGGCCCGAACACCATAACCCTTAATCCCTTTATTCTTCAAAAAACTATCTATCTTTACCTTAAAAACATGTAATGAAGGAGCCTCAACTGCTTCACTGGGCAAGGAATTCCATAGATTCACAACCCTTTGGGTGAAGAAGTTCCTCCTAAACTCAGTCCTAAATCTATTTCCCCTTATTTTGAGGCTATGCCCCCTAGTTCTGCTGTCACCCGCCAGTGGAAACAACCTGCCCGCATCTATCCTATCTATTCCCTTCATAATTTTAAATGTTTCTATAAGATCCCCCCTCATCCTTCTAAATTCCAACGAGTACAGTCCCAGTCTACTCAACCTCTCCTCATAATCCAACCCCTTCAGCTCTGGGATTAACCTAGTGAATCTCCTCTGCAGACCCTCCAGCGCCAGTACGTCCTTTCTCAAGTAAGGAGACCAAAACTGAACACAATACTCCAGGTGTGGCCGCACTAACACCTTATACAATTGCAACATAACCTCCCTAGTCTTAAACTCCATCCCTCTAGCAATGAAGGACAACATTCCATTTGCCTTCTTAATCACCTGTTGCACTTGTAAACCAACCTTCTGTGACTCATGCACTAGCACACCCAAGTCTCTCTGAACAGCGGCATACTTTAATATTTTATCGTTTAAATAATAATCCCGTTTGCTGTTATTCCTACCAAAATGGATAACCTCACATTTGTCAACATTGTATTCCATCTGCCAGACCCGAGCCCATTCACTTAACCTATCCAAATCCCTCTGCAGACTTCCAGTATCCTCTGCACTTTTCGCTTTACCACTCATCTTAGTGTCATCTGCAAACTTGGACACATTGCCCTTGGTCCCCAACTCCAAATCATCAATGTAAATTGTGAACAATTGTGGGCCCAACACGGATCCCTGAGGGACACCACTAGCTACTGATTGCCAACCAGAGAAACACCCATTTATCCCAACTCTTTGCTTTCTATTAATTAACCAATCCTCTATCCATGCTACTACTTTACCCTTAATGCCATGCATCTTTATCTTATGCAGCAATCTTTTGTGTGGCACCTTGTCAAAGGCTTTCTGGAAATCAGATATACCACATCCATCGGCTCCCCGTTATCTACTGCACTGGTAATGTCCTCAAAAAATTCCACTAAATTAGTTAGGCATGACCTGCCTTTAACGAACCCATGCTGCGTCTGCCCAATGGGACAATTTCTATCCAGATGCCTCGCAATTTCTTCCTTGATGATAGATTCCAGCATCTTCCCTATTACCGAAGTTAAACTCACTGGCCTATAATTTCCTGCTTTCTGCCTACCTCCTTTTTTAAACAGTGGCGTCACGTTTGCTAATTTCCAATCCACCGGGACCACCCCAGAGTCTAGTGAATTTTGGTAAATTATCACTAGTGCATCTGCAATTTCCCTAGCCATCTCTTTTAGCACTCTGGGATGCATTCCATCAGGGCCAGGAGACTTGTCTACCTTTAGCCCCATTAGCTTGCCCATCACTCCCTCCTTAGTGATAACAATCCTCGCAAGGTCCTCACCTGTCATAGCCTCATTTCTATCAGTCGCTGGCATGTTATTTGTGTCTTCCACTGTGAAGACCGACCCAAAAAACCTGTTCAGTTCCTCAGCCATTTCCTCATTTCCCATTATTAAAACTCCCTTCTCATCCTCTAAAGGACCAATATTTACCTTAGCCACTCTTTTTTGTCTTATATATTTGTAAAAACTTTTACTGTCTGTTTTTATATTCTGAGCAAGTTTACTCTCATACTCTATCTTACTCTTTATAGCTTTTTTAGTAGCTTTCTGTTGCCCCCTAAAGATTTCCCAGTCCTCTAATCTCCCAGCAAGGGGGGGGGGGGGGGGGGGGATGCAGGGAATGGGGCTAGCTGGGAATGTGGGTTAGGAGGTCAATGGTGGAAATGGGGGCAAGGAGGATTGGGGAGTCCGGGAGCGGAAAGGAATAACTGGAGCCTGGGGTAAGCTGACTTCATGGAAGGGGGGGTTTGGAGGGGGCAGCGGTGGGGGGCCGCATGGAGGTACTGGGGCCTGGGTTATAATAATAATCTTTATTGTCACAAGAAGGCTTGCATTATGTGTCAGAGTAACACCATCGGCTGGTGTAATGTCACATTTAAGAATTAATGTAATCGGAGCGTTGCGCGGGCTTTTGTGGGGCTCACTATGGTACCCTGTTTGCTCAGCCTCTTGTAAATAAATCCCTTGCACTATGTTACACAAGCTTGACGTGCACCACCTCAGATTCTCTCTCTTAGTGGCTACAACAAAGAATATAACAATTTGTAATTTGCAAAAGAAACAGACGCCCATTTCTTGGTGTTACAAATTTGAAGGCGGTGGAGAGTGCAGAGAAGATTCACAGGAATGGTTCCCAGAATGAGGAACTTAGTTATGAGGAATTATTGGAGACTGTTTTCCTGGGAGAAAAGAAGTCCGAGAGGATATTTGATAGAGGTATTCAAAATCATGAGGGAACTAGTCAGAGTAGATAGGAAGAATCTGTACCCACCAGTGAGGGGATCAGAAAACAGATTTAAAGTACTTTGCAAAAGAAGCGGAAAGGGTATGAAAAATAACTTATCCATGCATCGAGTGGTTAAGGTCTGCAAGGCCCTGCCTGAGACTGGTCGAGGCAGGTTCAATCAACATGTTATTTGAAAAGGCACAAAGTGCAGATTTGGAGAGCAGGTGGGAGAATGGCACTGAGTGAATTGCTCATTTGGAGAGCTGATACAGACTTGATGGACCCAATAGCCTCTATCTGTGCTGTAGCAATTAAGTCTGTGATATTATGGTAGTGTTCCATTTTCAGTTTTAGTCCTTTAGATGGATGTTAAAGATTCCACAATATGATTTGAGGGTAATTCTCCGAGCAAACTGTCCTCTCTTAACCAATTAATGAATAAGCTGAATTGTATAGTCTTTGTTCTGAATGCTGCTTGTCAGATATTGCTGATGCAGAATGGCTGGCTACTTCAAAAGTAATTTACTGTGAAGTACTTTGCCACGTTTTGGCACGATGAAAGCATTCTTTTGTTTAAAAATAGACAACAGGAATTCACAGGTGGATTACAATTTGCTGAAGAGGAAGTTGGAAGGAATATGGAACAGGCAGTCCTCGACCTTATTGTAAGTGCGACGAACGCATATACAATGTTTATACATTGACACTGTATTTCGAGTTTACAACTTCGGTTTTGATGATACAAAACCCCGCCAGCACATTCACACATACACATTGACATCCTGCGCCCCACCCCACCCCCATCTGTAAGACTGGACAGGTTGAACCGTCTTTATTGGGTTGGAGACAAGTGTTCTATTCTGTTTTTTGTGCAAGTGTCCTGATTTTAATGCATTTATACGCTTGTGTTGAATTTAATATGACGCACAGAACTTCAAGGTTAAACAGGCAGTGATCGATGGCCCCCGACACTAACTGAGGATATAAGAACATAAGAACTAGGAGCAGGAGTAGGACATATAGCCCCTCGGGCCTGCTCCGCCATTCAATGAGATCATGGCTGATCTTTTGTGGACTCAGCTACACTTTCCCGCCTGAGCACCATAACCCTTTATTCCTTTATTCTTCAAAAAGCTATCTATCTTTGTCTTAAAAACATTTAATGAAGGAGCCTCAACTGCTTCATTGGGCAAGGAATTCCATAGATTCACAACCCTTTGGGTGAAGAAGTTCCTCCTAAACTCAGTCCTAAATCTACTTCCCCTTATTTTGAGGCTATGCCCCCTAGTTCTGCTTTCATCCGCCAGTGGAAACAACCTGCCCGCATCTATCCTATCTATTCCCTTCATAATTTTATATGTTTCTACAAGATCCCCCCTCATCCTTCTAAATTCCAACGAGTACAGTCCCAGTCTACTCAACCTCTCCTCGTAATCCAACCCCTTCTGCTCTGGGATTAACCTAGTGAATCTCCTCTGCACACCCTCCAGCGCGAGTACATCCTTTCTCAGGTAAGGAGACCAAAACTGAACACAATACTCCAGGTGTGGCCTCACTAACACCTTATACAATTGCAGCATAACCTCCCTAGTCTTAAACTCCACCCCTCTAGCAATGAAGGACAAAATTCCATTTGCTTTCTTAATCACCTGTAAACCAACATTTTGCGACTCATGCACCCAGGTCCCTCTGCACAGCAGCATGTTTTAATATTTTATCATTTAAATAATAATCCCTTTTGCTGTTATTCCTACCAAAATGGATAACTTCACATTTGTCAACATTGTATTCCATCTGCCAGACCCTAGCCCATTCACTTAACCTATCCAAATTTTTCTGTGGACTTCCGGTATCCTCTGCACTTTTTGCTTTACCACTCATCTTAGTGTCGTCTGCAAACTTGGACACATTGCCCTTGGCCCCCAACTCCAAATAATCTATGTAAATTGTGGGCCCAGCACTGATCCCTGAGGGACACCAGTAGCTACTGATAGCCAACCAGAGAAACACCCATTAATCCCCACTCTTTGCTTTCTATTAATTAACCAATCCTCTCTCCATGCTACTACTTTACCCTTAATGCCACGCATCTTTATCTTATGCAGCAACCTTTTGTGTGGCACTTTGTCAAAGGCTTTCTGGAAATCCAGATATACCACATCCATTGGCTCCCCGTTATCTCCCGCTCTCTCACAATATTCCCTCACAATACATCCCCCCACATTAACTGAGGATATTCCCCACACACTACATCCCCCCACATTAACTGAGGAAGGCGTGCAGGCATCAACAGTCGACCGAGTGACTTGACAGGGCAAGGGTTGAGAGCGTTTCACACCACTGGGTGCCCCATGAGTGATTTCCAGCTTTGGTTCTGAAACCAATCCCCCATTAATACCATTGTTCCCAAGGGAAAAATTGGTGCCGACTTACGACATTTTGACTCACAACGCAATTTTCAGGAACCAGTTATGTCATAACCCCGAGGACTGTCTGTAGTTTTAGTTGACAAGGTAGCAACAAATAAAGCAGGTACAACAGTTGCATTTTTGTGTCACTTTTAACTTAACAAGACACAAGGCACCACAAAGCATTAATCAAACAAACCTTGCCATTGATCTGCATAAGTTATCACTGCAGGTGACCAAACTTTTGGTTAAACAGGTTACAAAGAGTTATCTTGAAGGAGAAGAGAGAGAGCTAAGGAGGTTTAAGTACAAAGAAAATTACAGCACAGAAACAGGCCCTTCAGCCCCCAAGTCTGCACCTACCACACTGACCGTCTGAACTAAAACTCCCTACCCTTCCAGGGACCATGGCCGGGATTCTCCGAAATCCCGGGCCAAGTGTTGACGCCGGCGTCAACGGTCCTCCAGGCCCAGTCATTCTCCTCTTCCTCGGGGCTAGAACAGCTGTGCGCTGCTCTGGCGCCTAAAGCCGGCCCTACACGGCCTGTGCAGTTCCGCGCTTGTGCACCACGGCCGGCGTGGGTCTGCGCATGCACGCCACAGCCGTCTCCGCGCCGGCGCATGCGCGTGGTTACCGTCTCCGCGCCGGCCCCGGGGCAACATGGCGGAGCCTTACAGGGGCCCTGCGCGGAGGAATTTAGCCCCCCCCCCCCCGGAATGAGCGCGCTCGCCGATCGGTAGCCCCCGATCGCGGGCCTGGCCTCCGTGCAGCCCCCCCCCCCCCCACCCGGAGTCAGATGCCCCTGCCCCCCCCACCAGGACATCCCCCACAGCCAGAACGCCGAGGTCCCGCCATGGGGCCATATGTAAACCATGCCGGCCGGTCTCGGTGGGAACTCGGCGGCGCAATTGCCGCCAATTGTCCGGTGAGCGGCCCGGCGTCGGAGCGGCATGGCGGGATTCTCGCACCCCCCGCCGATTCTCCGACTCGGCGCTGGCTCGGAGAATCTCGCCCCATATCTCTCTATTCCCATCCTATTCGTGAGTTTGTCAAGACGCCCCTTAAAAGTCACTATCGTATCTGCTTCCACGGCCTCCCCCGCCAGCGAGTTCCAGACTCCCACTACCCTCTGTGTAAAAAGCTTGCCTCGCACATCTCCTTTAAATCTATACCCTGCAGTAATTGACTCTTTCACCCTGAGGAAAAGCATCTGGCTAATTACTCTGTCAATGCCTCTCATAATCTTGTAGACTTCTATCAGGTCGCCCCGCAACCTCTGTCGTTCCAGTGAGAACAAACCAGGTTTCTCCAGCCTCTCCTCATAGCCAGTGCCCTCCATGCCAGGCAACATCCTGGTTAATCTTTTCTGTACCCTCTCCAAAGCTTCCACATCCTCTGGCAGTGTGGCGGCCAGAATTGAACACTATATTCCAAGTGCGGCCGAACTAAGGTTCTATAAAGCTGCAACATGACTTGCCAATTTTTAAACTCAATGCCCCAACCGATGAAGACAAGCATGCCGTATGCCTTCTTGACTACCTTCTCCACCTGCATTGCCATATTTGTCCGGATTAAGCTCCATGTGCCATCTCTCCGCCCAAGTCTCCAACCGATCGATATCCTGCTATATCATCTGACGGTCCTCATCACTATCGGCAATTCCACCAACCTTTGTGTCGTCCGCAAACTTACTAATCAGATCAGTTACATTTTCTTCCAAATCAATTATATATATATATTACAACAGCAAGGGTTCCAGCAGTGATCCCTGAGGAACACCACTAAAAACTGCCCTCTAATCAGAAAAACACCCTTCCACTGCTACTCTCTTGTCTTCTATGACCGAGGCAGTTCTGTATCCATCTTGCCAGCTCACCTCTGATCCCATGTGACTTCACCTTCTGTTCTAGTCTGCCATGCCAAAGGCCTTACTGAAGTCCATGTAGACAACATCCACTGCCCTACCCTCATCAATCATCTTCGTCACTTCCTCAAAAAACTTGATCAAGTTAGTGAGACACGACCTCCCCTTCACAAAACCATGCTGGCTCTCACTAATAAGTCCACTTTTTTCCAAATGGGAGTAAATCCTGTCTCGAAGAATCCTCTCCAATAATTTCCCTACCACTGACGTAAGGCTCACCGGCCTGTAATTACCTAGGAAAGGAATTTCATAAATTAACACGTAGATGTCTGAAGGCATGGCCGCCAATGATGGAACAATTAAAATCAGGGATGTACAAGGCGTCAGCATTGGCAGAGTGTAGAGTTGTCGGATGATTGTAGGGTTGAAGGAACACAGAGACCAGTGGCGTGCAGAGGTCTGGTGATGCCCGGGGCAAATCTTGATTGTATGCCCCAAAGACTCAAGTATAAGGCCTAATATACTGAGAAATATTATGAGAAAGGAAAACATTTTGAATATAACTTCCTGTACCAGCCTCCTGAACAGGCGCCGGAATGTGGCGACTAGGGGCTTTTCACAGTAACTTCAGTGAAGCCTACATGTGACAATAAGTGATTTTCATTTCAGTGTAGATGATGTTCTAAACCGCTGTGTGCAGAGAGCAGTGAATGGTCTCTCCCCAGTGTGAACTCGCTGATGTCTCAGCAGTTGGGATGAATGACTGAATCCCTTACCACACAGAGGGCAGGTC
Organism: Scyliorhinus canicula; assembly: GCF_902713615.1. Lineage (NCBI taxonomy): Eukaryota > Metazoa > Chordata > Chondrichthyes > Carcharhiniformes > Scyliorhinidae > Scyliorhinus > Scyliorhinus canicula. The sequence goes on from NC_052146.1 coordinate 50,143,360, forward strand.
AATGGCTTCTCACCTGTATGAACTCACTGATGTCTCAGCAGGATGGATGGCTGAGTGAATCCCCTCCCACTGCAGGTGAACGGCCTCTTCCCGGAGTGAACTCTCTGGTGTGTCAGCAGGTTGGTTAATTGAGAGAATCTCTTCCCACACACAGAGCAGGTGAACAGCCTCTCCCCAGAGTGAACTCGCTGGTGTGTCAGCAGTTGGGGTGAATGACTGAATCCCTAATCACACTCAGAACTGAGGGAGTGCTGCACTGTCAGAACAGCCTTCTTTCAAATAAGTTGTTAAACTGAGGCTCTGTCCCTATTAGGTGGATGTTGAAGATCCCACAGCCACTATTTTGAAGAAGAGCAGGGGAGTTACCCCCGTGTCCTGGTCAATACTAGGGGCTTTTCACAGTAACTTCATTTGAAGCCTACTTATGAAATGAAAATCGCTTATTGTCACATTCCGCATTCGCCACATTCCAGCACCTGTTTAGGGAGGCTGTTACAGGAATCGAATCGTGCTGCTGGCTTGCCTTGGTCGGCTTTCAAAGCCAGCAATGTAGCCCTGTGCTAAACAGCCCCTGACAATAAGCGATTTTCATTTAATTTCATGTGTCAAACTGAGGGAGCAAAGGATGTCAATATTTTTAAGAGAGAGACCTGGGCCAAGCTTTCCAGAGCCTGAACCCTCCCTGGATTCACTTCCTTTCCCTTCAGTTGCTGCAAGTGACCAATTGATGGTCAGAATGAAAAAAGAAATGGAAAAGGGGAGAAAAGAAAGTGTTTTACTCACAGATGTTGGAGACAGGAGGAAGATTCTGTCGGTGTGAAAGCTCAATTATCACTCACACAAAGCCCGCGCTCTGATTGGCTGGAGAACCACAGTCCCTCCGGGCCTCAATCTTTTTTCATTGGTCAACATCTCAGCACGCAGATCAGGAGGCGGGGCCTTTCCCTGCATGTGAGGAGCTCCCCCTCCCTTGGACATGCGCAGTCCCGGGCCGCCTGCCCGCACGGCGGATAGAGCGGTTTCCCCACCGCGGGGGAGTCTGGGAGCGCAGTCACCTCACCCTGACACAAGGTACATGTCGGAAGTCACTGGATTTGATTGTGACCCCCCCCCCCCCCCCCCCCAGCAAAACAATTTGTTAAATTCAGGTGGAAAAATTTAGGCATCTGGGTGACATTGGGGAGAGCAATAGCCTCTGATTGATGCCCCCATCCAATGGATGCCCGGGGCCAACGCACCGTCGGGCCCCCCCCTCTGCACGCCACTGACAGAGACACGGAGGTGTGAGAACGTGGAAAGATTTTGAGCATTGCTGGACCAGGAACCAGCGTTGGTCAGTGAACTCAGGAGTGAGGAGTGAATGGCACTTGGTGTGAGTTAGGATATGGGTTGAAGAGATTTGGATGAGATTTATGGAGCATTTGGAATGGTCGCCTCAAGAGATATCAAAGGTGTGGATGAGGGTTTCAGCATCAGATTAGCTGAGGCAGGGTCAGAGACAAGTGAATCTATGAAGGTAGAGGTAGGTAGTCTTGGTGGTGGGGCAAATATGTGCAGACAAGATGCTGGGTTCTACTTGTCAAATCAACAGAGACATGATAATAATCTTCAATCCTTGAAGTAGGCAACACTGGACCTTTGTGTGTATTTCTAACTGCCACCAACATGTGGGTCATCCAACTTCCAAGGCAGTACTGAGGAAAGCAGTAATTAAAAAAAAAAAAGGTAAAGGGAAAGTCACCAGAGTCCCAGATGACCATGGGCTGCTTTTCCCTTTGAGGGGAAGATCTGACTGGTGGTGGTTTAAGTTGAGGATCACTGTACCTCAAGCGATAGTACATAGAACGATACAGCGCAGTACAGGCCCTTCGGCCCTCAATGTTGCACCGACATGGAAAAAAAAAACTAAAGGCCATCTAACCTACACTATGCCCTTATCATCCATATGCTTATCCAATAAACTTTTAAATGCCCTCAATGTTGGCGAGTTCACTACTGTTGCAGGTAGGGCATTCCACGGCCTCACCACTCTTTGCGTAAAAAACCCACCTCTGACCTCTGTCCTATATCTATTACCCTTCAATTTAAGGCTATGTCCCCTCGTGATAGCCACCTCCATCCGCGGGAGAAGGCTCTCGCTGTCCACCCTATCTAACCCTCTGATCATTTTGTATGCCTCTATTAGGTCACCTCTTAACCTTCTTCTCTCTAACGAAAACAACCTCAAGTCCATCAGCCTTTCCTCATAAGATTTTCCCTCCATACCAGGCAACATCCTGGTAAATCTCCTCTGCACCCGTTCCAAAGCTTCTACGTCCTTCCTATAATGGGGCGACCAGAACTGTGCGCAATACTCCAAATGCGGCCGTACTAGAGTTTTGTACAACTACAACATGACCTCATGGCTCCGGAACTCAATCCCTCTACCAATAAAGGCCATCACACCATAGGCCTTCTTCACAACCCTATCAACCTGGGTGGCAACTTTCAGGGATCTATGTACATGGACACCGAGATCCCTCTGCTCATCCACACTACCAAGAATTTTACCATTAGCCAAATATTCCGCATTCCTGTTATTCTTTCCAAAGTGAATCACCTCACACTTCTCCACATTAAACTCCATTTGCCACCTCTCAGCCCAGCTCTGCAGCTTATCTATGTCCCTCTCTAACCTGCAACATCCTTCCGCACTGTCTACAACTCCACCGACTTTAGTGTCGTCTGCAAATTTACTTACCCATCCTTCTGCTCCCTCCTCTAGGTCATTTATAAAAATGACAAACAGCAACGGCCCCAGAACAGATCCTTGTGGTACGCCACTCGTAACTGAACTCCATTCTGAACATTTCCCATCAACCACCACTCTCTGTCTTCTTTCAACTAGCCAATTTCTGATCCACATCTCTAAATCACCCTCAATCCCCAGCCTCCGTATTTTCTGCAATAGCCGACCGTGGGGAACCTTATCAAACGCTTTACTGAAATCCATATACACCACATCAACTGCTTTACCCTCGTCCACCTGTTCAGTCACCTTCTCAAAGAACTCGATAAGGTTTGTGAGGCATGACCTACCCTTCACAAAACCATGCTGACTATCCCTAATCATATTATTCCTATCTAGATGATTATAAATCGTATCTTTTATAATCCTCTCCAAGACTTTACCCACCACAGATGTTAGGCTCACCGGCCTATAGTTACCGGGGTTATCTCTACTCCCCTTCTTGAACAAAGGGACCACATTTGCTATCCTCCAGTCCTCTGGCACTATTCCTGTAGCCAATGATGACCTAAAAATCAAAGCCAAAGGCTCAGCAATCTCTTCCCTGGCTTCCCAGAGAATCCTAGGATAAATCCCATCAGGCCCCGGGGACTTATCTATTTTCACCTTGTCCAGAATTGCCAACACTTCTTCCCTACTCACCTCAATGCCATCTATTCTAATAGCCTGGGTCTCAGCATTCTCCTCCACAATATTATCTTTTTCCTGAGTGAATACTGACGAAAAGTATTCATTTAGTATCTCGCTTATCTCCTCAGCCTCCACACACAACTTCCCACCACTGTCCTTGACTGGCCCTACTCTTACCCTAGTCATTCTTTTATTCCTGACAAACCTATAGAAAGCTTTTGGGTTTTCCTTGATCCTACCTGCCAAAGATGGCAAGGTTGAGAAGGCGGGGCCTTCATAAATAACCTAATCTGGTACAGGAATTAAACCCACACTGCTGCCTTGTTCTGCATCATGAACCAGCTGTCTAAAGAAAACAGCTGAATGTATAAAAAAAATGACAGCTTTAGTAGTTCAGATGATTGAGAGAAACATCTTTATCTGAAGTTATCAAACTGTCTCCTGGGGCAAGGGCACCACCACTTTCTACGTCCATCCAATTTGCAAATCAACCGTTTGTTATTAATTGCTGTTGCCTGGTTTTTAACCAACTTTCTGTGCTTGTTATCCGTGTGCTTCAATTTTACCAACAAACCTTATTACAAACAACACAAATGGCTTCCATTGCATCTTCTTTAATTGAGCATTCCTGTAGAATCGCTGTTTCTCCTCATACATCATATTTATAATGCACGTTAAATGGGGAGGGTGCCATTTTTCCTATTAATGCTTCTTGATGAAAAAGGAGTTTATATTCATGATTATCATTGCTGTTGAACAGTGCTTTCCAATCATTGTTTAATTTGTTTGTGGGATGTGAGCGCTGCTGCCGGCAAGGTGAGCATTATTGCCCTCGAGATGGGGTGGCAGTGAGCCATTGTCTTCAACCACTGCGTCCGTGCGGTACAGGTAGACCCACGGCACTGTCACGCCGTGAGACCCGCGGTTTTCACACAGCAATGATGAGGGAATGGTGACATATTTCCAAGTCAGGATAGTTTGCGGCGTGTTGTTAACTGTTTGAGTGACGCAAAGGACTTATGAATGGAATATGACTTTAGGCCTTCATGTTTGATCCACCTTGGAAAATATGCCATGTCCGTTTGTTTTTGTTTTGAGTATAATTTTAGTTTCAAAATGGCAAGATATATAATTGGTGCATTTGGAATAAGACTGACCCCTGTTGATTGCAAAATTATACTTTAGTGTTAGTACGCTGTGGTGGAGAGCTGAAACCTAATATTAAAATTAAGTATAGGTTTTCATTTGGAGTCTTTATGGTGTAGAAAATGGGTATGTGCAATATTTATTTTCAGTGGGGACTTCCGGTGGCGACCATGGAGGAGTCGGTCGCACATTCGATAGCTCCCGCCTGGAACGGACTTTCGGCCCTTTTTTCCTGCTTTTTCTCAGACCTTAGGGGATAGATCGGTGCAGTGGATGATATTAAGAAGGATTTCCCCTCCGACGTATGGCTAATTGGACTAGAAGTGGCCGTGTGAAAAGACTCAGCCTGGATAGAGTGAAGCAGTTGGAGCTGGTATCGTGGCACAGCATGATGGAGGGTCAGGACCAGGGAGCGGGGGCTCAGTGGTCTAAGGAGCAACAGATGAAGTTCTTTAAGGACTATTTCGCTGAGCTGAAAAAGGAAACGCTGGACCCGATCAAGGCTGCGATCGATCAAGTGGTATTGAATCAGGCGGCCCAAGGGAAAGCGATACAAGAAATTGAGATGAAGTTATCTAGCAGGAGGACTGCTGGAGCACAAGGTGGAGGTGTTGGATGAGTGCCACAAGAGAATGCAGGAAAAGTTGGAGGACCTGGAGAACAGGTCCAAGAGACAGAAATTAAGGATCATTGGCCTCCCCGAAGGAACTGAGGGGTCGAATGCGGGAGCATATTGGCGAGCATCCTGGAGACGCTGATGGGGACCGGGGCATTTTCTCGGCCCCTGGAAGTGGATGGAGCGCATCAAGCCCTCGCAAGGAAGCCTAAGGCGAATGACCTGCCGAAGGCCAAGGTGGTGCGTTTCCACCGTTTTTCGGACAAAGAACTCGTCTTGCGGTGGGCCAAGAAAGAGCGGAGCAGCAGATGGGAGAACAGAGAGGTGCGCATCTATCAGGACCTGGGAGTGGAGCTGGCCAAGAGACATGCTGAGTTTAATTGGGTGAAGGCGATCCTCTTCAAGAAGGGGGTGAAATTTGGGATGCTGTATCCAGCGCGGCTGTGGGTTAGGCAGAAAGACCGGCACTTTTACTATGAGGCACCGGATGATGTATGGTCATTTATCAAAGAAATGAAGTTGGAAGCGTCTTAAAGGACACTTAAGTCTTGAAGGGGTTATGTGGCGGCGGTTTGTAATTTTTGTAATTCTTGTAACGGTTCAAATAATACTGTATGTAGTTCTGGGTTAAGTATTGGGCTGGGGTGGTGGTTTGAGGGTGCTTTGTTTTTGCAGAGATTGGATGCGGAGGGGGGAGGGGGCCCCCGAACTTGGTGCTATTCTGTGGGAGGTTGGGTCTGGTTTCAAGCGATTGTTTCTGCATTGGTTTATGTTAATTTATTTTACTTGAAGTTGTTTACTTACCGGGGACTGTGGTGTTGTTAAATGGTTTATGCATGTCGGGAGAGAGGTTCGAACAATAGGGAGTCAGACTGTTTGGCACCGGGGCGGGGGCTGTCGGGGTCAGTATGGTTCAGCTGATTCTTGGAAGCGAGGTGGGGGGGTGAACATATGCTAAGATGGTGCTTGACCTGGGGGATCAGGTTTCGGGTGCTGTTGTGGGGGGGGAGGGGGGCTGCTTCGCTGACAGGGGAGGAGCTATTATCGGGGAACAAAAGGGAGGTCGGGGGAGGTTGCTGCTTGTGGGGGAGCGGGGGGCGCGGGCTCTGGGCTGGCCAAAAAAAGGTTATGGCTAGTCGGTAGAGGGTGGGGTGGCAGCCCCCCATCCAGGCTGATTATGTGGAATGTGAGGGGTTTGAATGGGCCAGATAAAAGGGCTCACATTTTTGCGCATTTAAAGGAGCTGAAGGCAGACGTAGCAATGCTTCAGGAGACATATCTAAAGATTATTGACCAGACGAGATTGAGAAAGGGGTGGGTTGGTCAGGTGTTTCACTCTGGGCTGGACTCAAAGACCAGGAGGGTAGTGATACTGATCAGCAAGCGGATGGCATCTGAGGCTGGAAGAACTGTGGCAGATAAGGGGGGGTAGATATATTATGGTGAGTGGGAAGTTGGAGAGTGTACGGGTGGTGCTTGTGAATGTATATGGGACAATGTGGGATTTATGAGGCAGGTGTTAGGCAAGATCCCGGACCTAGAGTCTCATGGCCTGATCATGGGGGAGACTTTAACATGGTCATTGATCCCAATCTGGACCGGTAAAAATCCAGGACTGGAAGGAGGCCTGTCGTGGCGAAGGAGTTGAGGGGTTTTATGGAGCAGATGGTTGGGGGGGGGGGGGGGGGGGGGGTAGACCCGTGGAGATTCGAACAGCCGAGGGCGAAGGAGTTTTCGTTTTTTTCTCATGTCCATAAAGTTTACTCCCGCATTGATTTTTTTGTTCTAAGGAGGGCGTTAATTCCGAAGGTGGCGGGGACGGAATATTCGGCAATTGAAGTCTCTGATCATGCCCAGCATTGGGTGGATTTGCGGTTGAGTGAGGAGAGAGGGCAGCGCCCACTGTGGAGACTGGATGTGGGGTTGTTAGCGGACAAAGCGGTCTGTGGCTGGGTGAATAGGTCCATCCAGAATTGCCTGGATACAAATGATACGGGTGAGATGTGTTGGTTTGGGAACCTCAGAAAGCAGTTGTAAGAACATAGAACAGTACAGCACAGAACAGGCCCTTTGGCCCTCGATGTTGTGCCGAGCATTGTCCGAAACCAAGATCAAGCTATCCCACTCCCTGTCATTCTGGTGTGCTCCATGTGCCTATCCAATAACTGCTTGAAAGTTCCTAAAGTGTCCGACTCCACTATCATAGCAGGCAATCCATTCCACATCCTAACCACTCTCTGAGTAAAGATCCTACCTCGGACATCCCTCTATATCTCCCACCCTGAACCTTATAGTTATTCCCCCTTGTAACAGCTACATCCACCCGAGGAAATAGTCTCTGAACGTCCACTCTATCTATCCCCCTCATCATCATATAAACCTCTATTAAGTCGCCTCTCATCCTCCTCCGCTCCAAAGAGAAAAGCCCTAGCTCCCTCAATCTTTCCTCATAAGACCTATCCTGCAAACCAGGCAGCATCCTGGTAAATCTCCTTTGCACCCTTTCCAATGCTTCCACATCCTTCCTATAGTGAGGTGACCAGAACTGCACACAATACTCAAATGTTGTCTCACCAGGGTCATGTGCAGTTGCAGCATAACCCCACGGCTCTTAAACTCAAGCGCCCTCTTAATAAACGCGAACACACTATAGGCTTTCTTCACGGCTCTATCCACTTGAGTGGTAACCTTCAGAGATCTGTGGACATGAACCCCAAGATTTCTCTGTTCCTCCACGTTCCTCAGAACCCTGCCGTCGACCCTGTAATCCGCATTCAAATTTTTTCTACCAAAATGAATCACCTCGCACTTATCAGGGTTAAACTCCATCTGCCATTTTTCAGCCCAGCTCTGCATCCTATCAATGTCTCTTTGCAGCCTACAACAGCCGTCCACCTCATCCACTACTCCACCAATCTTGGTGTCATCAGCAAATTTACTGACCCACCCTTCAGCCCCCTCCTTCAAGTCATTGATAAAAATCACAAATAGCAGAGGACCCAGCACTGATCCCTATGGTACACCGCTGGTAACTGGTCTCCAGTCTGAAAATTTTCCATCCACCACCACCCTCTGTCTTCTATGTGATAGCCAGTTACTTGTCGATTCGGTCCCACAGAGAAAAGGTGGAACGAGCAGAGAGGGAGAGATTAGTGGAGGAAATACTCCGAGTGGATAGGAGATATGTGGAGGCCCCGGACGCGGGGCTCCTGAGGGAAACTACATGCAGAGTTTGAGTTGTTGACCACGGGGAGGGCGGTGGAGCAGTTGAGGGCAAGGGGGGCGGTCTACGAATATGGGGAAAAGGCGAGCAGGATGCTGGACCACCAGCTTAGGAAGAGAGAAGAGGCCAGGGAGATTGGGAGAGTATGAATAGGGAGGGCAACATGGTCTTGGACCAGGGGGGGTGAACAACGTTTTTAAAAGAATTTTATAGCAAATTATATGAGTCGGAACCCCTGCCTGGTGTAGAAGGGATGAGGCAGTTCCTTGACCAGTTGAGGTTTCCGAGGGTGGAGGAGGACCTGGCCGAGGGGCTGGGGGCCCCGATTGGGGCAGAGGAAATTGTTAAAGGACTGGAGGGCATGCAGTTGGGCAAGGCTTCGGGGCTGGACGGTTACCCGGTAGACTTCTATAAGAAGTTCTCAGAGGTGTTGTGCCCACTACTAATGAGGATCTTTAATGAGGCTAAAGAGAGGGGAATCCTCCCCCCTACGATGTCGCAGGCCTCAATTTCACTCATCCATAAACGTGAGGACCCGGAGCAATGTGGGTCATATCAACCGATCTCGCTTTTGAACGTAGATGCCAAGCTGCTGGCTAAGATTTTGGCCACTCGGATAGAGGACTGTATCCCAGGGGTGATCGGGAGGACCAAACCGGATTTGTTAAGGATAGACAGCTCAATGCTAACGTTCGGAGGCTTTTGAATGTAATTATGATGCCCTCAGAAGGAGAGGAGGCGGAGGTGGTGGTTGCGATGGACGCGGAGAAGGCTTTCGATCGGGTGGAGTGGGAGTATCTTTGGGAGATGCTGGGAACGTTTGGGTTTGGTGAGGGCATCATCGACTGGGTGCGATCGCTCTACCAGGTGCCGGTAGCGAGCGTGTGCACGAACCGGGTGAGGCCAGGGTACTTTAAGCTACGCCGAGGGACGAGACAGGGGTGCCCCCTCTCCCCGTTGCTTTTCGTTCTGGCTATAGAGCCATTGGCCATGGGGCTGACAACATCAATGAAGTGGCAGGGGCTGGTTCAGGGGTGGGTGGAGCACCGGGTTTCGCTGTACGCGGACGATCTGCTCTTATACATCTCGGACCCGGTAGAGGGGATGGGGGCAGTTATGCATATCTTGGGGGAATTTGGCAGGTTTTCGGGGTACAAATTGAACATGGGGAAAAGTGAATTGTTCGTGATCCAGGCAAGGGGGCAGGAGAGGAGACTGAAGGATCTGCCGCTCAGGATGGTGGAGAGGAGATTTCGCTACCAAGGAATGCAGGTGGCTCGAAAATGGGAGGCATTACATAGACTCAACCTCACCCGGTTGGTGGAGCAAATGGAGGACGACTTTAAATGATGGGATATGCTCCCGCTATCGCTGGCGGGGAGGATACAGACCGTGAAAATGACGGTCCTCCCCAGATTTTTGTTTGTCTTCGAGTGCCTTCCCATCTTCATCCCTAAGGCCTTTTTCAAGTGGGTAAACAAGATTATTTTGGGCTTTGTATGGGTGAATGAAACCCCGCGTGTGAAGAAAATGTTGTTGGAGCGCAGTCGGGGGGAGGGTGGGTTGGCGCTGCCGAACTTCTGCAACTACTACTGGGCGGGGAATATAGCAATGATTAGGAAGTGGGTGGTGGGGATGGGGTCGACATAGGAGTGGATGGAGGTGGCATCATGCAAAGGCACCAGTTTGGGAGCACTGGTAACGGCACCTCTGAAGTTCTTGCCGTCCTGGTACTCCACAAGTTCGGTGGTAGTGGTGGCACTGAGGATTTGGGGGCAATGGAGGAGGTAAAAGAGGGTGGAGGGTGCATTGGTCTGGACCCTGATTTGCAATAACCACAAGTTCGCACCGGGCCGGATAGATGGAGGGTTCCGGAGCTGGCAGAGAGCAGGAATTAGTCGAATGGGTGATCTATCCATAGACAGGAGTTTTCCCAGTCTGAAGGCGCTGGAGGACAAGTTCAAGCTGCCGCCGGGGAATAGTTTCAAATATCTGCAAGTGCGGGACTTTCTGAGGAAACAGGTGTTGGCTTTCCCGCTGTTTCCTGCCACGGGGGATGCAGGACAGCGTAATGTCTGGTACCTGGGTGGGGGAGGGGAAAGTGTCGGATATCTATCCGGAGCTGTTGGAGGCGGAGGAGACCTCGGTGGAGGAACTGAAGGGCAAGTGGGAGGAGGAGCTAGGTGGGGAGTTAGAGGCGGATCTGTGGGCGGATGCCCTAAACAGGGTTAATTCCTCCTCTTCATGTGCCAGACTTAGCCTAATACAATTTAAGTTGATCCACCGGGCACACATGACGGCGGCGAGGATGAGCAGGTTTTTCGGGGTAGAAGATAGATTTGGGAAGCCCAGCAAACCATGTCCACATTTTTGGGCATGCCCGAAGCTTGGAGGATTCTGGCAGGGGTTTGCCAAAGCAGTGTCCAAGGTGATCGGTACGCGGGTGGTGCCGAGTGCAGAGATGGCGATCTTCGGAGTGTCGGAGGACCCGGGGGTTCAGGAAGTGAAAGAGGGCGACGTTTTGGCCTTTGCCTCCTGGTAGCCTGGAGACTGATCCTTTTAATGTGGAGGCACTCGAAGCCCCCAAGTGACATGGCTGGGTTTCTCAAGCTGGAGAAATTAAGTTTGCCTTGAGGGGGTCAATGCTGGGGTTCTCTTGGAGGCGGCAGCCGTTCGTCAACTTTCTCGGGGAAAATTAAAATGTCAGCGGAAGCAGCATTCTGAAGGGAGGGGGGGCAGGTAGGTGCAATATGGTTAAGGGATGTACAGAAGAGGTTGGGTGGGAAATGTTTAGTTTACCATGTTGATGTTTATGTTATTATTCTGTTATATAAAAATTTTGCAAATACTTCAATAAAAATATTTTTAAAAAAATTATTTTCAGTGAAGGAAGGAATGTGCATTAGCTTACAGCTGTGAGATCTTGGTAACATTTAGAACATCAACAATGCAGCCCATCATATGGATGCTGGCTGGTTCTTTGAAGGGTTTAAGAAACAAAACTTGTGGCTTGCCTATTTGGGTCGTGGTTAAAAACTATAGTAAGGGCAGCACGGTGGCCTAGTGGTTAGCATAACCGCCTCACGGCGCTGAGGTCCCAGGTTCGATCCCGGCTCTGGGTCACTGTCCGTGTGGAGTTTGCACATTCTCCCCGTGTCTGCGTGGGTTTCGCCCCCACAACCCAAAAATGTGCAGAGTAGGTGGATTGGCCACGCTAAATTGCCCCTTAATAGAAAAAATAATTGGGTAATCTAAATTTAAAAAAAAAAAAACTATAGTAGAAAAGACAGTGGGTTGATAGTCTGGAAAAATTAGATCAAGTTACCCAAGTAATTCACGTAAACCTGCTGCTTGAATAGTTTAGCCCTAATCATGGGACATGCTATCATGGTAGCACAGTGGTTAGCACTGTTGCTTCACAGCGCAAGGGTCCCAGGTTCGATTCCCGGTTTGGGTCACTGTGCGGAGTCTGCACGTTCTCCCGTGTCTGCTTGGGTTTCCTGTGGGTGCTCCGGTTTCCTCCTACAAGTCCCGAAAGTCGTGCCATTAGGTGAATTGGACATTCTGAATTCTCCCTCTGTACCCGAACAAACGCCGGAATGTGGCGACTAGGAGCTTTTCACATAAACTTCATTGCGGTGTTAATGTAAGCCTACTTGTGACAATGATAATAATAAAGATTATTAGTAGCAGTTTTTCTGAAGTAATACTGTTGCTTTAATTTTGCCCAGTGTTCAATGGATGCTGATTCTATTCCTAAACTGATTTAGTTTTTATTTTCAGTGGTTTTGAATTCTAATCAATCTCCAACTTTTATGTCCTTTGCAGTTGGTCCTACCTTGAACTCAGTACAAATGGAACATACAATGACAGTATACAGGCTTACGCTGCAGGAGTGGTGGAAGCTGCAGTCACAAAACAGGTCAACTTAACTTCATACTTTTCTCGGAAATTGATTCTCGTTCACTGCTGACGAGGAAGGGATTGTATTCAATAGGTGTTATTCCTGGTTCACAAAAGCATGTTTTAATGGTCAGGAAGACTGGTTAATATGTGCATATATTTGATATAGCAGATTTAAGAATGTGGTGTTGTTTCTGCACATTAAGAATGCTGAAGAATTATTTTAATATCACATTACAATTTTTTTCATCCGAAGAAACAATTTGAATCGAGAGGTTTTGCAACATTTTCTTATCAATTTGTGTGCTTTTGAAAGCCTTTATCATTCTATGCAGAAGAAAATGATCAAATACTCTGATGGCATTGAAAACTTGGTGACCAGCTGTAATGTTTTTTTTCCTCCAAACTTTCACCCTCCCCATTCCATCTCGACTTGTTTTCTGAACTAGGTGCAGGATTAGGCAATTCAGCCCCTCGAGCCTACTCTGCCATTCCATATGATCATGGCTGACCTTATCTTGGCCTCAACTCAACACTCCTGCTTGTTCCCCATAACCTTTCAATCCATTACTAATTTAAAATCTGTCTCTCTCCTCCTTAAATTTACTCAAATGTCCCGGCAGGTACCGAACTCTGGGATAGCAAATTCCACAGATTCATGAGCCTTTGAGAGAAGTAATTTCTCCTCATCTCTGTTTTAAATTTGCAACCCCATAGAAACTTTTTATAAAACTCCACCAGGAGCCCATCCGGCCCCGGTGCTGTACCCATCTGCATCTTTCCTCTCGCTGCCCAAATCTCTTCCATCCCCGCTGCCGCTTCCAGCCCTGCCCTCTCCGCATCTCCTACTCCAGGACACTCCAGTCCCCCCCAAAAAATCCCTCCTATCCGACTCATCCCCTGGGGGTTCCGACCTATACAACCTTTTATAAAACTCTTCAAATGCCTTGTTCACCTGCTCGGGCACCAACACCAACTCACCTGCCCCATCCCGGATCCGAACAATCTCTCTCGCAGCGGCCTGCCGGTGGAGCTGACCCTCCAGCAAACGACTGGCCTTCTCCCCATACTCATACCCTTTGCCTGCCTTAGCTGGGTCCCAGGTTCGATTCCCAGTTTGGGTCACTGTCTGTGCGGAGTCTGCACGTTCTCCCTGTATTTGCATGGGTTTCCTCTGGTGCTCCGGTTTCCTCCCACAACTCTCAAAAGATGTGCTGTTAGGTAACTTGGACATTCTGGATTCTCCCTCTGTGTACCCGAACGGGCGCCGGAATGAGGCGATTTTCACAGTAACTTCATTGCAGTGTTAATGTAAGCCTACTTGTGTCAATAAAGATAATGATTATATATTATTATTATTACATATTATTATTATATAACGCCTCCGCCTCCTCCACCATCTCAAAGTAGTCGTCTGGAGTTGTGTGGGACTCTCAGCTTCGGTGAGTAGACCACCCCAAACTGCATGTTACTCTTGTACAACATTGCCATCGCCCTACCAAAGGTTACCCGTCGTCTTGCCAGTTCCTGGTAGGATCCTGGTATGTACGAATACCACTGCCTTCCCATTTCACCTCTCGATTCAGCTTTGCCCAGCTGAGCATTTTCTCCTTCACCTAGTATCTATCATAGTTCTAGGTGGATAATTTGCCTTCGGTTTTGGCCGGAACGAGCGGTGAGTCCTGTCCAGCTCACAAAGGGAGGGATCCTCCTCCTCCCCAAAACCTTGGTGAACATGTCTGCAAAATACTCCATCAGCCTCTGGCCCGCCAGCCCCTCAGGCAATCCCACAATCTGCAGATTCTGCCTTCATGACCTGTTCTCCAGGTCCTCCACTTTGGCACTCAGCCTTTGCTACTCTCCTCCATCCTCTGCAGCTCCTCACCCAATGAGGTGAATGGGTTGCTGTGCCGCGACAATGCCTTCTCCACCCACTTCAGCACCTCCCCTTGCTCCTGCACCGCCGTCGACGTCTTTCCCAAGGACCCCTTAAGGGTGTCATCCACCAAGTCCTTGAGCGAGGCTATCATCTCCTTTCCATGCTTAAACTTAGAGTACCCCATTCTTTTTTTTCCAATTAAGGGGCAATTTAGTGTGGCCAATCCACCTATGCTGCACATCTTTGGGTTGTGGGGGTGAGACCCACACAGACATGGGGAGAATGTGCAAACTCCACACGGACAGTGCCCCGGGGCCGAGATCGCACCTGGGTCTAATCACTACGCCTCCGTGCCGCCCCTTTCTTCTGGTATTTCAACATCATTTAGTTGCAGCAACTTTTCTCTAAGATCAAGCATGTACAATTTCCCCCAAAACCTGGGTGAAAAGGGTCAAAAAACGAACGTTCCAGCAGGTGCCACCTAACGTGCAACCTCCACCTACATTTTGAGTTAGCAATAAACAAAGTTAACCTTCCTGACTGTGTCTCCTGGAATACTACATTCCTTAATGATGGATTCTGGCGGCATGTGGTTAGCACTGCTGCCTCACGGCGTCGAGGACCGGGGTTCGATCCCGGCCCAGGGTCACTGTCCGTGTGGAGTTTGCACATTCTCCCCGTGTCTGCGTGGGTTTCACCCCCACAGTCCAAAGGTATGCCTGGTAGGTGGATTGGCCACAATAAATTGCTCCTTAATTGAAAATCAAATTGGGTACTCTAAATGTATTTTAAAAAATAATGGATTCTAACAATTTCCCAACAACAGATTTTAAACTAACTGGTCTATAGTTTCCTATTTTCTCCCTCCCTCCCTTTTTGAATATGGGCACTTCATTAGCATTTTTGGAATATTATACCCTATGTATCTACAATCTCCGCTGCCACCACCTTTAAGATCCTAGGATGTAGACCATCAGGCCCTAGGGACTTATCTGCCTTCAATCCCACTCGTTTGTTTCGTACTTTTTCCCTATTGATGATGATTTTTCTAAGTTCCTCCCTTTCTATTACATCTGCATTATCTGTTACTATTGGGATCTTACTAGTGTCCTCCACCGTGAAAACTGAGGCAAAATATTGATTTAGTGCTCCTGTCAATTCTGTGTTCCCCACTATTAACTCCATTAGGGTCAAATCTGTCCTCATGCCTATGTGATTACATGTGTTTAACACCAGAATGCGAGTGTGGGGCTCCAGTTTCTCACCCTCAAACTAAGTCTTGAATTTTATCATGCTATGGTCACTCTTACCTGGCTGAGCTCCTGTAGTGAAGAAATATAATCTTGCAGTGAAACAAATTAGCCCCTTTCACTGCCTGAGATTACTATCTT
Source organism: Scyliorhinus canicula (assembly GCF_902713615.1). NCBI lineage: Eukaryota > Metazoa > Chordata > Chondrichthyes > Carcharhiniformes > Scyliorhinidae > Scyliorhinus > Scyliorhinus canicula. Next base: position 50,158,936 of record NC_052146.1, read on the forward strand.
TTTGAGGTACGGTTCTTTCCTTTGCTGGGCAATCTCTCCCTATCTGAGCTACTGGTCCCTAGCTGCCTTTATGAGCAATTTGTGGATTAATAAGGTTCCCTCTCCAGCATGTTTCAGTCATGTGATAGCAGTTGTGATGTATTCCATTGTCCACATAATGGGTTGAAAGCCCATGTATGTGTCCATAATAGGGAAATGTTTGCTATCCCATCAACATTCCAACTTACTGAATTACTTTATTGAAATGTTATCTTCATGGGGTCAGCAGGTCCAGAAGCCATTGTCATTTTAAATCTCTTCATTTCATCTCTTAAATGGTGGGGGGTAGTCAATTAGCACCTGGGAAAACTATTTGCATTTTAAGTAACTTCCCAGATGTCTGTTATCATGTTTGCCTTGGTTTGTCCAGAAACATAGAATCATCATAGAATCATAGAATTTACAGTGCAGAAGAAGGCCATTCGGCCCATCGAGTCTGCACCGGCCCTTGGAAAGAGCACCCTACCTAAGCCCATACCTCCACCCTATCCCTACACCTCCACCCTATCCCCGTAACCCCAACTAACCTTTTTGGACACTAAGGGGCAATTTAGCATGGCCAATCCACATAACCTGCACATTTGTAGACTGTGGGAGGAAACCGGAGCACCCGGAGGAAACCCACGCAGACGCGGGGAGAACGTGCAGACACCGCACAGACAGTGATGCTGGGAATCGAACCTGGGACCCTGGAGTTGTGAAGCAATTGTGCGAACCACTGTGCTACCGTGCTGCCTTAAACAAAAGGAGTCACCTGACTTTCCAGAGTCCATTTTGTGAGGGCACAGTGTCAATATTCTATGTTGCTGTCGTATTTTTTTTAAAAAGTAAATAGTCTATTTCCCAATTAGTGTTCTGGGCATGACCTGACTATCACAGTGTTATCAGTATGATTTCAGTGAAACATAACGGTTTTATGACAATTTATTACAATGTGGCAATATCAATGATTACAGCAATTGATTTTATCGTTCTGCACTTAGGTAATCTGCATAACACAATAATATGATAACGTTAGGCTGGTTATTGGTCTAGCCAAAGCATTTGGCACAGTTTTAACTGTCAAATTAAGAGCTGCACAGAAGAGTTTTCTTGTTGCATTTTAATCTTTGGTTTTCATGTTTTCTAGTACATTTATATGCATTGGATGAACACGCTGTTTCACTACTGTGGTCCCTTCAAGTATCAGACTGCCTACTGTGAGAAGCTTAAAGATTATATTGAGACCAATCTGGCTTGGATAGAAGATCAGCTGGCCAGAGTTGGGGATGAAGCATATTGGCACCAGGTCAGATTTAACACAGGCACTAAATAGCATTAATAGTAATCCAAATCAAGATTATCAAGACAATTGGTTGGTACATGTTTTTTTAATGAACAGTAAACCTCTGCAAAACTACACAGTTGCAGAGAAATCCATTTGCATGATGCACTCCAGCTAAATAAATATGGACATAAGGGGCTGGATTCTCCGTTTCTGAGGCTAAGTGTTGACGCCATCGGAGGAAGTGTGGAGTTTTACGACAGAAGAATCAGCACAACACCTGCTCCGATTCAGCAACTTTTAATGAGCTAGCACCGCGCCACGTGGAACACAATGAATTACACGAAAACGGTGCTGGATTCGTCGGGTCCGGCCCCAGGAGAAGGCCGCGCACAACTGCCGGGAGCGGGAGAAGACGGAGGGGGACCATCAGACCTGCGGCCCCTCACTGTGCCCGAGCAGAGGGCCCCGAATGTGGCTGGTGGCCCTGAGGAAATTGAGGTCGTCTGGGTGGAGTGCGGTCACGAACGAGGAAGTGAGACTCAGCTGAGTTGCGATTCTCCATGACACATGTGTCGAGATATCACCCTCACTCCCACACCACCCTCACCACCAACCCCCATCACCCCCACACCATCGGGGGATGTTGGAGAGCATCCAGCACCTGAGGGCGCAGGTGGAGGAGTCCAACTGCGTGCAGGAGCAGAGTCTGGTGCCAGCCTGGCGTGCCACCCAGGCAAATACCGCTCATTGGCGTCCGCAGTGGAGGCATTGGGGGCAACGGTTTCAGCCATGGATCAGCGTCCAAGGCCTGGGGCATTCTGTGCAGGCAGTGGCCGAGGCCCAGGACAGGGCTACCCTCTCACAGGCAGCCATGTGCCCGAACCACCTGGACATTGCAGTAGCGCTCCTCAGCAAGGCCCAGTCACAACAGGCCATGGCTGGGAATGCCAGCGGCATTGCCCTGGTGCTGGCCGGCGTGGCGCAGACACTGGCCGAGGTAGCCCAGCCCCAGAGGGAGATGGCCCAGTCCCAGAGGGAGGTGGCCCAGTCACTGGCTGATGTGACAGCTAACCACAGGGTGGTGGCACAGTCGCAGCGTGATGCATCATCCTACATCCCATGGACCAACCCAGGGCCCCCACCTCGTAGTGCTGCAGGTATGTATAACAGAATAGCAGAGGGTGCAAGCGGGGGGTTTGGCGGGGTGGGAAGTGAGGGGGTGTGGGTTTGGGATGTGATGTCCCCCCCCCCCCCAAGTCGGAGAACCTGGAGGTGACCCGTGCACGTTGACCCTGACGCACACGTTGTGCGGTCTCCCGTGCCTGCCAGAGCCCCATGTTCAGGGTCCCAGGTTCGATTCCCAGCTTGAGTCACTGTATGTGTGGAGTCTGCACATTATCCCCGTATCTGCGTGGGTTTCCTCCGGGTGCTCCAGTTTCCTCCCACAAGTCCCGAAAGACAAACTTGTTAGGTGAATTGGACATTCTGAATTCTCTCTCTGTGTACCCGAACAGGCGCTGGAGTGTGGTGACTAGGGGATTTTCACAGTAACTTCATTGCAGTGTTAATATAAGTCGACTTGTGACAATAAAGATTATTCCTATGTCTTGTTCATCGTCCCCCTCCCCGCATCCTCCTCGTCGGACAAGGCCTGCCATTCCTCCCCATCCTCCTCCTCCAACACATCGCCCCTCGACTGTGCGTTGTTGTGGACGATGCAGCAGGCTGCCACGAGGCGGGCGACCCTCTCAGCCTAGTCTTGGAGGGCCCCTCACGAGCAGTCCTGGCGTCTGAACTGCATCTCCAGGAATCCAAAGCACCGCTCGATTACACCCTGGATGCTGCGTGGGCATCATTGAAGCGGGTCTCTGCATCGGTCAGTGGCCTCTGGATATGTGTCATCAGCCACGGCCGTAGCAGGTAACCCCTGTCGGGGTGGGGTGCCCCTCGAACATGTCGGGGACCGCCGAGTGTGCCAGGATGAAGGAATCATGTACACTGCCCGGGTATTCGGCGCAGAGGTGTACGATGAGCAGCTGATGGTCACAGACCAGCTGGACGTTCATTGAGTGGAACCCCTTTCAGTTAGTGTACAGCGGCCTATTATCCGCAGGTGCTCGTAGGGCGTCATGCATCCCGTTGATAACCCACTGGACCCAGGGCATCCTGGCCATGTCGGCGAACTCCGCTGCCCGGGCATCTGGTGGACCCGGTCCACATCAAAATGAATGTACTGCTCCATCTGGGCATATAGGGCCTCTGTAACGGCATGGATGCACCTGTGCGCCGAGATCCATGAGACCCACGACAGGTTGCCACTCGGTGACAGGAAGGACCCTGCGGCGTAGAGGTTCAGGGCGACGGTCACCTTGACGGTCACCAGGAGCAGGTGTCCTCCCGCATACCCCTGTGGTGCTAGGTGGGCCATCATATGGCAGATGTGTCACACTGTCTCTCTGCTGAGCTGGAGTTTCCGACGGCATGCCGGGTCCGGTGCCTCCTTGATACCTCGCCCTCCTCGGCCTGTTGGGTGGCTGGACCCTCCAGCCTGTGCGCTGCCACCTGCCCCTCTGCTGCCCGCTCCGCTGCTGGCCGCTCTTCTGCTGCCCACTGTGCTGCTGCAACTTCTACCTCCTCTTCGAGCAGCTCCCTCACATATGGCCACAGGACATCCCACACCAGGGCGGCCACCCGCTCATACTCATTCAACTCATTTGGAGTTGCTGGTCGAACTCCAAACACCATTGTCTGCAGGGGGTGAAAGGCCAACACGTTAGCATGGTGCATACTCCCGTGCCCAACCAGGTTCCATGGGCTACACGGGAGCCCTGGTTGGCACTGCGGGCTCTGACCCCGCATGTCCTGTTTTTGTAAATTCACCACTCTGTCTTAGAATTCCCCCTATTCCAAAAAGGGCCGATATTCCAAATGGTGAACAGGGATTCTCACTCCCTGACTCCGATGCAGGCTTCTGTGGGTGCTATTCAGGTCAAACTATATTTCCAAGTTATTCCCCGGTATAACCCATACCTTCACCGAAGAATTTTACCTACTTACCCCTTAGTAGCATCGATGTCCTGGGTCCTGCGTTATTAAGGAAGTGAAGTAAGCTAATAACCACTTTTTCAGGTTAAGTTATTTTATTATTATACTTTTTTTTAAAGTTGCAAACACTTTCTTTACAGAAAGGAAAAACGATTAGTGATTCTGGATGCTGCTGGTTTGTTGTAGGGACCTTCAGACTCTCTCTCTCTCTCTTGTAGTTCTCCTCCCCTTCTCTCCTGTTGCTGTTTCTCTGTTTTCTCTGTTCTCTGTGTTCTGTCCTCTGTCCTCCCCATTGCTGCTGGTTTGTTGTAGGGACCTTCAGACTCTCTCTCTCTTTTAGTTCTCCTCCCCTTCTTTCCTGTTGCTGTTTCTCTCTCTCTCTTTTAGTTCTCCTGCCCTTCTCTCCTGTTGCTGTTTCTCTCTCCCTCTCTTTTAGTTCTCCTTCCCTTCTCTCCTGTTGCTGTTTCTCTCTCTCTCTCTTTTAGTTCTCCTCATTCTTGCTGGTGTTGATCTTCGAGCCTTCCACCTCCTTGAGGGGAGCGGAGCTCCCCCGGGCCGTGCCCCGACCGCCAGCTGTTGCTGCTTCGCGTTCTGCTGCTCTCTCCTCCTGCCTCGCGCGTGGGGGGAGGGGGAGGAGCAAGGGGAGCCCGCGCTTAGTGCTTTTTGGCGGGAGAGATCGGGACCTCCGATAGGGGATGGGCTACGGGACTTAAAGGGGCATGGTGGGACACAACCAGGCAAATGGGTCCCCCTCTATTCAGTACATCACAGTGCTTCAACACAGCACAAAGAAATCTATGCAAACTCTCTTTTTCTTTTTCCCTTTCTCCTGCTGCAGGTTGTAATAACAATTCTGACAGACTGAAATTGACTGCATTTTTGACAGAAGAGCTGGCCACAGTTTCTGCTCTTTTCAGCTGCCACCAACCTCTTGTGGGATCTTTCCCTGCACTCTCCCAGACCAGATATTGGCAGACTTCTATGTTTCAAATGACACATTCTGTATTTTCCAGAACTGTCCCCTACTCTCTCACCCGTGCCCTGTTGGTGGCCGGCACCATGGGGGACCCTGATCCTAGCCCCCTACCCTGATGCGAGGGGTACCGTTGGCTGGCACTGCCAGCGCAGACTTGGAGGGCTGAAGGGCCTGTTCCTGTGCTGTAATTTTTCTTTGTTCTTTCTTTGCCCTCACTGGGAGCTGCCGTTGGTGTGCCCCGGGATTCTCTCCCGGTGAATGGCAGTCAGTTGGGTGGGGTGTTTGGGGCAGGGGCGGGGGGGGGGGGGGGGGGGGGGGGGGGGGGGATTGTGGGAGTGGACACACTAAAACGGCTGGTGTCACTGTATAGAACCAGCGGCTGAGGTGGGTGGTTAGTGGGTGCGCAGCAAGGTGGCCACCATAATGGCAGTTGGTGCCCGGGCACCGCCCAAGTTCCATGGGGAGGCCACCCTGGCCATCCGTCCTGTTCCCCCCCCCCCTCCTGGTCCTGGCAGGTGTCCCCCACCCCTGTCAGCATGGCTAGTGTCCAGGCCGGCAGCCCGCAATCACTCCTCTCCGTGTCCTGCCTCTTCTCCCTCTCTCTTAGCAGCCACGACGCCAGGTTCACAATTTTTGAAACCACAAGTGAACGCGCCGTTGGGAACTCAGCCCATCGGAGGCGGTGAATTGTGGAGGCCCCGGAGAATACAGGGTCAGTCCCGTTAATGATATGCCAACGGGGTTTATACACCGCACGGCCAAGCCCCAACTCACCGGTAAGGGGGTCTTAAGCCCCCGCCCACGTACCCGTGCAGGTCACCCCAGGCCTGATCCACAGTGCGGGAGAAATCCAGCCAGTAACCCTGGCAGTGCCAGGCTGGCACCCAGGCAGCATGAGCAGGTCTAGGGTGCCACCTTCACAGAGGGCAAGCACTTGGGGGCCTCCAATCCCCTGGGAGATCCCTACGAGAACCGTCCCGCCTGCTCCCCGTTTGTGGCAAGCTGTACTGAACGGTGCTCACCTGGGGTCTCCAAAGTGAGCACGTTAGATCCCACGCCTTGATTAGATCTTGGGAATGTATGAGTCTGGGACTAGCTGTCTCACTCTAATATGCAGGTTTGCCAGAAAGTGATCCCTCCAACAATGGGCAGTGGTGAGCCGGTTTGATCCTGGAAAAGGGATCTCTTGGCATCTATGGGCCGCGCTGCTTTTCAGGCGCAACGCGGCCAGCAGATCTCGTCCTAAGTGTCATTTTGGATAGTTTGGCAGGGTGTTTATTGCCAGCTTTTTCTGTGAGATCCACATCGGTATTTACTCAAAATGTAGGCGAAATCTACTGGCTGTTCAGGCCGGCTTGATTTTCCGGTCCCACCAACAGCACATGGGTTACCCGGCAACGAGGATTGCAGTCAATGGGAAATCCTTTGACAATAGTGGGACCAGAAAATTCCACTGGCGGCCCGCCTCCGCTGCTGAAAAATATGCATCATGTTAGTCGGTAAATTCCGCCCTTAGTCCTTTTTTTGGGCCTTGGGGAGTTTCTCCCCAATCTAGCCCACATTTTGAAATTTTTTGAGCAATGGGGAGTTGAACTCTCCATCGAGACTGGCGCCTCAGAGATCAGGCCACCATTTTGAAAGGGTGCCCCGATCTGTAAGTGAGCTTGAGGGTCCCCCAATCCACGGTCAATGTCACCCCGCACACACATGCATTACCATCCCCCCCTCCCAAGTGAGGACACCCAGCTATGGGGTAGCTGAGAGGGCCTCCCATTTCAGGCCTCCCCACCACCCTTCCCACCTTCGGCCCTGCCCCTTCAGGAACCCAACCCTTCATCCCCTCCAACCGTTAGGAGACCCCGTCATATCCACCCTTCGCCCCAGCACCTTTCATACCCCGCTCAGGCCTGGTCCTTGGAAATGTCACCAGGGCACCATGGCAGGGTCCCTGCCAGTCTGGCAGTGCCACCCGAGGCACCTTGGCGCTCCACTTACCACACACTCATTGCTGCCACGAAGATGATTCACAAAAGACCTGCCCCCAAGGGCGGGAGTTAATGTGGGTCCACAACTCCATGCCAGTGAGGAGAGGAGGGACATCCTCTTCCCCAGGGTGGGCCGCAGACTCAAGCCATCCTGAACACTGCCTGGGAGTTGGTGACAAAGACAATCAGCACTGTCAGCCTCACCAGGAGGAGACAGCTGGTGATCCGGAGGGGTGGTGATCACTGGTGAGGCCTCTACCCTGAGAGGGGCAGAGAACCAGGGAGGGCTCCTCTGCAGTGGGGTAGCACTTCTGAGGAGTGTCAACACCAGGTGGGCCCCTGATTGATTCTGGCCACACCCATTCCTTGATGATACAGCTGGGCTATGAAGGTGTCCAGAACGGTGGCCTGGTGGGCTCCCACATGACCAGAGGCTCTCTCAGCATTCAAAGGACATAGGCAGCACTCATCAGTGAGAGCAGCCAGGAGCCTGTAAATTGCACCAAAGGGTGCGTTCAAAAAACAGACTGCGGCAATTGTGGTCTGAGCCAGGCCACCCCGATCCCAAAGGAGACACCCTGAGTCCATGGACTTGACACCAAATCGCTCCCTGCTAATGCCCCTGGCCTGGGCAGCCACCTCCCAGCAAGCCTGTCAATTTTCAAGGGTTTTTCAGAGTTTTGTAGCCTTCTGCTCCCCCTCCACAGCCATGGCACTCAGGCACCATTTGTAAATACTTGCAGCAATTCGTGCCCGCGTGATCTCTACCTGAGAGGGGTCGGAAAAGTGGAGCATACTACGTCCAACCCACTAATTAGATTTAAATCCATGCAAATGACAGTTTTGCATATCTTCGATATTGCTGCCAGAGCACGACTTCAGAATCAAGGTGCCAACCTCGCTTTTTCAATTGCGCACGATTCTCTACCTGATCGCGACTTATGCTTCCGCCGTCGCAAAGTGGAGAATCCAGCCCATTTTCTTACCTCTATTTAGGAAGGACATTTAAAATTGTTTCTGTTTTTAATATCATTGTGAGTAGCATCTTAGCCTTGATACATTTAGAGTGAATAATGTATTACATTTTTCAATATCTGAAGTGATCTTTTCCTTTATTGGATAATTTAAGCACATCCATGAGCTTGATCGAGGAGCATCAATTTGATTTAAAATAGATTTTTTTTAAAACAATTGAATAATGTACTGACATTCATGCTTGTGTCATTTACCCCAAACTGCTAGGTAGCTTGGTGACTGTAATGTTTAATATAATGAAGTCTTGACGAGCAAACCAGAGTTCATATTCCAGTTTTGCCTGAGAATTAGAATTAGAACAGTACAGCACAGAACAGGCCCTTCGGCCCTCGATGTTGTGCCGAGCAATGATCACCCCACTCAAACCCACGTTTCCACCCTATGCCAGTAACCCAACAACCCCCATTAACCTTATTTTTTAGGACACTAAGGGCAATTTAGCCTAGCCAATCCACCTAACCCGCACATCTTTGGACTGTGGGAGGAAACCGGAGCACCCGGAGGAAACCCACGCACACACGGGGAGGACGTGCAGACTCCGCACAGACAGTGACCCAGCCGGGAATCGAACCTGGGACCCTGGAGCTGTGAAGCATTGATGCTAACCACCATGCTACCGTGCTGCCCTTTAAATTGCCTTTAAACTTTCTTTTCTCAGGCTGAATTCTCCGGAAGGCAGCATTGCAGGGTTGCCTTTGAATATTTAATAAACAACTTAAGCATAACAATCAGTGGGTTGGCTAAGTGATAGGAATCGACTATTTCCTGACAGATCTGATAGGTAAAAGAAGGCTATTTAGTGTAAGTATTAAGCCCCAGTTTTAATACCAATTTTAAATTGAGGATTTCAGCACTCATAGCGTCAGGCCATGATAAAACACAACAGCTTCAACAGGGACACAATAAGCCTGACACATGCATGAACTCATTGGAGATTAAAACAACATTTTTACTAAGCAAAGATGAAAAAGCTATTGTTCTAACAAACATATTTTCAAAGACAGTTTGACATTAAGACATGAGCTGTACCAGTAATCTGATCAAGGACCATAGAAACATGAAGGCACTATTGTTCATAATGTGAATAAAGCGAAGTCAGCAGAAAACCAGTAGAAACTAGTCTTGATAATAGCACAGAATCGCATTCCACAACATACACAAATATTCAAACAGGAAACATTCAGAACTTATGTTGCACATTAAAGATTGACAGCTAACCGTCAAATCAAATACATTTGATTCCAACCGAAACCAATTAGGACGACATAGAGGTGTAGATAGCTGGCTCAAGACAGATAGGATTTCCTATAAACATGATGGTCCGTACGGCCATCTTTATCCAGGATCATTCTATACTTTGATCTAACTATTCGCTATCTCTATTTTTCATATTTTCACTTTTCCACTCTAACTTTTGAAGTAAACGCAAGCTGTTTTGCCGTAAGCAAGAAGCCATTTCTGTATTATTATGTAAGTTAAATTGTGTACAAGTTACTTCTCTTGGCCGGGATTCTCCCCTACCCGGCGGGGCGGGGGGTCCCGGCGTGTCGGAGTGGCTAGGCCCTCACCGGAGTGGTTCCCACTCTGCTGGCTGGCGTGAACGGCCTTTGGCGCCACATAGCCGGGGCCGAAAGGACTTCGCCGGCCAACGTAGGTCCGCGGCTGCTGACGTCATACTAGCGCATGCGCAGGGGAGGGGGTCTCTTCCGCCTCCATCATGGTGAAGGCCATGGCGGGGGCGGAAGAAAAAGAGTGCCCCCACGGCACAGTCCCGCCCGCGGATCGGTGGGACCTGATCACGGGCCAGGCCACGGTGGGGGCACCCCCCCGGGGTCAGATCGCCCCGTGCCCCCCCCGGAGCCCGCCCGCGCCGCCAATCCCGCCGGTAAGAGGTGGTTTAAACCACGCCGGTGGGAAAGGCCTGTCAGCTGCGGGACATCGGCCCACCGCGGGCCGAAGAATCGCCGCGGGGGGCTCGCCGACCGGCGCGGGGGGCCAGCCGACCAGCGCGGCGCAATTCCCGCCCCCGCCGAATCTCGGGGGGTGGAGAATTCGGGACATGGCGGGGGTGGCATTGACGCCAGCCCCGGGCGTTTCTCCGAACCCCCCGGGGGGATCAGAGAATTCCGCCCCTTTAAGTCCTTTTGCTAGCCGGACTTTATTGAGAATAGATTTAAATTTCTCCTAATTGTAATCAAATAGAGGCAGTAAAGATTATTGTTTGCATCCGAGACGTTTAACTCAAATTTCTACTGAGTTTTAGTGTCGCAAGACCTCACTAATTCCACATGGTAGATCTCATCACTAAGTATTGGGATTTATTGCTGCTGGAGCTGTCAGCAAGCCTATTCATTTTGCTTTTTGACTGATGGAGTTGGGGAAATTGGTAATATCGAAACAAGAAGTTATTTTGAAGGGGTTCAGGTAGAGATTTTCCAAGATAAGGCAAAAGAAGACTAAGAATGTACCACCCAGACTTTCAACATAAATATCTATGTTTTATATGTATTAGGTGAGATTGATATTACTTCAGCTACAAGGACTGGAGGACAGCTATAATAATCACATTGCATTTCCTCAAGGAAAGTTCAACATTCGTCCTTTTGGATTTCTGTAAGTAGTTTGTTCTATTACATTCTGTGCACTTTTGTTTCAGTTAACGAGGATATCTGATTTTACTGAAATATTTATTGTTGAGTTGCTTCCATTATCTATCCTCCCTTGTCCCAAATAAATCAAATTAATGGATGTTCCTTCGAGTTAAAATAAACATTTCAGCTTCAATAAACTTCAATCTTGCAGTTGTTAGAGTTTTGTTAAGTAATGGTAACAAGGGGTATAGATCAAACGTTGGTAAATTGCATCAAGTGCAAACCAGTCATGATCTAATTGAACAACGCTGAATGTCCTCCTATGTTTGTATTTTCATGTACCTGGGGAAATCATCTTTTAAAAATCATTTTCCGCCCTGTTGCTATCTCGTAAACCTTTCTGTATAAGGCCAACTCTTAGAAGCTGCAGAGTCCCAGTTTCTTCAGCTATTTCTCATAACTCAACTATGAGACTAGGGGCGCGATCTAACCAAATTTGTTCTAAGTGTCGTCGCGAGTGGGAAATGGCAGGCGTTTCCCGACAGCTGACCTGCTGACACCGTCACCGGTATACAACGTTAATTAGGCCATTTAACGATGCCATACAGGCTTCACGCCGCAAATGACTGATTCGCTGGAATTGTGCCTGGCAGCTCCCTGCTAACGAGGGGGAACAGCTCTTAAACCGATCCCCCAGAACAAACCCAGACAGCACATAGAAATGCCACAGCGTAGACCAACTCCATGATTCGGGGATGGCCAGGCTCATGGACAAGATCGGGTTCAGACGGGATACCCTGTTCTCCCGAAGGACTCGGAGGGTAAGTCCCATGCCCCCCAAACACAATACCGCAACGTGTCACATCTGGGCAGCATGGTAGCACAGTGGTTAGCACAGTTGCTTCACAGCACCAGGGTCCTAGGTTCGAATCCCGGCTTGGGTCACTGTGTGGAGTCTGCACGTTCTTCCCGTTTCTTCCGGTTTCCTCCCTCAAGTCCCAAAAGACATGCTGTTAGGTAATGTGGACATTCTGAATTCCAACTCAGTATACCCGAACAGGTGCTGGAGTGTGGCAATGAGGGGCTTTTCACAGTAACTTCATTGCAGTGTTAATGTAAGCCTACTTGTGACAATAAATATTATTATTAAAAAACAGATGGAGGCAGTAATGTCCAGGGGAGACAGCAGTCGGAGTTCTGCTGGATCCCAGGACCCCCTGCTGAGTCTCAGTCAGACGCTGAGCCTCTGGATCAGCTATCCCGGAGCTGATGCAGACGATTCCCCGGAGAGGGGATGTCAGTGACACTCCAATGTCTCCATAACTGGTTGGAGAAGTCTCAAAGGCTACAGGCACTGGCAATGCTGGCACCGAGGCTAACACTGCTTGGGTGGTCACTGCAGTGAAAAGCCTGGAGCAAATCCCAGCAGCATGAGTGGTGGTGCCCGTGGCATTGCTCAGTCAGTGACAGCCATGGCTGAGTGCCTCGACAGCATGTCCGAGTCACTGGGGGACCTTTCCGAGGTGCTGCGGAAAAGGTCCTGGTCGTTGGTTGACATGTGCCAGTCTCAGGTGGACCTGGCTGGGGTGCTGTGGAGAAGGTCCCAGTCTCCGGTGGGTATTGCTGAGGTGTTCCAGAGCATGGCTCAGTTGCTGAGGACTGTGTCTCAGATGCAGATGGACACTGGCGAGACATTGCAGAGCAGGGCCAACTCGTCGAGGGCATTGACACCATTGGCGCAGACATTGGGGAGCCAGATGATACGGGGTATCCAGAGCTCAATCTAGCTGCCCCTCTATCCCGAGGTGACCCCCAGGACCCTACGGGCACTGATTGGTAAGAGGGAGACCGACTCGGAGTGTCCCCATGGAGTGCTGATGGTGGTCACCAGCTCTCCTGAGTCCACCCCACCTGATAATGGCAAATCCCGGGGTCAGCTTGCGGAACAGGGTGACACAATGAGGCATGGGTAACCACCAGGTCGGACGGGGCCCTCCGGCCCCAAACCCCACAGAGAGCCCCGCCAGAGGCATCAAAGGCTACAGGACGCGGTAAACAGCAAGTTGCATCCTGGGAACACACCTAGATGTAGGGTAGAGCACGGAAGACTAAGCAGATAGAGGATCACTGTGAGGGTACTGGGTGGGGAGGGAGGGTGGCACCATCGGGAGCTAGGGAAGGCTGGGATCACAACTGTACACCATTACTATCTTTACTCACGAAACATGTGAAGCCTCTGTCACGTTATTGCGCACTGTGGACCCACATGCATCCCCCTTCCCTGGTCGCCCTTGCCCTCCACCGAGCTCCCAGCTACCAGATCTGCCCACCTCATCACTCTCCTGCCTTGTGCATTGACCCGCTAACAGTGCTGACGCAGGCCCATCACCCTGGAGTGACATTACACAGACCCTGGGATGGTGGAACATGGCGATTGTGGGGCGGGGGAAGAGGGTGGGTAATGGGTGGATGAGGGGACGATCGGGTGGGGGAGGGAAGGGAGGGGGTAGTGTGAGGCATGGTGGGGATCACGGACGGTGGGGAAAGTGGCTGGGAAGGATGGAGGGGGAGAGATGGTGGATGGAGCCACGTCCTAAGAGATGTGGGCGTGGATCTCGTCCTCCAGGCCCTCCTGGTCCGACTCCTCCTCATCCTCCTCCTCGGAGGTGGCTGCATGTTCCTCTTCCCCCATCTCCAGCAGGTTGGCTGCTGCTGTCCCAGGTTGTGGAGGGCACAGCAGACCACCACAAAGCGGTTAACCCTCCTGAGGGTGTACTGCAGTGCACTACCGGAGCAGTTGAGGCAATGGAACCGCATTTTAAGCAGTCCGATGCATCGCTCAATTATACCAAAGTGGCCAAATGAGCTTAGTTTTTTCGGGTCTCTGCATCAGTCACCAGCCTCCGTACTGGCGTCATTGGCCAGGTCCTAAGCTGGTACCTACGCCTCCAGGCCTGCAGCAGCACCACGAGGGCAGCTTAAGCGGGGTCCAGGATATCATCCATGATGTAATATCTGTAAGAAATCAGCTGTGACTTCCACCGGCTCCCTTTGGTTCCCCCAGCATCCCCTGCCATCCCTCAGGGTGGTACCCCACAGGCCCTGCCGCATCTTTGGGTTGTTGGAGAATGTGCAAACTCACACGGACAGTGACTCGGGGCCACGATCGAGGCCAGGTCCTCAGCGCTGTGAGGCAGCAGTGCTAACCACTGCACCACCATGCCGCCCTTTATTTCTATTATTAACCTAAACAACAGGAGAAAGTGAGTCTGCAAACCTGGTGAAAACTGTGGTGATTACTAATAATTCTGAGGGAAAGTGCAACATGCTGTTTTTGTTGCAGTGTTATCATGACCATAGGTTAACAAAAGGTTTGTTTTCCCCTATTTACTTAATAAATTACATTGCAGTCTCTTTCAGATGGCTGGTGACTTGGAGGATCTTGAATTAGTATTTAATAAAACTGACTCTTCAAAGGCTTTTGGTTCGGGGTCATGCTCTGCCCTCATCAAACTGTTGCCAGGCAACAAAGACCTCCTGGTATCTCATGACACCTGGACCAACTATCAGACAATGCTGCGAATCATCAAGAAATACAAGCTGTCCTTTAAATTCACCCCGGGAGGTAAGCATGCAAGTTTGATCTTTTGTAAAATTGTTAAATTACTTCTGCGGGGCTTTCATTTCTCAATGCACAGCCTCCCTGAACTTTAAAACGTAATTCACACGAAAATAACAGAGATCAAATCATAAATTTCATGACAGGTAATGTTTAGGCTGATTTGGATTTAGGTTTTTTTTTAAAAAATAATTTTTATTGAAAGAATTTTTTACATGAAGATATTTACCCCAACTAACTATAAAATATTACAAAATATTCCCTCTTAACAAATATCCCCCCCCCGCCCGACCTCGCGCGCACGTTGTCCCTCCCCCCCTCCCCCTCCCCCAAAAACAAACAAAGCAACAATCAACCTCAAACATGAACTGCGAGCAAATTTGCCCGCATTTCAACCGTAAATAACCCACCACAACCGTTGTTGCCACCCCCCCCCCCCTCCCCCCCCCCCCCCTCCCCTCCCCCCCGGGTTGCTGCTGCTGCGACCTCTGTACCCTATCTCTGAGCCAAAAAGTCGAGGAAAGGCTGCCACCGCCTGAAGAACCCTTGTACCGACCCTCTCAGGGCGAATTTGACCCTTTCCAACTGAATAAAGCTTGCCATGTCATTAATCCAAGTTTCCACGCTTGGAGGCCTCACGTCCTTCCACTGTATTAGTATCCTTCTTCGAGCAACTAGGGACGCAAAGGCCAGTACTCCGGCCTCTCTCGCCTCCTGTACCCCCGGCTCCACCCCAACCCCAAAGATCGCAAGTCCCCATCCTGGTTTGACCCTGGATCCCACCACCCTCGACACCGTCCTTGCCACCCCCTTCCAGAACTCCTCCAGTGCCGGACATGCCCAAAACATATGGACATGGTTCGCTGGACTTCCTGACACATCTGTCCTCACCCCCAAAGAACCGACTCATCCTTGTCCCCGTCATATGGGCTCTATGTAGCACCTTAAATTGAATGAGGCTAAGCCTCGCACACGAGGAGGAAGAATTAACCCTCTCCAGGGCATCAGCCCATGTCCCATCCTCTATCTGTTCTCCCAGCTCCCCCTCCCACTTGGCTTTCAGCTCCTCTACTGATGCCTCCTCCGCCTCCTGCATTACTTTGTAGATGTCCGATATCCTCCCCCCTCCGACCCAGACCCCCGAGAGCACCCTATCACTCGCCCCCCTACTGGGGAGCAAGGGAAACCCTTCCACCTGGCGTCTAGCAAATGTCTTCACCTGCAAATGTCTAAACATGTTTCCCGGGGGGAGCCCGAATTTCTCCTCCAGCTCTCTCAGGCTCGCAAACCTCCCATCTACAAACAGATCCTTCAGCTGCCTGATGCCCACCCTGTGCCAGCTCTGAAATCCCCCGTCCATGTTCCCCGGGATGAATCTATGGTTCCCTCTTAACGGTGCCTCCATCAGACCTCCCACTTCCCCCCTGTGTCGCCTCCACTGCCCCCAGATCTTGAGGGTGGCCGCCACCACCGGGCTCGTGGTGTACCTCGTGGGAGGGAGCGGCCATGGCGCCGTTACTAGGGCCCCTAGGCTTATGTTGCCACAGGACGCCCTCTCCATTCGTTTCCAAGCTGCCCCCTCCCCTTCCATCATCCACTTGCGCACCATCGATACATGTGCCGCCCAGTAATACCCCGAAAGATTGGGTAATGCCAGCCCTCCACTATCCCTACTCCGCTCCAAGAAGACCCTCCTCACCCTTGGGGTGCCGTGCGTCCACACGTAGCTCATGATGCTACTCGTCACCTTTTTGAAGAAGGCCCTAGGGAGGAAGATGGGCAAGCACTGAAATAAAAACAAAAACCTCGGGAGGACCGTCATTTTAACGGACTGCACTCTGCCCGCCAGCGACAGCGGCACCATGTCCCACCTTTTAAATTCCTCCTCCATCTGTTCCACCAGCCTGGAGAAGTTCAGCTTGTGGAGAGTCCCCCAGTTCCTTGCCACCTGCACCCCTAAATATCTAAAACTCTTTCCTGCTCTCTTAAACGGGAGTCTCCCGATTCCCTCTTCCTGGTCCCCTGGGTGTATCACAAATACCTCACTCTTGCCCAAGTTTAGCTTGTACCCCGAAAAGTCCCCAAATTCTGCTAGCAGTTCCATCACCTCCGGCATTCCCCCTTCTTGGTCTGCCACGTATAGCAGCAGGTCGTCCGCGTATAGCGATACCCGGTGCTCCTCCCCGCCCCTTGTCAGCCCTCTCCACCCCCCTGAGCCCCTCAGTGCCATCGCCAACGGTTCAATTGCCAGTGCGAAGAGCAGGGGGGACAAGGGGCACCCCTGTCTGGTCCCCCGGTGGAGCCCAAAATACTCCGACCTCCTACCATTCGTCACTACACTTGCCTTCGGGGCCGAATAGAGCAGCTTCACCCATTTAATAAATCCCTCCCGAAATCCAAACCGTTCCAGCGTCTCCCACAGGTACTTCCACTCCACCCTATCAAATGCTTTCTCCGCGTCCAATGCCACCACTATCTCCGCCTCACCCTCCACTGCCGGCATCATGATGACGTTTAGCAGTCTCCGCACGTTCGTATTAAGCTGCCGCCCTTTCACAAAACCCGTCTGGTCCTCGTGTATCACCCCTGGCACACAATCCTCTATCCTGGTAGCCAGGATCTTTGCCAGCAACTTGGCGTCCACATTCAGGAGCGAGATAGGCCTATATGACCCACACTGCACGGGGTCCTTGTCCCGCTTCAAGATCAGAGAGATCAGTGCCTGCGACATTGTCGGGGGCAGAGCCCCCCCCTCCCATGCCTCGTTGAAGGCTCGTACCAGCACAGGGCCTACCAAATCCGCATATTTTTTGTAAAATTCCACCGGGAACCCGTCTGGCCCCGGCGCCTTCCCCGTCTGCATATGCCCAATCCCCTTGACTAGCTCCTCTAACCCTATCGGCGCCCCCAGCCCCTCTACCAGCTCCTCTTGGACCTTGGGGAACCTCAATTTGTTCAAGAAGCCCTCCATCCCCCCTCCCCTCGTCGGCGGCTCTGACCGATACAGCTCCTTATAGAAGTCTCTGAAGACCCCATTTACTTCTGGCCCCTTCTGCACTACGTTCCCACCCCTCTCCCTCACTCCCCCAATTTCTCTAGCCGCATCCCGCTTGCGGAGCTGATGCGCCAACATCCTACTCGCCTTCTCCCCATATTCATAAATCGCGCCCTGCGCCCTTCTCCACTGTGTCTCTGCCTTTCTGGTGGTCAACAGGTCGAACTTAGCCTGCAAACTGCGCCGTTCCCCCAACAGCCCCTCCTCTGGTGCCTCCGCATATCTCCTATCCACGTCCAAAAGCTCCCCCACCAGCCTCTCCCTCTCCTGTCACTCCCTCCTTTCCCTATGTGCCCGTATGGAGATCAGCTCCCCCCGGATCACCGCCTTCAGGGCCTCCCAGACCATCCCCACCTGCACCTCCCCCGTGTCATTAGTGTCCAGATATCTTTCAATGCTCTTCCGGACCCTCTTACACACCTCCTCATCCGCCAGCAACCCCACATCCAGGCGCCACAGCGGACGCTGGTCTCGCGCCTCCCCCATTTCCAAATCTACCCAGTGTGGCGCATGGTCTGAGACCGCTATGGCCGAGTACTCCACTTCCCATACTTTCGGGATCAGTCCCCTGCTCAATACAAAAAAGTCAATTCTAGAATAGACTCTGTGGACATGGGAGAAAAAGGAATACTCCCTCGCCCTCGGCCTCCCAAACCTCCAGGGATCTACCCCTCCCATCTGCTCCATAAACCCCTTTAACACTTCTGCCGCTGCCGGCCTCCGACTCGTCCTTGAACTCGATCTGTCCAGCACGGGGTCCAGCACTGTGTTGAAGTCCCCCCCCCATGATCAGGCCCCCTGCCTCCAGGTCCGGAATGAGGCCCAGTAGGCGCCTCATGAAGCCAGCGTCGTCCCAATTCGGGGCATACACATTAACCATCACCACTTTCTCCCCCTGTAGCCTACCCTTCACCATGACATATCTACCCTCTTTATCCGCCACCACCTCCGCCGCCACGAACGACACCCTCTTCCCTACCAGGATCGCCACCCCCCGGTTCTTTGCGTCCAGTCCTGAGTGGAACACCTGTCCCACCCACCCCCTTCTCAGGCGGACCTGGTCCGCCACCTTCAAATGGGTCTCTTGTAGCATTGCTACATCCGCCTTCAGTCCCTTCAAATGCGAGATTACTCTCGTTCTCTTGACCGGCCCATTCAGCCCCCTCACATTCCAAGTGATCAGCCGGGTCGAAGGGCAGCCCGCCCCTCTCCCCTGCCGACTAGCCATATCCTGTCACCTGTTCGCCCCGAGTCAGCCCTCCCCTTCTGACCCGCTCCCCATGGCGATGGCGCCCTCCCCCCACCCCTCCGGTCCTCAGCTTCTCCTCCCTGGCCTTTTCAGCAGCAACCCGGTAGCCCTCCCCTTCCCCCCTCCCCCTCCCCCCCCCCCCCCCCCCCCCCCCCCACCCCCCTCCCCCCCCAGGCTAGGACCCTTCCTAGCCGCGATGCACCCTCCATAGTACTTCCGTAAGTCAGCTGGTTTACGCTGACCCGGCTGCCCCTGCCACAATCCGACTCCTCCCGGCATGGGGGACATCCCCCCCCTTACCACCCCTCCTTGACCCCGCTCCAGCGCGGGAAAGGGAGCCATTGCGGACCACGCCCCTTCCTCCCACCCTCCTCCCTCCTCTGCCCCGCGCGCGGGAAACCAGAGGAAAGCCCGCGCTTTCGCCCTGCCACTCCCCACCCCTCCATCTTCAGTTCCACCCCCGTCCCCGATCCCACACCGATAAAAAAAAAAAACCCCACAAGAAACACATACCCCCGGCACTCCCCCCCCACCCCACCCCCCCAACATAACATTATAAATAACAGAAAAAAGAAAAAAACTGGTAGAGAGAAAAAAAGGGTCCAAAAATACAGCCAAGTGAAAATCCAACCAAAAGAAAGCCACGTGTCCAGCTTAAAGTACCAGAGCGGCAACGACCGCCAAGTATCCCCTGGTTCTAGTTCGAGTCCAGCTTTTCTTCCTGGACAAAGGCCCACGCCTCCTCCGGGGACTCGAAATAGTGGTGCTGGTCCTTATAGGTCACCCACAAGCGCGCTGGCTGCAGCATCCCGAATCTGATTCTCTTGGCATGCAGCACCGCCTTCGTCCGGTTGAACCGGGCCCGCCGCTTTGCCACCTCCGCACTCCAGTCCTGGTAGATCCTCACCGTCGAGTTCTCCCATTTGCTGCTCCTCTCTCTCTTGGCCCACCTCAGCACCCTCTCCCGGTCACTGAATCGCTGGAACCGAACCAGCACCGCCCTCGGGGGTTCGTTTGCTCTTGGCTTCCTGGCCATTACTCTGTAGGCCTCCTCCAGTTCCAGGGGCGAAGGGACGGCCCCTGCCCCCATCAGTGAGCCCAGCATTTCTGCCACATACCTCGGGAGGTCCGACCCCTCCAGCCCTTCTGCCAGGCCCAGGATCCTCAGGTTTTTCCGCCTCATGCGGGTATCCATCTCCTCCAGTCGGTTTTGCCATTTCAGGTGGAGTGCCTCGTGCACCTCCACCTTTCCCACGAGGACCGTGGCCTCCTCCTCCCTCACAGCCATCTCCTGCTGCAGCTCCCGAATTGACGCCTCTTGGGTCGCCTGGGCTCCCATCAGCCTGGTGGTCGTCGCGTTCATCGACTCCAGCAGCTCCACTTTCAGCTCCGTGAAGAAGCGCAGGAGAACGGCCTGCTGCTCCTCCGCCCATTTCCTCCAGTCCTCGGGTGCGCCGCCGGCCGCCATTTTGGGTTTCTTCCCCCGCTTTTTTCGGGGAGCTGCTGCCGCTTTGTTTTCTGCCCCACTTCGGGTGACGACCATAAGTTTGCAGGGTTCTCCTCTGGGAACCTTCCCCCACCGGGAATCGTCGTTCCAGCGCCGTTAGGGGCCCTCCAATCGGCCCGAAAACACCTTCCTCGCAGGAGCAGCCAAACGTGCGACTTAGCTGGTCATAGCCGCAACCGGGAGTCATTTGGATTTAGGTTTGTATTGAAACGCGGAATCCATGAGTGTAGCCGAGGTATCCCAGAAGAAGTGAGTTACAGAATGGTCTTGTTCCAACAGTAAAATAACCACAAGTCTGCTGACATTGTAAGCTTCTTTTATACTTTTGTCAGATCTCAGGGGTCCACCAAGGCAATTTCTCACCATATGCCTTTAACATTGGAACTTGTGCTCAATTCAGCCTATACTTCTTGATTAAACATTTCCATTCTCTGCTGGTTATAAGGTTTTGAGAAGTATCAACAATCATGGATTCAGTTGCTACTGATCTTTAGCATAACTTTGTGTATTAACGATTAATCTCTCAGAAAAATCTGAAGGATAGCTGGTGTGGAAATGAAAATTGTCTTTAGAGAGTAGGGGTGGTGCTAATGAATGTGAAGCAGGGCACTGGTGTTCCAGATTTTCTTTCTTCCTTTAAAAACTGATTACGACTTGTGAATAAAACATTTCATTGTAAGTAGCCCTATATCGGGACTCCTGGTGGCAATATGCAGAAGAGCAGTCGCACACGAGGTGGCTCCCACCAGTGAACTTTGATTTAAGCCCTTTTGTCCGATTTGTGGAGGAGATTTGGGTTGGAATTTGATGGGTTAAGAATCCCACGTTAAAGGAATGGCCAAGAAATGCAAGACTAGGCAGCAGCAAAATAAGGAATCGTTGTTGAACTTGGAGGCTTCAAGAGAGTAGCGGAGACACCTGCAGCATCACTGGCCACTCAACTAACCACTGAGATGTTTACAGGCATCGTGATCGGGGAACTTCAGAAACTACGGCGGGAGGTCTCTGAGGACCACGAGAGAGCAATTGAGAGGGCGATTCCCTCTATTCGAGCGGCCTTGGCAAAATGGATCAAGTGGTAAATTCGCAGGGCATGGAGTTAAAAGAGGTGGAGAAGGCTCTTTCAAGGCAAAGTGACCAGATCACCTCCCTGGAAGTATAGATGGCGCGGGTGGCCGATGACAACAAGGCATTACGGACCAAGGTGGATGATTTAGAAAGTTGGTCAACAAGACAGAACTTGAGGGTTCTTCGGCTGTTGGAGGGCTTGGAGGGTCCAAATCTGACAAAGTTTATGTCGGGAGATGATGGGGGAGGGGGAGATGGTGGGGAAGGGGAAATGGGGAAATGATTCCTGAGTTGAATCGCGGCAACAGGTCATTGAGGCAGAAACCCTGTGCTGGTGAGCCACCAGGTGCGATCATCGAGCATTTCACAGTTTTCAAGATAAAGAATGAGTTCTGCAGTGGTAAAAGATTATCGAGACTCCAGATGGGAGGGCCACGTTGTGAGAATCTATCATGATGTTGGAGCGGAGCTGACCAAGAGATGTGCAGCATTCAACAAGGCCAAGGCTGCGTTGTATCGGAACAATGTTTGATTTGCCGTGGTTTACCTTGGGTGCCTCCGAGTGACTTATGAATTGGAAGATTATTACTTTGAGACTCCGGAGGAGGCTGAGGCATTTGTGCAGAAACCATGGACTGGGATTGAGATAGTTGTGAATTATTTTGGTTGGGTGTTCATTGGGCATTTTGGTGCTGTGTGCTTGGATTGTTACTGTGGGTTTTGTGGGATGGGTGTTGCTGTTCTTGTTTCTTTTTTCCTGGATCGGTTTCTTCCAACACCATGCCAGAGATATTTAATGTTGATCTAGAGCCATGTCCACTGGTGGCCATTTTTGGGGTGTTAGACTCGCCACTGCTGCAGATTGGGTTGAAGGCTGATATCCTAGCCTTTGCCTCGTTAATAGTTTGGAGACAAGTTTTGCTTAGGTGGAGGTCTCTTACTCCGCCCAGTGCCTCGGCTTGGTTGCGTGACCTATGTTGATCCTGCATTTAGAGAAGGTTAAGTATGTAATAATAATAGCTTATTGTCACAAGTAGGCTTCAATTAAGTTACTGCAAAAAGCCCCTAGTCGCCACATTCCTGCGCCTGTTCGGGGAGGCCAGTACGGGAATTAAACCCGCGATGCTGGTATTGCTCTGCAGTACAAGCCAGCTGTTTAGCCCACTGTGCTAAACCAGCCCCTGTATATCATTAGGGGGTCGATAGAATGGCACTACCTAAGGTGGCAGCCATTTATTCCCTTTTTTAATGAGTTAGTCACCGTCAGTTGTTAAGGGGTTTAGTTTGATGTTAAGTGGGTAAATTAGCTTGTGCTTGTGATTGTTGTGTTTTTGACATTGTGTCTTGAATTAATTGGTTTATATTATTTTGTTTATAGTGCAAAATTCTCAATGAACAGATTTTTAAACAAAATAATTTTGGGGAGATGAAAATGAACTAGAATCTAAAACATTAATTTACAGTAACAAAATACAATTTCCATGTTGAGAACTATATTCTCCTTTGTGAATTGGTAAAGAGGTTGCAGTTTGTTATTGGTGAGTGAAGAAAATGCTTTACTCTGCACCTGCTTAGGGAGAACTTGGTGCTATTGCTGTATGCATAAAATCGTACCTACCATTCTGGAAACAGCTGCTGATGTCAACAAACTATCCAGGTAGGTGGAATTGTGGGTTGGATGAACCAACTGTTCAGCACTGATACCCAAAGGCAGAGATCATTGGCTTTGACCTTCCTCAAAGTTGGCGGACAGCACTCAAATCGAATCTGCACAGGGCATGTATCATGTGCCCACTTATTCCAAAAAATGAGAGACGACCTGAAGTGCAACTAAAGCCATAGGTCCCAAACAATGGAACAGCTGCCCACCAAGATTTATTGCTGGAGGCACCCCATTTCTCCACTTGGCATCTCTGGAGGCTTTCGAATGGATAGCCAAACTTGACATCTCATTATCAACATTTCCCCACATACAAAAATAAGTATTTGGCACTCCTGTTGCCTGAAGCCTATTCTGTGCCCCAGCTTGCAACTTTGCATAAAGTTTTTTAAAAAGAAATTACCTTTGTAAATGCATCAATTGGAAAATTCCAAAAATATGAATGTTGAAATGGGTGTGTTTAAAATCTGTCTGCAATTGTACCTGTTTTCCCACTGGCACATAGCTTTTTGAAAGAAGAAAGATTAGAGTAATGAACTTCTGGATTATAATATGCTTTTTTGTTTGCTTAGGGGACTCCCCAATACCAGGAGAGGAGCAGGCGTTTTCATCTTATCCCGGGACTCTATTTTCTGGTGATGATTTCTACATCATGAGCAGTAGATTGGTAAGCAATGTCTTTTTTCTATTACATCTCTATTTTCTCAGTTCTTTAATGAACCTTAAATGCCACTTCCAAGCAGATCATCTGTGGCATTACTCATGGTAAGGCATAGGATAGAGTGTTTGATGAATTGTGTTTGGTGAGCATAACATTAATCACCCCTCTCGGGTCCAAAACAACCTGAGATGACGAGCCTTTCTATCGCAGATCTCCTTACCACTCATTCCTATGCCTGTATACTCACCATATTTGTTTGTATTTTACTCTTTCTTTCTCCCTCCTTCCCACCTTGCCCATACGTCTCATTGAGGGGGCACAGTAAGGTCGCTGAATTGAGTTTATAGTGACTACTGGACTCCTGAGCACCAGCACATTCACCTGCTTGTTATAAACATTATAAATTGTGTTCATATATTGCTTTTGATGTAATAATGTGCCCCAAAACACTTCACAAGAGCACAACCAAACCACAATTGCCACTGAGCCAAGGAAGGAGATTTTAGGAAAAGAGGCTGAAAGCTTGGCCAAGAAGGTATGTTGAGAGGTGTATCTCATAAACGGGAATGGGACGTTGCGGCGTGGCCGATTCGGCGGAGGAATTTTTCGGCGGAGGGACGTTTCGGCATCAAATTACCGAATACGATTGATGTGAGGGGTTGATTCATGTCTATAATCGTTCAAATGAGCTATTCTAATTGGCAAATTGTCCAATTATAAGCTTCAGTGCAGCTTCCTTCAGTGATTTCCTTCAGTGCAGCTTCTCTCTCTCTCTTCTAGTCGTAATAGTTCTAATTGCCAAATAGTCCAATTAGCTCTCTCTCGTTCAAATGAGCTATTCCAATTGCCAAATAGTCCAATTATAAGCTTCAGTGCAGCTTCCTTCAGTGATTTCCTTCAGTGTACCCTTTTATTCCAAATGGAAGCGAATGTTTTATCAAAACGTGGAAGAAACAAAGTGATACACGGTGGATACCTTTTTATTTTTGATGCAATGAGCAAAGGTGATCCTGAATTAAAGTTTTGGCGATGTGAACAGAAAGATCGATGTAAAGTGAGATTGCATATGAAGGATGGAAAAGTTATTCGCCAGTTGAATGAACACACCCATGAAGCTTCTGCCCCAAAAATAGAGGTTGAAAAGATAAAAACAACTGTTAAACAAAGAAGTGTTGAAACTCTCGAGTCACCAACCGTTGTGGTAAATGAATGTTTGGCTGGCGCTTCTCAAGCTAGTTTAGCCTTAGCTCCAGACTTGCCTGCAATGCGAAAACTTATAGCTAGGAATCGAAAATTATTAAACAAGGCACCAGCTAATCCAACTGATTTGGAGCATTTAGTTATACCTGAGTCCTATACAGTATATGTTCCCCAACTGGGTGTGGAAGAGAAATTCTTATTGGGAGACACTGGAGAAAGCAATAATAGGATATTAGTATTTGGTAGAATAAGCTGGCTGCAACATTTAATCTACTCAGAAATTTGGTTTGCTGACAGGACTTTCACTATTGCGCCTAGTCTTTTTCATCAGGTGTATGTTATATCGGCTAAGAAGCGTGATGGAGTTAATCCTATAGTTTATGCTCTGCTTCCTAACAAACAAAGAGTAACTTATTTTCGTTTATTTGAGTTACTTAAAACCATCGAACCTAATTTGAGACCGACTTCTATAAT
The DNA here is from genome assembly GCF_902713615.1 of Scyliorhinus canicula. Taxonomy (NCBI): domain Eukaryota; kingdom Metazoa; phylum Chordata; class Chondrichthyes; order Carcharhiniformes; family Scyliorhinidae; genus Scyliorhinus; species Scyliorhinus canicula. The sequence goes on from NC_052146.1 coordinate 50,184,367, forward strand.
TTGTGACTTTGAACAAGCTGCGATTCATGCTCTGCAAGATGCATTTCCCACCGTTCGCATTAAGGGATGCTTTTTCCATCTAGCCCAAAACATGCACAGACATCTTATTTCATGGGGTTTATCTAATCGCTATAAAACCAATTCTGACTTTGCGTTATGGGCTAAAATGATTATAGCACTCGCCTTCGTTCCATTAGAAAAGATGGATGAATACATGGATACATTAGCAGCAGTTCTTCCTGATGAACTAATAGTCTTGTTCCATTGGTTTGAGGATACTTATATTGGACGACTGAATAGGCGGCGAAATGCAAGGATGACCCCTCTTTTCGTTCCCGAGATATGGAACCTTTATGAGCGAACTCTAAATAATGAAGATCGCACCAACAATCACGCCGAAGCTGCCAATCGACGTTTGCAACATGAGCTAGGAATGCATCATCCTTCAATCTGGAAATTTATTGATGCCTTACAGAAAGTTCAGAAAGGACGTGATGCATTTCTCGATAAGTTGACAGCTGGATATCCGCCCCCCAAAAAGCTAAAAAAATATAGAGATGCTGATGCACGAATCAAAAAAGTCATATTGGAAGTTGAATCATTAGACCCTATTGAATTCCTGAGGGGTATTGCTCATAATTACGAAATGAAGAAGTAATTTCTAAGATTAAATAGCTTTACTAGGTTTTTTAGTTAATTGTTTTTTATAATACAGTTTTAGCAAAATTTTAAAGACAGTTTAAATATTTTAAATATAGAGATGCTGATGACGTCGAAATGCCCTGACGCCTAAACGGCTGCGCCGAATAGTCCAATTATTTCCCAGACGCTGAATCGGCCACGCCGAATCAGCTACGCCAAATGGGCTACGCCGAAACGTACCAAACCCCTCATAAACAGTGAAGAGGTGTAGGAAGGGATTCCCAAAGTTTAGTGCCTTGATCAACAGCTGAATGCATTGGCTGTACACGGAGGAATAAAGGAAGTGAGGGATGCACATGCCGAAGGAGTTAGATGAATGCAGCCTTCTCACACAGGATTGCAGGAGGTCACAGAAGTAGGGAGGGACTTGAACAGGAGACTGAAAGTTTTTAAAATCCATGAGTTGGTGGATCAGGATTCACTGCAGGCCGGCGAGTACAAGTGATGGGTGGTGAAAGTAGGCTGTCTTGTGCTGAAAAGATTGGGGGTTGGCCACCTCTGGGTCAAATAGGTGGCGGACAGCCTTGTTCAGCCTGCGATAGTGGCTGGATTAGGTGAATGATCAAGAGTGAAATCAACAGTTAGGGCAAGGGTTTTAGTGCAGGGGGCTGACGCCAATGGCCTTAGTCTTTGTTTATCATAGAAAAATAACGAGCAGTCTGACAACTAAATCAATGGAGAGATTCAAGAGTTGGTGATGAGGTGAGTCTGTGTGTTGTCAGTATATATGTTCAGACAACCCTCATGTCATCAGATGATGTTGCTGAAGGGTAGAATGTGGGTGAGAAATAAAAGGAGACCCAGAATAAATCCTTAGGGAACTCTAGAGGCAATGGGGACAAGAAGAGATTCTGTGGTGACAGTTCGCTATGTGAAAGTGAAATGAAGCACGGGTTGTCCCACTTAGTTGGGCAAGGGAGGAGGAGCCCCTGAGAACTGTACAGTTTACATCAGAGGCTGAGGCACCTGCATGTTTTTTATTACAGTTTGATTGTTTCGTTATTCCTGTGACCTTGGATTGGATTGGATTTGTTTATTGTCACATGTACCGAGGTACAGTGAAAAGTATTTTTCTGCAAGCAGCTCAACAGACCATTCAGTACATGGAAGAAAAGGGAAGTTAAGTTACAAATGGATCTGTTGGGGAGAGCTTGCAGAGAGTCACCTCGCTCCGGCGCCATCTTGAATGCAAGGAAATACTTGAGGAGGTAACAAGCTTGGAAAGTTTTACAGTTAGGTTGGGGGGGGGGGGGGGGGAGAAATCTAGGATACTCTGTAGATTGGATTGGATTGGATTGGATTGGATTAGCTCATTGGGCGGGGGGGAGCGTTGCTACTTATGCATGTTGTTTGGAACAAGGTTTGATTTTCTTTACATGTGTGAAGGGAGGTAGAATTCTCATGGCAGCTGATTCTGAAAGTATGTGACTTAGTGCAGCTTTTAGTAAAAATGTAAGTGGAGAGAAAGGTATCCAAGATTACCAACAAAGAGAGTAGCAATAGCTAATTAAGGGGAAAAAGAAAATCAATAAGGAAGGGAGAAAGTGACATTCTTCATCACATCGATAACCACCACAATTTGAAAATTGAAGTGCTGAAAGATTAATATGATGCATTATTGAAAATTATATTGCTTTCATTTTTCCTGTTAGGTTGCCTTAGAAACCACAATTGGGAACAATAATGCGCAGTTGTGGAAGTTTGTGCAGCCTGTTGGTGCTGTGATGGAGTGGATAAGGAATTTAGTAGCTAATCGACTGGCTGACAGTGGTGCGGAATGGGCTGGAATTTTTAAGAATTACAACAGCGGCACGTAAGATCTGTCAATTTAATTGTCTTGTATTGTACCACACAGCTTTTTAAAAAAATCATTTCTGGGGTGTGGGTGAGTTGGCACAGTTAGCATTTATTGACCATTTCTATCATGGGAGGGATTTTAATGCCCCGCACCGCATTTTACATAGCGGTAATTTTCATAACGAGCCTTTTCATCACAAGACAGCCTACTTTCACCGCCCACCACTTGTATTCACAGATCAGTAATTTTCCTCCTTTTTAATCACATTCAGGATCCAGTTTTAAATACAAGCTGATGTTTCTCCTTATCCTCAAATGAAATTACTCAGCCCCGAAAATCTTGCATCTCTCTCTTTTTGACATGTATCAAAATGCTTAGTGGCATCAGAACAATTAAAACTGTGTAAAACAAATTTTGTATTTCCCTAACAAGATTTCTACATGTGAAAGTTTAGTTCAGAGTTACTTGCTTTTGAATGACTTTCTCATTACATTCTTGCTACTTAATTGATTTCCATAACTTCAAGTCTCAGGAAGGACTCATTAAGTGGAAAGGGTGACTAATTAAGGGCCCTGTCCAATGCCAAGGACTTGGTAAATGGGAGAATCGTGGACTTTTGTCTCGTGTGATTGAGTTTAAGTACATCCCAAGTATATGTTAAGTTCTATTTAATAATCTTTATTTTTATGTAACAATATCCAAATACATGTAAAATGCAAACAGCAATCAGGGGTATTTTAGACTTGGAACCAATTAAATTGAATTCAGTCATCAGAAAGCAAATATCACAATTGGATTCAGCAAAGCATCTGTGGTGTCAATGATACATCAATTCTGAGGAAGATAAAGCTTGGCAAATGCATCTTGGGTTTTTTGAACAAAGTATATTTACAGTTATGTACACAGAATAAAATATATATATATAGAAGAGAGGAAAACACACACAAAAAAACTGATAGGGTATAATGCACTAGCTCAACAACAGCAACTCTGTACAATTGGCAATATTGTTTTTTAGCACATAAGTAGGCACCTGTTTGTGTGGGGGGGAACTGGGGAGGTACATATACATTTGGGTGCCGGAGAAACAATTACATTGGTTATGTCCAGAGAGGGCAATATGAGAATGGATCTGATGTTGGTGTTGTTACTTGCTTCTCCCGGACGGTTTTCGCTGCAGTTGTCGTCTCGCATTCACCTCTGCTGCAGCCGTTCGTCCCGTCTTTCGCCTGGATTTTCCTTGTTCTCTGTTCCTGTAGATGCCAAGTTTGTTATCATTTCCTGTGCGCTTCTTCCGGTTATCATTCCCTTGCCCCCCCCTCCCACCTCTCTGGTTCCCCTCTATTGTTCCCTGTCTCCTCCCTCTTCTTCCTCCCTCCCCCCTTCTGCCCCCTTCCCCCCCCTTCTTTCTTTTCTCTTAGGTTTAGCTTTGAGTGGTGCTGCTGACGGCCAGCCGAACAGGATACTGCGGCGGGCGATCAGGAAGGCAAAGGCAAGGGCGTCCGCCCTCTTCCCCAGGAATAGATCTGGCTGGTCTGATACCCCGAAGACCACCACTTTTGGGCATGGCTCCAGCCTCATCCCCTACCGCTTTGGACATTGCCTCAAAGAAGGCTGTCCAGTATCCCGCAAGTCTGGGGCAAGACCAGAACATGTTGGCGTGGTTGGCCAGGCCTCCTTGGCACCGTTCACATCTTTCCTCCACCTGCGGGAAGAACCTAGTCATACGAGTTCTTGTTAAGTGGGCTCTATGTACCACGTTTAGTTGCGTCAGGCTGAGCCTTGTGCACGTGGAATTGGAGTTGACCCTATGCAGTGCTTTGCTCCAGAGTGCCCACCCTGTTTCAATCCCCAGGTCTCCCTCCCATTTCTTTCTTTTTGCGTCCAGTACGGTGTCGGCCCTTTCTACCGGTCGGTCATACATGCCGCTACAGTTCCCTGTATCTAGGATGCTTGCGTCCAGTAACTCTTCCAGTAATGTCTGTCATGGCGGTTGTGAGTACATCCTTGTCTCCTTTTGTAGGAAGTTTTTGAGTTGCAGGTATCTTAGCTCGTTTCCCCTGCTGGAATTTCTGTCAGTTCGCCCAGTGTTGCGATCCTGCCGTCCGTATATAGGTTCCTGACTGTCAGTGTCCCTCCATCCTGTCCCCACTTTTAAAGGTGGAGTCAGTCAGCGCTGGTGTGAACCTATGGTTGTTGCAGATGGGAGCTTTGTCCGACATTTTGGTCAGGCCAAATTGCTGCCGTAGCTGGTTCCAGGACTGGAGGGTGGTTATCACCACCCGGCTGCTGGAGTGTTTTTTGGGTGGGGATGGGAGTGCTGCCCCCCCCATTCGAACGCCATGATTAATTTGTCTAGTTCTTTGAAAAAGGTCTTGGGGTTGTGGATCGGGATAGATCTAAGGAGGAAGAGGTATCTGGGCAGTACATTTATTTTGATCGTCTGGACTCTCCCCACGAGGGAGAGTGGGAGTGTATTCTAACTTTGCAGGTCCTTTTTTTACTTCCTCTGTCAGACTGGTGAGGTTCCATTTGCAGTCATGGGCTATTTGGATCCCCAGGTAGCGGAATTTGTGTCAGGCTTGTTTAAACGACAGTCCGTTAGTGCTGCCCCCCATACTTGTGGGTGTACCAGGAAGATCTCGCTTTTGCTCATGTTGAGTTTGTAGCCCGAGAAGGCGCCAAACTCTTTCAGGAGCGCGATGATTCCGTCCATGCTGCTTTGTGGGTCTGAAATGTAGAGCAGCAGGTCATCAGCATACAGTGAAACTCTGTGCTCTCTGCCACCTCTTAGGATCCCTCTCCAGTTTTTTGCTGCTCTGAGCGCGATTGCTAATGGCTTGATTGCTAGAGCGAAGAGCAGCGGGGACAGTGGGCATCCTTGTCGGTGCCCCTGTGCAGCTGGAAGCATCGGGAGTTGGTGTTGTTGGTCCGTACGCTCGCCATGGGAGCGTTGTATAGGAGCTTTACCAAGAAGTGAACCCTGTTCCAAGCCCAAACCGGTCCAGTACCTCGATGAGGTATTTCCATTCAACCCTGTTGAAGGCCTTTTCTGCGTCTAGGGAGACGATCAACTCTGGCATTCTCTCCCCGGATGGGGTCATTATCACTTTCAGCAGGCGCTTCATGTTCGAGGTTAACTGTCTACCTTTGACGAAGCCCGGCTGATCTTCTGCGACCACTTCTGGTACGCAGTCTTCTAGCCTTTTGGCTAGGATTTTGGCCAGTATTTTGACATCTGCGTTCAGCAGTGAGATGGGTCTGTATGACCCACATTCTGTTGGGTCTTTATCTTTCTTAGGTATCAGCGAGATTGAGGCCTGTGCTAGCGTGGGTGGCAGTGTGCCCCTCGCTAGCGAGTCTGTGAACATCTCCCGCAGGTGCGGGACCAGCGCTGTCACAAATGTTTTGTAGAAGTTCGCCGGGAACCCGTCAGGTCCCGGTGCCTTCCCCGTCTGCATGGAGCTAATGCTGTCCATGATCTCTCCCAGTGCTACTGGTGCTTCCAGGTCCCGTTTTCTGCCCTCCCCCACGACTGGTATGTCCAGTCCATCAAAGAACCGTTTGATCCCGGACTCCCCCATTGGGGGCTCTGAGGTGTACAAGGCCTTGAAGGTTTTGTTAGTCTTCTCTGGTTCTGTATCTAATGTGCCTCTGGCATCCCTGATTTGTGCAATTCTCTGGTGGCTGCCTGCTTTCTCAGCTGATGTACCAACAGGCTTTGTCTCCATGTTCGTATCGGGTCCCACGTGCCTGGCGGAGTTGAAGCACTGCTTTCCCGGTGGAGAGCAGATCAAAGTTCCTTTGTAACTCTTTCCTCTCCGCCAGGAGCTCTACGGTCGGGGCCTTGGAGTATTTACAGTCTACCTCCAGTATGGGGTCGACCAGCTGCTGCCTCGCTGCCCTTTCCTCCCTATCTCTTCTCGCTTTGAAAGCGATAATTTCCCCTCTTACTACGGCCTTTAGCGCTTCCCAGAACATGGAGGGTGAGACCTCCCCGTTTTGGTTGTTCTTCTATGGCCTGCAATATCTTTTCGTTGAAGGCCTTGTCAGCTAGTAGGGCAATGTCCAACCTCCATGTGGGGCGTTGGGCCCTTCCCATCTCCAGTCTCACATCCATGTAGTGTGGAGCGTGTCATTCCCCCCTTTTTAAGCATCCTCCAAAATATGTTACAGGCTTAAAACATATCTGTAAACATATTGGATGTGATCCTCAGGCCTCATTGCACTCTCACTCGTGCGCAACGAGGCTGGTGAATAATGGGAGAGGCCAAAAACGAGAACCGCACCAGGCGCCAAACCAGACAGAACGCCATAGGTGAAATTGGGTTCTCGCAATAGCGTGGCGAGAAACCAATTATCACTACTTCAGCCCTATTTCCATACAATTAACAGGAGTGACCCCATATCCAGCGGCCTCCCCAACAAGTGGTCACACTGCCGCCGATTAGTACTCTTTCTGAAAAACGTGAACCTGACCGAAGGGCTTCTGCAGCGAGCCAAGGACATAGCTCACAGGCAAAGAGCCCACGTCGCTGGGCTTGCCACCCCAGTGCTCGGCAGGGTGGGAAACCCTCGGCTGGGGGAGGTAGGACACCCTCTGCAGGAGTGGGCCACCATGTGAAGGAGGGGAGGGGGGAAGCGCAGGGTTGGCAACCCCATTTGGCACCAGCATGCCAACCCCTGGATCATGTGTACCGTAGCCTCTGTCCATCTGCCCCACCGACCACCCATAACCCCCACCGACTGCCAAGACCTCTGGCCCTGCAGTTGAAGGCTATTGCTACTAGCGAATTGGCAATCATGGTTAAGTTAGCACTTCACACAACCCAGGTGGATTTGAGAATTCGAGTTCTTTTTGCCCTCAGTCTGGTCTCAGTAAATATGCCAAGTCGGATTGTAGGTATTTTATTTATGCATCTTGCAAGCTGACTCACTCTGCCAGAGTCTTGTTGAGTCCCCAGAGTGAGTGGGGCACAAAATAAAGACTTCGTCTCATGTACATTGATACAAAAAAATGAGGTTACACACACGACCAAATAAGGTAACTTGGCAATTGTAGGGTTTCCATAGGTTCTCTTACATTCCTTAACCTAGCCATATAAGGTAATCTTAGCAATTACTGTTCCCAATAAGCTGCCCCCACATTCCTTTTGCCTGAGGCCCCTGTGATCACCCATCCCCCTCACCATGATACTCCTGACTTAGCCTGACTACCCACCATGCTTCAGTGCCATCCCCTTTTGTTCATTTCCTCATTCCCTCCTTTTATCATTCTCTGATAACTACTGATCCACCCCCTAATATTTCCTCTTGCTGTGTCCCGTATCCGGCGTCCCCCCCTCTTAATCCTCGCCCAGGAAAATTTTACGCTGCAATGCCAGCTCTTGCTGTAATGCCTCATCGTCTGTTGAGTGTTCATGGATCCTAACCATCAAGATTCTAGGGGTGCTTATTTGCTCCAGTGCAACCTGCACTCTGCCTATCATGCATTTAATGATGGCTAGGCCTACAAGGATGCAACCGAGTGCGATGGCCAAGTACATGGCCATATTTATCATCCAGTCCGTCCAACCTCTGAACCCCCAACTTCCCCAGGAACCTGGGTCGTTCATGCCGTCTAAATGGTCCCGTATGTGGTCCATGAATTCAGTGATGTTGGTGGTTAGGTCCTAAACTCCCATGATACATTTTCCCTTTACTATGGCGCATACCCCACCTTCACGGGCCAGGAGATAGTCAAGGGCGTGTCGGTTCTGCATGGTAAACAATCGTAGTTGGGACAATTCTTTTGTTATTGCCCCAAGAGCTCCCAGTGTTTCGTTTCCCAAAATAGTGAGGCCACAGATGAAGTAGTTCCGATTGGTGACCGCCACAGAACCCCCCATGCCCCCCAGAGTCAGGATACTTAGGATTCCCCATCCTGCTGAGTGGCCCCGGTTGGGCGCTAGGACCCGGGGTTTTTTTCCATTCTCTCAGAATTCTGCTGAGACTGCCCGGTGTGTCAGTTGATGGTGTTGGGTCCACTCAGAGGGGCAGGGGACTATGGTGGAGACTAGAGTTCCGATAGCGATTTGTCAGGGAAATGGGGGTGACAAAACATTGGTCGATGTGCCATTAAAGAAGAAGTAGTATCCGTTGTCTGTGTACAAGCTAGCATCACAGCCAGTGTATCGGTTGATCAGGAATCTCCCAGTGGCCCAGTTCATCCAGCTTCTCGATGCCCATTCGGCCTCCCAGGCAATGCGGAAGGCCCTATTTCCAGCAGTTGTGTGAGAGACATTCGCCCAACCACAAAGGAGCTGGAGGCCTGCCCTCAACGGAACGCAGGTGGTGTGCCAGACGCATTGGGCTAACGTCTGGGTCACATGACACTTCCGTTCAGTACAGGTGGAGAACAGACATGCTATATCCTCTTCCACCTCTGCCACCATACATCCGTTCCCCTTTCAAACCAAACAGTTTTCGTATGACCGGGGGTCTCTGTTGGGAGAGAAGTGGTTGGGTATGTATGCCTTCCACCTTTGGAGCTTGTCATATTGTTAATGGGAATTATCCTGGGGAAGGGGAAGGAAAATTGCCTGTAGGGCTGAATCAGTGTCGTAAGGGAGAGTAACCTGCTCGGGCGGTGTCTGGGAACGCTGGCAGTGAACCACCGCTTGGGGAGTTCCCCAGAGTGGTGAAACCAAAAATAATCTGGCCACCGACGCGGGGTTGTAACAGACAACCCGTCCTTGGCCATACATGCGGTGATCGGTCTGGAGGAAGAGATTCATGGTCCCCAGGTCCCCTTCCTTTTGGGTTTAAAGTGAAGTGAATCGGCTTTCCGATAACCCACATTCCCGTCGTGCCTCCCGCTTTACCCTTTCCGTCTTATTACGATTTTCCCTTCCGCTCGTGCAATCTCCACCTATCCCCTCCTCTCGGCATGATTTTACCTTTATGGTACCAGTCTTGTTACATCCAAAATCAAATTTACATTTAGTCCAAAAACAGGGCAATGTCCATGCAGCTTTTCCTTCCAATCGTCTGAACCGATGGAGTTGTTTCATTAGTCCCTCATTATTCGTTAACCTGGTGACCTTCCATGAGCCGGTATCATGCCCCCGTGCATGAGGGCACTGGAGAACGTCACCTCTGCATTGGTGAAATGTCCTTGTAGGTTGGTCACGACGACAGGATGAAATAACGCTTTCCCTCCCCATTCCCGCCTTTTGGAGCACTTCGATCGTGACAAGGTAGAAGACGGCCCAGGCGGCCCGCATCCAAACCAACATGCTCCAAACCTGTAAGACAGTGCTGGGGAAAGGAGGCAGGTTAGTGACCAACCTTCTTGCAGTGGTGGAGGTGGACCCAAGCACTCCTCCCTTCTACTTTAGCTGCAGTGGGGGTAGTAAGGAAAACTTGAAAACTTTCCGAACCCAATTTTTCATCATGACATAACTTCCAGGCTGCACTTGAGGCGAGCTAGACAATAGGGTCGATGTCAAGTGAGCCGCTTTAACCTGACCATAGAGTTCCTTGAGAGCTTTGGTGAGGGATACGACATAAGTCATCATTTCTTCAGTCATGTGGTGAAACTGAACCAGTTTGGGGACCTTTTGGATCCAGGGGGTTTTGAGGGGCATGCCATAAAGGATCTCTGCAGGAGAGAGTCGGGCCGGCCCTGCAGGTGTAACCCGCAGCTGGAAACGGGCCACAGGGAGCAACTTAAGCCATGTTAACCCCGTTTCCACTCTCAGTTTAGCCAACTTGGTTTTGAGAGTCTGATTGTGTCTTTCAACGAGCCTGGCAGCCTGTGGCCTATATGCACAGTGCAACTGTTGGCGTATGCCCAGTTGGGAGCAGAACTCCTTGTTAATCTGACCGATAAAGTGGTGCCCGTTGTCGGAACTTAACTGAGCGGGTATTCCGCACCGGGGAATGATTTTTCTCATTAGAACCTTAACCGCAGTAGCAGCTTTGTTATCAGTAGTCGGATATGCCTCAATCCATTTGCTGAATACGTCCACAATAACCAAAACATATTTATAACATTGACATCTTTCCAACTCAATGTAATCCATTTGGAGCATTTCAAAGGGACCACTGGGCAACGGGGTTTTCCCCATCTCACAAGGGATACCCTTGCCGGTGTTATACTGCTGGCAAATCAAACACCGGTTACTTATACGCTGGGCAAGCACCTGTATTTTGGGATGCCACCAAGTGTCCAGTAGCAAGTCGCTAGTCCCCTGAGCCCCACAGTGAGTTGCAAAGTGTACACATTCGATGACCCACAACGCTAGCGTATCGGACATGCAAGTGCTGGAGTGGTCCATAAACAAGATACATGATCATATGTACAACCTAACTGTTTCCACATTTGCTTATCACCCTCAGGAGCGTCCTCCTGTAACCTTATGACATCTTGGATGGTTGGCATTGGCTTGTCAGAGGCAGACTTGTTTCTTTCAGAGCTTTTGGTCTGACTCATCATCTTAGGCACCACCACCTGCTGAGTCTGCGCGGCTGTCCGCGCCTCATGATCTGCGCGTCCGTTACCAACATCAACCGGGGTCTTACCGTTCGTATGGGCAGCGCATTTAATAACAGAACTCTGCGCGAGCAAAAGGAGGGCCTGCAGTCGGTCATTAACTAACCTTCGGTGGGATATCTCAGTCCCCGCCGAGGTGAGGAATCCCCTATTTTTCCAGAGTTGTCCGAAGTCATGGACTACCCCGAAGGCATACCTCGAGTCGGTATAAATATTCACTTGACGGTCCGTCCCGAGTACGCAAGCGCGGGTGAGGGTGAAGAATTCAGCTTTCTGGGCCGGGTAGGGGGTTTGGAAAGCTGCCGATTCTATGATCAGGTCATCCTGATCCACTATCGCATACCCTGACAGTTTTTGGCTGTTCGGGCTTACCCACGTGCTGCCATCGACTTACATGGTCATGTCAGGTTGATCAAGCAGGGTATTGGTCAAATTCTCCCGTATTGTAGTATCTTCCTGAATCAGGGTCAGACAGTTATGGCCAGGTGCCTCTTCATGATCAGGGGGACTGCTAAGAAAGCAAGCTGGGTTGATAGTGGTACAATATTTAAATCTCAGCCGAGGATTATTTAAGAGATATATTTCGTATCTATTCTGATGAGCCGTAGTGAGATGCTGAGTCTGCAGCTGCCCCAACAGTGCAGTGACCAAGTGGGAGCTGTGCACGGTAATGTCTTGTTGGAGTGTTATATTGGCGGCGGCCTGTAAACTGTTGTATATGGCTGTCAGAATCTGGGTGCAAACAGGGTGACCCAGCGCCACCGGATCAAGTTTGGAAGAGTAGTATGCCACCGGTCGGTGCTTATCTCCACGTTGCTGGGTTAGTACCGCCGTTGAGCACCTCTCCAAAATAGTTCAGTACAACTGGAACGGTCGGTCATATAAGGGCCTGCCCAGGGCTGGGGCTTGTAATAAGGCCCGCTTTAAGAGACGGAAGGCTTCGAGGACCTCGGTGGTGAGAGTGAAAGTCCCTTCCTTGCTGGTGTAAGCCGTCAGCAGCTTAGTATAGACAGCGATATTTGGTATCCACTGCCTACAATAATTTACCATGCCCAGCCAGTGACAGATCTCCTTGGCTGTGGTAGGAGCGGGAAATTGGCATATAGGTTCAATTTGACTGGTTTTGAGACTTCTTTCTGTGGCTGTGAGTAGGACTCCCAGGAACTTGACCTTCGTCTGGGCCACCAGTACCTTGGATTGCGAAACAACATAGCCCAGTGAGGACAGGTGGTTTAATAATTATCACATCTTCCCTGTTACTGGGCTCATCGGGGCTGGCTATCAATAGGTCATCTACATACTGCACGAGAGCGGAACCATGTTTCAAATTCAGTCTGGAGTTGAGTCTGCAGACATCTGGAGAAGAGCGTGGGTGAGTTAACAAATCCCTGCGGAAGTCGGGTCCAGGTATACTGCTGTCCATTGTAGGTGAAGGCAAACAAATACTGGCTTTCAGGCGCAAGTGGGAGAGCAAAGAAAGCGTGTTGGAGGTCGACTATGGCGAAGACCTGGGCCCGGGCTGGAATTTGAGCCAGTGGGCGGGATTAGGGACGAGGGCATGTAATGGCTTTGCGATGGCATTAATTGAACGTAAGTCCTGTACTAGCTGGTACTGGTCCGGTTTGCCTGGCTTGGGCACCTCAAGTATGGGTGTGTTACATTCTGATTGGCACGGGACCAGGATCCCCTGTTGCAACAGTTCTTGGATTAATTTGGCTATGGACGGGATGGCTTGGGGTTTCAGGGAGTATTGTCGAATGGAGGGCAGCGTCACATGGTCCTTAATCGCTACCTTAATGGGTGTAACCTTCGCTTGTCCAACCTGTGACGGGTGATTCGCCCAAACCTGAGAGTTGACATATTCAAAACGTCGCGCCCCAGATGATGCCGGAGTCGGGTGTTAACCGTCTCAGGGACCTCGGAGTACCGTATGGAAGTGCCGTCTGGCAGTACTTGGAGTGCGTATTTTGTCGGATCTGATTGGTCCACTGCCCTCCTTACCATAGGCCCCAGATCCTTGGCATGGTATTGGTAGTGGACTTGGCGTGTAATATGGGGGCCACGGAGGCTGATTGTTACCATAAATGTGGTGGTATTCTAACAAAGTCGGCTGTACCTTCTTGTCCGTGACTGTGGCTGTAATCGTGATTGGCCATTCGGTCCCAACTAACGACCGATATTTGTCCTCTAATTCCCGGCTCTGTCCGGTTCTGTCATAAGCCAGGGTAACGTGGTGCAGCGAATGTTCAATGTCCAACGTCCACCACTGGGGTGTAGTAGAGACATAACACTGTTGTCTCGGCCTCCATGATTGAACCATTATCCCCTCGTCCCCACATTCTAGCCATAGCTGGAAGATACACAGCAGATCTTGGGCCAGCAAATTGCAGTCCAATCCGGTGGTGACCACAAATTGATGATCTGTCGACTCATTCTCATAAGTTACCTTCACCAGTTCAGAAATGGGATACTGACACGCCTGATCTTGGAATCCCGACAAATGCTGGGTGTGGTTGGATAGTGGTAGTTGGAGTTCCGATTGCACCGAAGACATGGCTGCTCCGGTGTCGATCATAAATGGGTGATGTTGATCTCCTATCTGCAGAGAAACAATGGGTTCTCTGTCCGAATGGAGAGTACGTATGACTAAGTTGGCTAGTCAGTCTTGTGGTGGGAAGGGGTTTGCTTGGGAAAAGTCGGTGTACCTCGTCTGCCCTCCCCTTGCTGGGTACCCCCTTCTTGGCGTTGGGTATCCTCCTCCTGTCATCTGTCTTCTAAATGGGCATTCCTGATGCCAGTGATCTGCGTGGCCACATTTGAAACGTGCATTGTTCCCTCTATATCCCGGCCCTCTTCCCCGTCCCCTTCTCCTGGTAGACCAATGGCCCCGCAGAGGGGTTGGCAGTCGCAAGGTTGCTGGTACATATGGCGGGCCATAGAGAGGGCCTGAAGGTCCATTTGGGGGGGGCGGTTTGATATCCTCCCCCGTGCTGATCCACCCATCCGAGGTCACAATATTGGGGTTCCAACTGGTAAGCCACCGTACCTGCATTCGGTTGGGGTCCAGGATTGTCCTTTTTCATTACATACTCGGTCTTAATTTTTGTACCTCGGCCTCCTTCTTGGCCTCCGTCCTCCTTCCAATAAAATTTAACTGCCCGGGCCATCTGGGAAGGGTCGTTCTCTGTCCAATTCATGTTATTACATTTCACAGTAGTAGCCACGGAGGGTGGTAGGCAATGCATTAACATAGCGCAATATTGAGGGGAATTCTGACCATTTTGGTACGGCAAGTCACCTGACTGCCCACAGTAGATTTCATTAAAGCGTTCCAGAAATTCCTGTGGCTTCTCAGTCTTTTTGGGTTTGATATCTAGGATGGCAGAGATGTTTATGGGCTTTTGAAATGTGGCACTTAGTGCATTCAGGATTTGTGCCCGTCTATCATCGTCCAGGGCATGGGCCTGCTGAAGTGCAGCATGGTCGGCATAATTCAAGTGGTTGAGGTGACTGCGGTATTCGGCTGGGGTTAAAACCTGTTGGACTAGGGCCCAGAGGTCCCTAGAGTCAGCTTGATAAACTGAGATGGTGGTTCTCGGATAGTCCACAAAAGCAGCAGGAGATTTCTTCCTGTCTGGGAATGCAGCTAGAATAGCCATCATCTCACTGGGTCTCCACGGAAAATAAACATCTTTCGTGGGCTGAGCTGCCGCTGTAGCGACATCAGGGTTGGGCATTTTCCTAATCGGTAACTGTCTCGGAGTCTCGCTAGGGGGCGTCAAAGGTGGTGTAGGTGGGGGGGGGATTACTCTTCACAGACGTCGGAGTCCTCCCCTTCCGGTATGGGGGGCTCCGGTTCTTCAGAACCGTCTCTGTCCTCGTCCCGTGGTAACAGAATTTTCTGTCCCGTCATCTTGGCCTTCAGGGATCTAGGTCGTAGGCGTAATTGTTTCCGGATGGTCTTAGATCCCTTTTTTACTGTCTGAGATCGGGTCCTCCAGCTGACCGGGCTTGTATAACGGGGCTTCCCTTTTCTAACGGGTGTCGGGGGTGAGGAAGTAGTACCTGAGCTAGCATCGGTGCCTGCAGAGCTATTATGCGATCGGCCAGAGGGGGAGAGATAATCGTCTGGGCCTGTGAGACTGAGTCTAAAGGGATTGGAGTGGCCGGCATGATTTGAATCTGGGGAACAGCGACTGGATATAAATTATGATACCCTGGGGGTGCTGGAGGTGGTGCAGGCAATGCCGCTGGTGCCGTCGGGACCCTACCAGACATGGTCCAATTCTCTAGGTCGTCATCTACCTCTGTCAATGCAAGGCCAGCCATTGAACTACGTAGTCCACTTTTCTCACTCGAGTCTTCCCTTTTAGGTGTCTCCATTTCTTTCTGTGCGCATTTTTTGAATGCACACTCCTTTTTCAGGATTTCCAGAGTTTTCTGGTTTCCCCCCTTCCCTAATTGATATTACCATTTTAAGGGCGTTTTCTCGCCAACTTGATAACAGGGTTTTATCTTTCCCCTCTTGCCAATATTGCCTCCATAATCCAATTAACTCCTTCACTTTCATTCCCTTATTCTTTTTCCAGATTTTCTCCTGAATTTTCTTAATGATTTCCAAATCTTTGGTTCCCCCTCGTGACCATTCATCTCCCCAATTTCTTTCTTAGAGCTGCGGAAAATTGCCTAAAGTCCCTTCCTTTGTCTGGGTATCTATCACATAATGCTTGTAACGAACTACCTGGGTCACTCGTGTTATTTAACAATTCCCCATAATCTCGAACTATTCCTCAGACTGCGTTGTTTGCCACTACAGTCCAAGAATACAATTTAACTTAATCAATTCTAGTTTTCAACATACAAGCGGAACTGAATTATCTTTGATATTCCCTCAGATCTCTAATCGGCTCTTAACTGAACTATTAGGATATTCCCTCAATTTCTAACTGAATTATCGCTAGGATATTCCCTCAGTACTCATTAACCCTCAGCCGTACCTACATCGACTGAAATTTAATTTTTCTAATCCGCCAGACTGACCCTTGATCTCGTCGAGACGATCTTACCTGACCATGTGGGAGTGGTCAAACCTTTATCAGACTACGAGACAGAGGAAAACGGACATGGTCATTTTACAGCTACGTCATGGGCCCATTTCCTCTCCCTCCGTCCGAGACTAGTTTAATTCTGATTTCGCAGATGACCGGTGATCGTCTTTTGAGATCCCACTTCTGACACCAAATTAGAATTCGAGTTCTTTTTGCCCTCCGCCTGGTCTCAGTAAATATACCAAGTCGGATTGCAGGTAAAACACTTTATTTTATTTGCGCGTCTTGCAAGCTGACTCACTCTGCCAGAGTCTTGTCGAGTCTCCAGAGTGAGTGAGGCACAGAACAAAGACTTTGTCTCATATACATTGGTATAAAAAAATGAGGTTACACACATGACCAAATAAGGTAACTTGGCAATTGTAGGGTTTCCATAGGTTCTCTTACATTCCTAACCTAGCCATACAAGGTAATCTTAGCAACTACTGGTCCCAATAAGCTGCCCCCACATTCCTTTTGCCTGAGGCCCCTGTGATCACCCATCCCCCTCACCATGATACTCCTGACTTAGCCTGACTACCCACCATGCTTCAGTGCCATCCCCGTTTGTTCATTTCCTCAGATTCCCGTAGGTGGGCGGGCCATGCAGCATGTGGGAATCATTGCCTAGCATCTCAATCACACCTTTTATGGACACTGTGCTTGAACATTGCGGGAGGCAACACCATGCATGCAGCAGCCAACATCCAAATACCCAAGGGATGGGACACAGCTCCGGAGACATGTCCACGGCCGGGGGATGGGTGAGTGCCATGGGCTGGGGAGATGCCTGAAGAGATGGGCCAAGGGTTCAGAGGTCGGGCTGCATTGCAGAAGAAAGTGACAGAGGCATCATACAGCTTGTGGTCAAGGGTTTTTAATGTTTCACAGGTGTCCAACAATGCTCCACTATCCCGATGGTGTCTCCCGACTCTCCCCATCCCCCCTCACTCCCGAATTAAGCTCCCTTGTTCCCCGGTGCCCTCCATGATCTTCAGCGTGCTTAACCTTCCTTGCTCCACCGCTACATCTAGGTGTGTCCCCAGATGCACATCTGAGATGGAGGAAGCCAGCTACCACGTCCCGTGGCCTGCGATGCCCCTGGTGGGCGTTCTCTGAGGGCTCTGGGACCAGTTTACTTGTCCACAACACATGCACAGCCGTGACCCATTTGCTGATGTCGAGACGTGGCTTCATCAAAGGGGTGGATCTCGGGGGAGCTGGTAGCCACCATCCCCACTCTATGGAATGGGTCCCGGATGGCAGCCAATGCCCTCTCCCCCTGCTTGGTGCCTATAGGGCCACGGGTTCACCTCGGGACAGTGGGGCACCTGTTTTGAGCCTGGCTGCCTCTGCGTCATCTGGCTCTGCCAGCCCTGGCGGCTCCACATTGTGTCAACACCCTCGACGATGCTGCTCAGAGATTGGGCCATGCTCTTGTAGGAAACATTGTGTGCACAGGAGAGATAGATTCTGTGACTATCTTATAGCTCACAAAAGTCAGCTCTGCCTGTTCTCAGAATTACATGCAGATATATTTAAATTTCTTCGGAGTCACAAGCAGGTATTGACGTCACTGAATCATTCGGAACTATACAAAGTGATCAGTACGCATATTTCCTGGTCCCCGTAATGGGAAAACGATTAAAGAATACAATGTTTCTGTAGTAATCCACGGGAGGCAGGAGTTCCGTCACCACACCAATATTTATTTACAATAACGATATTACAGGAGCAGCTACAAACAGTGCTGCTAGCAGTCCAGTCAATTTAAGACTGGCTCACAAAGCCTACACAGGTGATTATATGGGCCCCCTCAATGAGCTATCATTGAGGGAGCTCATACTCCAATTGGCCAACCAATAAAGCCAATTGGAGTTCATTACAGTTTCCTTACAATCTCATGGGTTTGTGCTTAACATATTTAACTTCTAGAAGAGGTGCGAATGTGTTGGACAATGGATCCCTTAGACTTACTGGGACCTCCTGTGTTTCCCTTTTCATATTCAAATGCTCTGTGAGATGATTAAATCATTTCCAGTGTGGGAGACCTTAACCCTTTGCTTGCTGGTTTTCCCTTGGTATATGTTTAACCCCTTGCCTGCTGGTTTGCCCTTGACCTGTGCTATTACAATACTTTGAGACATCTTTATTATACCAATCATGACAAATATAGCAAATTCTTCCGCCAACACCGGTTCACCTCGGGACAGAGGGGCACCTGGTTTGAGCCCGGCTGCCTCTGCGTCATCTGGCTCTGACAGTCCTGGCGGCTCCACATTGTGTCAATGCCGTCGACGATGCTGCTCAGAGATTGGGCCATGTTCTGCAGTGACTTGACAATGCAAACATGCAACTGGGACAAGCTCCGCAGCGCCTCGACCATTCCCATCTGAGAGCGGGACATGTCACAGAGCACCTCATCAAGGTCAGCCTGGCACTGGGTCACATCCCCCAGCGAGTCAGACATTCTGCCGAGGTCCTCAGTCATGGCCGTCACCGACTACACCACGCCTTGGACACTTTCACTAATGGCGCTGAAGTCGTGCACCAGTCCCTCCACTGCTGTCGCCACCCTAGCAGTGTTGGCCTCGGTGCCATGCATTGCCAGCTACATCTCCTGCACCAGTAGCTTCTGGGACTCCTCCAATCGACTATGGACCTGCTAGAGTGTTGCTGACATCTCCCTCTGAATGTCCCAGCCCCTCCCAGAGTCTCCAGCAGCTCTAAGTAATCCTGGCTCAGCATATGGCTGGGATCTGGGTGCCAGCGGACCTCCGACTACTGTCTCGCCTGGGGTTTCTGCCTCCACCTGATGTACATCAACAATTTTGTGGTGTTCACCAGATTGTGCCCCAAAAGCCTGTCCATTAATGTTTCCCACCAAGGTGTGTATATCTGTGCTGGTGAAGGGTGGGGATGACAGCTGTGCCGTGTTGATTGTGGCATCCTCGGAGCTCTCCTCTGAGGTCTTCTCCGGGGAGGCAAGGGAGGGGGCCACCCAGCATGGGCTGGTCCTGACAGCTGGGGGATCTGCGGGAGAATGGACATGGTCAGTGGGAGTAATGGGTCAGTCAGTATGGCAATAAAGATTCCCGTCTGACAGGTACTCCAGGTGCGACCCGGTGGATACTCAGCTTTGTGAAGAAATGAAAAAATGAAATGAAAATCGCTTATTGTCACGAGTAGGCTTCAATGAGGTTACTGTGAAAAGCCCCTAGTCGCCACATTCCGGCGCCTGTCCGGGGAGGCTGGTACGGGAATCGAACCGTGCTGCTGGCCTGCTTGGTCTGCTTTAAAAGCCAGCGATTTAGCTGAGTGAGCTAAACCAGCCCTACTGACTGCCATACTGACTGAATGTGGAGATGCCGGCGTTGGACTGGGGTGAGCACAGTAAGAAGTCTTACAACACCAGGTTAAAGTCCAACAGGTTTGTTTCAAACACGAGCTTTCGGAGCACGGCTCCTTCTTCCGGGGCATCTCTGACTGTGTCTATATAAACATTTCTGGAACAAGCCTTTCCATTCACCTGAAGAAGGAGCCGTGCTCCGAAAGCTCGTGTTTGAAACAAACCTGTTGGACTTTAACCTGGTGTTGTAAGACTTCTTACTATACTGACTGAAGAGAGAGAACTGTTATCTGCTCACGTGGTTCACAGTGAAGGGAGGGTTGGCGGCTGCATCGAGGGTTTGGGAGTGGGGGGAATGCTCGCTTGGGGCGGAAAGGTTTCAGTGGGGGCTGATGGCATTGGTGTCAATTCACCCGAGCTGTCCAGTGTAGGTCATTGACCTTCTTGCGACACTGTATGAGCTCACAGCCTCCACAACCTATTCCCAGGTGGCACTAGCTGCCCTGTGGCTCACCCTCCTGGACC